>NC_045443.1:13597654-13688554 GCF_002776525.5 Piliocolobus tephrosceles
ATGCAGCAGAGGGAAATGGGATTGCAGCAGAGGGAGATGGAATGCAGTAGTGGGATAGGGATTGCAGCAGAGGGAGATGGAATACAGGTGTGGGAAATGGGAATGCAGCAGAGGGAGATGGAAATCAGAAGTCGGAAATGGGAATGCAGCAGAGGGAGATGGAATTCAGGAGTAGGAAATGGGAATGCAGGAGTGGGGAATGGAAATGCAGCAGAGGGAGATGGAATGAATGCAGCAGAGGGAAATGAGTTTGCAGCAGAGAGAGATGTAATGCAGGAATGAGAAATGGGAATACAGCAGAGAGAGATGGAATGCAGGAGTGGAAAATGGGATTGCAGCAGAGGGAGATGGAATGCAGCAGTGGGAAATGGGAATGCTGGAATGGTAAATGGGATTGCAACAGAGGGAAATGGGAATGCAGCAGAGGGAGATGTAATGTAGGAGTGGGAAATGGGAATGCAGCAGAGGGAGACCTAATGCAGCAGAGGGAGATATAATGTAGCAAAGGGAGATGGAATGCAGGAGTGGGGAATGGGAATGCAGCAGAGGGAAATGGAATGCAGCAAAGGGGAAGGAGAATGCATTAGAGGGACCTGGGAATCCCACAGAGGAAAATGGGACTGCAGAAGAGGAAAACAGTTATGCAGCAGTGGAGATTGCAGCAGAAGGGAAGGCTGCAGGATCAGCGGGCAGCCTGGCATCATGAGTAAGTGAAGATACCATCACAGGTTCATTTGTTCAACTAATAGTGATTGAATACCCACTCTGTTTGGGGCATTTGTCTCAGTCCTAGGGATACATCAGTGAACAAGAGAAGATGAAAATCCCTTCCCTTATAAAGCTTACTTATATTCTCAAATGACCTGGAAATGAATACTGATTGTGCCACTTCCTTCTGTGTAGCCTTGGGAAATTGTTTAATCTCAGTTGGTCTTTGTTTACTAGTCCATAAAATGGTATGGCAATAGTACCTACATCACCGGGTAGTTTTGAGAAATAGAAAAGTAACATAAGCCACTCGGCCCGCTGCCTGCTCCTAATTATCTCTCAATAAATGTTAACTATGTTAAGTAGACTGTGAGCTACTTTTCAGAGACTTGCCTATAATGGTAATTAAAAGAGATCTGATAATGGCTAAAAGTGCAACCAGGATTCAGGGAGAACATTTTTCATGATGATAGAGGTCTGGCTTAATTGTGTACATGGGAAGTGTGAGTCAAGTCAAGGAGAAATCTAATCCACGGCATGAGAGCCTGAAGGAGATGAGAGGGCCTGTGGGTTCCCATTCAGTGGGCAGCCACACCTCACACTTACCACATCATCCAGAGCCTCAGTTGGGTGAAATAAAATGGCTGTGCTCACAACCTCACATGTTCCTGTATTTTCACCATCTTCTTATTGCCTGTTTCTGGATCCAGGCTGCTTTGACCACGCAGGGGATTAGCCCCTCAGTGTGCTGTTGGCCCACGCCAGAGGCAGCAGCCCCATTACTAGGGTGACCATTTACCCACATGTCCCGGCACTCTTTCACATCGACCTATGATTTCAATGCTTCCCACATTTTGAAGTGTCTTCCTTCCCCAGACTCAAGAGCTGTGGGTATTGCAAGACCACACTAACTGTGGAGCTAATATAGATCTAAATCCCCTGTTCACCAACTAGCTGCGTAGCTTTGGTAAAGTTCTTCAACTTCTCTGAGGCTTTGTTTCCTCCACTGTGAACATGACAATGCTATTCACTTCGTGGTGTTATGGTAACACTCAACCTGAAAATGGAGAGTATCAATTCCACTGCCTAGCACACACTAAGTGATGCATAAATATTTGTTTTTCTTTTGTTTTGTTTTGTTTTTGAGAGGAGTCTCTCTCTGTTGTGCAGGCTGGAGTGCAGTGGCATGATCCCAGCTCACTGCAACCTTCGCCTTCTGGGTTCAAGCGAGTCTCCTGCCTCAGCTTCCCGAGTAGCTGGGATTACAGGCACCCACCACCATGCCCAGCTAACTTTTGTATTTTTAGTAGAGATGGGGTTTCACCATGTTGGCCAGGCTGGTCTCAAACTCCTGACCTCAAGCAATCCACCCACCTTGGCCTCCCAAAGTGCTGGGATTACAGGCCTGAGCCACTGCACTGGCAATATTTGTTTTTCTTATCTCAATAGTCCCTAATCATACAATCATTTAATACTTACCTTGAAATGACAAACACAAAGACTCAGAATATCACATGGTAATTTACTTAACAATTTCTAACTTGTAAAATGGGAGTAACAATAGCATAAAAATGCAGTGCCACATCTTTGTGGTTATTTTGACTTTTGCGCTTATGAAGGCAAACATGAAAATGCTCCAGGTCTGCTTTTCCATCAGGACTGAAATCTTGGTGGGGTGAGAAGTTCTGGTACTAGATGCTGCAGTGAGATGGAAAACTGAAGTGTGTTCTATGTTGAATGTGAGAATCCTTAAACCAAAAGACAGTGTGTGTCTTAAACTTCCAGTAGGGCTGTTTGCATTCCAGCTGTCACTTCCAGGGCTGACTTAGAGACCTGAGATTGACTGATCCAGTAGCGTGGCATTCTGAAGACAATTCTCAGTTGTATGCAGACTGGACCTGCCTAAGCAGTGATGTAGGGTTTTGTGCCAAAACTGTCAGCATGGAGGAAGTTGAGAATAAAGATACATGCAGACAAGCCAAAGGCCAGGAAGGAACACAGGCAGGACAGGCCATCAGTAAGATATTTCCTCATAATGTCAAAAGGGAATCCAAATTTAGCCCCTGACAGATGTTAACATAGGAATCCAGCAGTAGCATTTCCAAACAGCCTGGTGGTTGCTGGCATGGTCATCCCTCTTCTGTAGACACAGCGACATCACCCTCTTACATGTAGGGTGTGCTCACTGCCCTTCACTAGACTACAGCAGTTTCTGCCACTCCCTTTGGTTTCTCCATTCTAAATTTGGGTTTTTCACTCCAACTTTGGGTTTAACCACTCTAAGCCATTAGCCCGGGCAGTATCAATTCCATCTGCCTTGATAGCGCACCAATCTTAGAAGTCAGCAAAGATAAAAGAGAAAAAGAGAATGTTATATGTACGATTACTCCTCTCACCTGTTTCCCCAGCACACCCCCACATTATCCCTTTCACAGAGCCTTTGCACTGGCTGTTCCTTCTGCATAGAATGCTCTTCCCCTAGAATCCTTCATGGCTCCCTCCCACTCTGCTCGTGTGGAACCTTCTCGGAGACCTCCCTGACCACTCATCCTGGACTCGCCCCACTTCTTTCTGTTTACTCTTCTCCATGGCATTGATTACTCTTTGGCACACTAAACATCTTACATGTTTGTTTTTTATTTGCCTCCGCTCACCAGATCTCACATTTCACTAACGAAGGAATTTTTGTCAGATATGATCACTGCTCTACCATTAGTCACAAGAATTTACCTGGCATATAATAAATGCTCAGATACTTGTTGGAAGGAAGGAAAGGAGGGGATGGAAAGGGAAAACATATAAAAAAGCCAAAGTTGCATTTTTTGCCTAAAAGCTTCCAATTTTACATTGTTTAACCCTGTACTCTGTGCAGAGCCCCCTGCTCACATCCTTGGGTGCAGAGAGGCATTAGTGCAGGTATCTCTCACTCAGGACCCTCCAGTCAGGCTGTGTTCTTGAGATCAGGTAGAAAACAAGCAGCATAAAAGAGATGTGAGCATCAAAGAAAGAGGAGCCTGCATTGCTGGGGTGACTGGAAAAGGCTTCAAGGAGGAGGTGACATTTGAAATGGTGTTTTATGGGGTAATGGGAGTGCACATGGGAGTATCTGCATAAAAGTAGGGAAGGATGGGATGCGATTGGAGAATAGTAAATAGACTAAGTGAGCTTCAGCTCCTGGAGTGTGAGGGAACCCCAGACAAGAAGGCCGGAAAGGGAAACATGCCCACGATGTCGGGGAAGCGTTCACGCTCGTTCATAGGCAGTGGGAAGTCATAGATGGCCTGAGGAGCCAAATGGTCAGGACTGCTTTGTGTCATAAGAAGGTCATCTGAGCAGATTTGAAGGATGGATGGGTGTGAGGGACTCCTGAGGGGAGCGGATCCTTCAGGACTTCATTGCCATTGTCCCTTAGGGAGATACAGAGGGCCTAATTCAGATGGAGGGAGAGCATTTAGATGTATTTCAGAAGCAGGTTTGACAGGACTTGCAAACTGATGCATATTGGAGTGGGGACAAGGAGAGAGTCAAAGTTGACCCAGACTTTGAGCCTTGGCATGGGAGAAGGGAAAAGGCATATAAGGAGGGAGAATTTGCAGAGGCCATGTGGATGCACCCACTGGTTCACCCTCACTTTCAGTAGGAAGGCCCTAGGACTGAGAGGTTAAAGTAAGCAACTGTTCCCACTGTCCATCCTTTCTGTGATCTTTTAGAACACCTGAGACTTCGAGCTACACAAAATGGGCTGTGTGGTGATGTGCTGGGCAATAGAACATCGATTTCAACATCAAAAGACCTTCTTAGTGCTTCCAAATTCTGACTTACCTTAGGCAAGTGCCTGAACCAGTGGGTCCCTCAGTTTCTCCTTTCTGTTGAAATTGGGTAATGTTGATATTCACCAACCTGCTCTGCAGCATACAAGTCTAATGGCAAAGTTTGTTATGTACATTGAACTCCTGGCCTAAAAGGGACTGTGATGGAAACACAGTTGGTCCGTCCACATAAAGTGCTTATTATGTTAGGAGTGTAATTAAGGTCCTGCAGAGCTATTCATAAGGTAAGGTGGGGTGGAGGTGGGGTTATGTTGGATCAGGCCAGATTCCAGCTAATGGAATTACCCTCTCCCTGCGAGCCTTCCTCCGCTGCCCTTCTGTTTTCTTGTGCACCCCTCCCTTCTTGCTGTTGGCTCTCAGCAGCTCTGCTCTGTTCTATGCAGATGGTTTCACTCTTGCCAGCCTCTACCGGGGAAGAAGTTGCACTTGTGAGAGGAGACAAAGGCCAGTAAGTAGGTCCAAGAGACACAGCTGCGCCGCTCCAGGACACTGGGATGCGGCAAGGGCCTGAGTAAGGCAAGGTTATTATTTTTCCTTTCTCTACCATCCAAACACGAAGCTACCTGTGGCATCTAAATTGCAAAGGCTATGCTTTGAGTCTGCGTTGGACCTATTGGGGTAATTGGGAAAAGAACAGGAAATTATAATGGGTTGAAGGTGGCCTGCAGGGCCCAGGCCCCACATGAATGCAGTCGCTGCTGTGAAATGGAAACTAAGAGTACAGTGCCTATTACTTTCCACACAAGATGCAAAGAAGTAAAGCTTTTGCTCTTCACTATGGAGATGGTGAAAGACTGGAGGCATTTTGTGCCCCTTTCCCTGCAAAGCAGGGCTCTAATCTAACCGGCAGAGTGGCTAAAGGAGTTCACGTAGATTAAAGGAGAACCTGGGTCCAGGCTTTGCAAGCGGAGAAGCTGGTACCAAGAGATGCCTGTGATCTATCCAGAAGCATCAGCACTTTGACACAGCCTCCAGGCCCATGGTGCAGCCCCCTCTGCTTCTCGAGCTGACATTCTTAGGATGAGAAGTTGGAGAAGAGAGCTAGGAGGGCCTCCTTGAAGGCAGGCCTGGGGGACAGCCTGCCCTAACCTGCAAAGCATTCCCTTGAGGTCATGGTATCTGTCTGATCCTGCCAATTTGGAGAATCCTATCATCTTCCTTCCTAGGGATTCTCATGCCAGGGTGATGAAGTTAAGCCTGAAGTAGGTTAAGTAAGAAAACTAAGTAGGAAGACAAAGGTTTGAATTAAAAATAGAGACCTGACCCATGTCTGACATTCACCTCCATGTGGAAAAGGAGAGGAAGATTTGGCATTCTATGTTTTTTTTTGTTTTGTTTTGCTACTGGGATGGGTGACTTAATCATAGGGAAGGAGGGATGTCTGCATCTATATTTGGTTTCATTGTACCCTCCCTTCTGCCAGTCCTCACAAAATCATATAGTGAAGCATTCAATCCTTTCTCCAAACTCTCTTGAGAAGGCCTCTCTCCCCAAGTGAGTTGTTGCTTTTTCCTTTCTCCTCAATTGCTTTGCAATTTCTCCTTTGAATCCCACTTCCCTGATGTTCCCCCTTGAAAGTAAAAGCCACTGTGGCTCAGGTCCCACTGCAGGGCACAAGATCAGTGATACTGGTTGAATCGGGGAGCTTCATCTTCTGATAATAAGGGTCCAAGTGCTTGGGATTCAATATGGCATGAGAGCTTCTCAATGGCCAAGTCTGGTTTGCAGGAGGGTGACATGAATTCCTCTAGTGGCTACGTGGCAGCCTAGAGACTCCCTCCCTCATTTTTTATTTTCTGATTAAATAGAAATGGCAGTGACTTGTGGAGTGATGTGGGAGAGAGGGGATGGCTACCTTACAGACATTACAGGATGATGTAGAGATAATTTAGAGCCTGAAATACCAGGAGGCAATGACTTTGCCAAGAATCTGGTACATTTTCCTGTTCCTAGGAAAAAATCTGTACTTGTTGATTTCACAGGGAAACTGGGGAGGGACACAGTGCAAGCAGAGGGGGGAGATCAAATTGTAGAGCAGCAGAAACGTGACTACATTCAGCTGTCACTGTGGTATTTCCTCAGGTATGTCTGTGCAATAAGATGTCAGGACCATGACACTGTTATGGTGAGGTAAGGAGAGCCAGGGCACGTTTTGTGGGTTCATGCAATCCATTTCTTGCTGGTAAATGTTTGGAAAGGATCTGCTAAGTTGTTTTCTTCATGTGAAGGTTTTATAATAGTGACTAGATCAAAGTTATGAGGAAGGGTATGCATCTGTCTGTATATTTGCTTCCATTTTATCTTAGCTTCTGCCACATCATTCTCATCACTGTGTTACATTTTTCCTCTCATAAATTCCTGCAATTATCCATGCCAATCATCATGAGAGGAACATGGTACAATGGAGAGTGCACTGGACTTGGGAAACCTGGAGTCCACTTCTCACTGTGTGGCCTTGGAAAAGTCACCTCCCCTAGTTTCCTCATCTGTAACATGATGATAATGCTGCAAGTCTACGTACCTGTCAAGGCTGTGGTGAGACTCAAAAAAGACAAATGCATGGAAGCAATTTCTCTTCCTGAGTCACCTGCCCTTTTCTATCTCTCCCCTCCCATGCTCCCAATTCCAGAGTTTTCTATACTCTTATATATGCCTGTGTCTATTTTTGACCTCAATTCAGGTGTGGTTTTCCTAATCTGTTGCGAAGATGCTCTTTCAAAATGAGTCTTCTGCAAGAGTACCCCCTTCTCTAAAGAGGATTTCATGCTTCCACCCCAGATTCAAAGGCTCCTCCACTGAAGCTGGCACCACATGCACAGGTAGCATTTCCCAGGATGAGTAATCGGACCTACATCCTTAAGGCTCTGCAGGACCAAATGCAGTGGGCACAAGTAGCCTCCCACTTGGGAGTCAATCCCCAGGTTTGTTGGGGCCATATATGGCTTTCCAAGACTTTGCCCAAGGAAGCACTGGCATGTATATTCCTGATGGCAAGACTGCTGGTGTCTTTTGCAAGCTGCTAGATCTTTAACTCCTAGAACAATGCCTGACACATAGCAGACATTGCATGCTCACTGAATAAATATTCGGATGAATGAATGAATGCAAATGAGTAGAAGCAGTGGCAGACCTGCTCTTCCCCTAGAATTTTCTCATAGGTCCTGCACCGTAATCATCTCCACAGTCTCCACATAACCTTTGTGATCATTGTTAACTTACATCAGAACAGCTTTATCAAAATCTGCCAATAGGTTGATCCTAAGAAAAAAGCTACACAGACAAAATAATGAAGACGTCCTTCTCTCTCCTCCACTGCCACAACCACCACCAGAATAAATATAAAGCAGATAGATACACAAGCATCTACTTGTATAAATGATATTATTATTAAATGAGTTATATAGAAAATAAATTATAAATTATATATTATGTAACTCATGTTATGTAAATATAATCCTTTCTATAAAGTTGTCAGGAAATATTCTTCTCATTATGTACAGGCTGCAAATTAATTAAGTGAATTCTTTTACCACCGTGATATAGCAGTGAAAGCAAAGAAAAAGTCTGGCATGAGCGGTTGGTTACAAAATAAATATGCCAGTAGCTCATGCAGCCTTTTCTTAACCAGAATCATTGAAACGGATCCCTTTCCTTAAAGGGGCATGCTCTCCCAGGCTTCATGAGGGGAGCCTGTGCAAACTTTTCCTTCATCTCACTTTCTGATCTGACAGCAGAGTTACCAAGAGAGTGTTCCAGTGTACCTGCCATGGCCAGTTGAGGCAACTGACCAAAGCAAGAATTTGAGCAGGGAAAAGTTAAAGAATTGTTAACTGCATAACTGTTTTGTGGAAGGGTGAAAGAGAACTCTGAGTTGTAATGTGAGTAGCAACTGCAGAGAATGACTTCCACCCTGGGATGGAGGGAATGTGAACAAGGAAAGGGAGTTTCTGCTTGAGAGGGGAGCTCTGCAAGGCTGAAATTCAAGACCAAGACCATGGCAAGGGCATGGCTGCTGCACAAGAAAGAAATGGGCAGAAAGCCGTCCTGGGATGGGGGAACTGCCCACGAGAGTGGGGGAGACATCAGGGGCCAGATGCCCACAGAGAGACTGGCTTGCTAACTGAACAAAACATCTTTCCTCCACCAGCCTCCTAGTCTCCCTCTGGCGCCCTCTATTGGCAGAGCCTAGCATGGAGAGGCTGGCAAAGGAGAGCTGTAGCTTACAGAGACCACCAGGATCACAAAGTAGGGCAAGAAGGACATGGATGAATGTGGAAGCCCCAGATTAGTAACTGACACATCCCAAAGGACATACTGGGTAAATAATATTTCTGGCTTTCCTATATTCTGACTGTGAACCCTCTGTGCATTCCCTCTGGCTATGGGTATTTGCACCAGCCTCTTTCCCTTCTCCTGGCCCTGATTCATTTTTTCTGGCATTAACTGAGACCACTTGTTTCTAGCCCTGGCTACAGCTGAGCACCACCCAAAGAGTTTTTACAAATTACTGAGTATTTAGCATCTACAACTTCAAAATCTCCTTGGGTAACGCTATATGCAGCCAAAGTTGAAAACCTCTGGACTAGACATTGACAAGAAATAAAGCTGCCTCAGAAATGACATTTTTAGGAGCACTGTGGCTTTCAAAGGCTCCATAACAGAAAAATTCTGGGTTAAGATAGATCTGTTCTGCTGTGCAACTCCAGGCCGGCTAAGTAACATCACTGCACCTTGATTTCCTTCTTTGTAAAATGAGGAGTTGGGAGGGAAATACATTTTCCCCAGCATTATTATAAAGAGAACATGTGACAATACTTGTAAAATGTTTAGTCCAGTGCTGGCCATTGTTAAGTATCCAATAGTTAATGTTTGTGTTGACAGTGATGGTGGTGATTCTCTCTTGCAAAGACCATTTCTTCATGGCTTTCTCAGAATGGTTACCCAATGTGAAACTCTGAACAAAGCAAAAACCCTTGAATACACAGAGTTACAGAGGGTCGAGATCTGCCGAGATTGGCACCTAAGTAAGTATAAGGAGCTAATTGTTGAGCATCAGAAAGGGGCAAGTCAATGATCAAGGTGTAGACAGAATGATACCACCTTACATTTATCCTTAGCACTTTACAGTTTGCAGAATAGCTTCATGTTCATTGTCTAGTTTACTCTTTACAGTAGATCTGTGAGGTGGTTTGAGTGATAAGAGCTTGGTGTCGGAAATGTGCCATACTGGTTTTGAACTGCTGATCTTTCACTTAATAGCTGTGTGACTTTGAGCAAGTTGACAAATCTCTCCAAACCTCAATACTGTAATAACATTTGTAAAATGAGGTATTAAGAGGATCACATGAGATAATGAAGGAAAGGGACTGGAATACGGTAGGTGCACATTAAATGATTGTTATTTTGGATGTGACTTGAAAGAAAAAAAATCCTCTTCTCTGATAACTGAGAGGTTTCTTGGATAGGATAAATAATCACACTGCTGTGTGCAGTGGGATTAGAGAAAAATCTATACAAACATTTACCTAATTTCAAAAAAAGGCAAAAGAGGAAGAGAACAATCTTGACATTCAAAACTGTCGAGAGTGTGTATAGCTAAGCAGTGTAGACACCATGTAAGAAGCCCCATGGTACTGAGGTACTGAGGTCCCATCAATGACTAATAAAATAGCCCCCGCATGGTGGCTGTTTTATTACTCATTTGAGGGACCTCAGTACCTACATTGGCAGCAGAAGGAAAAACAAACAAATTGGCACCGCTTTGCTCTGAAAGAAGAAATACTGTTTCTCTGGTATAAATACAGCTTTGAAGAATCTGTTGCTGCAGCTAGGAGAGTGGACCTGTGTACGTGGGTGTGTTGAGAGCCAGTAGTGGGAAAGGGGGAAGTTACTGCAGACTCACTTGCTTCCTGAGGTGAGACAGGTCATAAGAAATGGTAGGGGCTGCCCTAAACTAGACAGCAGATACTCTCTGGAGGCACTCAAATATGAATATTCAAAAAGCAATGCCTGTCCCACAAAGCCAGTTTCCTGACTGATTTTGGGGTCAGAATCAGTCTTCAGGACACCAGTTTTTGACCCTTGATTTAGAATCTGTTATTTGTGGAATAATACCAGAGGTGTCCACTGGTCATATAGGGAAAAAAAAAATACACTCCCTGCTCTCGTGGGCGCATCTAAAAGAAGATTGGATGTGGAGGAGCAAAGCCCACCTTTTGTTGTCCTGATGAAGCACCCTGTGATGTCAATTATTCCGACTACGGGGCACGTGCTTGAGGGAACTACAGTGTCCTAGAGTTTGTCTGGAAGAGGGGAAGGGACTAATTTCCAGGCAAAGAACATCAATGTGGATGGGTTTCCCTAACTGAGGGAAGACCCAAGCTATGGAGAGCTGTAAAAAGAGGTGCTTTTTTAGAAGATGACAGATTTTAAATTGGGGAGTAAGTCCAGGAATTATAGCCAATGAACCAACCTTGAAGAGTAAGTTTATAGTTTTGATTTTCTTCCCATACTCATGAGAATAGTCATATTTAAGGTCGATTTCAAGTTTAAATTTTATGTGTAAAATTTCCTTTACATAGAGGAGCTTTGCAGTATGTCTACATCTAGCCATGTATGGTGGGAATAGGCAGAATTAGAGAACGAGGCTGTAATCATGAAATGGGGCCTGTTATGTCCATTGTGCAGCGCCAAATGGAAGAGGAAAGAGGTCCCGGAGTTCCAAAGGGTGACTGTCCATGCAGTGAGTAGTTGTCCATGGTGAGGGGAGAGTGACAACAAACAGCTGCCACATATAATGGAATTAGAAATAAACAGGAGGCCCGCTTTCCCCAGATGCACATACATAGTGGTTCTCATTCTGGCTGCATATTAAAATAACCTGGGCAGGTTTTCAACCCCCAACCCCTCCAGCCAAACCAGGCAATTGAATGAGACTCTTTGCAGGATAAGACTCAGGCATCAGCATTTCAGAAACATTCAGATGACTCCACTATGCAAAATTGAGAAATACTGCTCCAGGTAACCTTTGATGGGGGAGGGCAGGTAGACCATCTGGGTTTCAAGGTAAGAAAACTGAAGTCTAGATGATTTGATGCAGACCACAAATGATAGCTTTGGCATAATTTTTTGACAGGTTCTGCAGACTCTGTCTCAGAACCACTTTTCTGGTGTTCTCTTCCCATCCTCTTGGTCATTCCAGAATTCCACGAGAAATTTCTTCCAGAGGATCGTTTATATTTTTTAATGGATTAGTTTGCATTTGTAAAATAGTAGGGGAATAGAAATATTCAAATCAAGTGTTCAGGGTAGGTTCTACCTTTCTAGTGATGTATGCAGGGAAAGAGCATCAATCCTGGGACAGCCAAGGAGGCTCATCTTTCCGGGACAGTTGGCTGATGGGGACATGACCGGGAGCTCCCGCAGCCTTTCATTAGACTGGTCTTGCTGATAGTCCCTTGCACTGGACCTCAGGGTGGCACAGGGGCATGTAGGACACAGGTCCTCTGAGCTAATCCATTTAAGAGATTCCAGGTGTGGGTGAGGCAGGCTGTATAAAGAACAGACACTTGGCATAGTCTCAGGAAGTTCTGGCACTCACCCTTGTCATTGGAGTCTTTGTTTTATTGAAGGTGTTGTGATCATGATCAAAGCTTTCACGATAACCTACTGGTGATTCCCACCAGAATCCAGATGACTACTCTCAAGCTTCCTTATTTAAAAATAGAGCCAAGATGGGCACAGTGGTTCACACCTATAATCTTAGCATCATGGGAAGCCGAGGCAGGCAGATCACTTGAGCCCAGGAGTTCAAGATTAGCCTGGGTAACATGGTGAAACCTCATCTCTACAAAAAATACAAAATCAGCCCAGTGTGGTACCCAGCTACACAGGAGGCGGAGGTGGGAGAATCACTTGAGCCTGGGAGGTCAAGGCTGCAGTGAGCCGTAATCATGCCACTCCACTCCAGCCTGGATGACAGAGTAAGACCCTCTAAAACAAAACAAAACAAAACAACAAAACAACAACAAAAAAAACAACAAAAAAAACACAACAAAAAAAACAGAGCCAAGATTGGAACTCTTGTCTTCCCCCAACTTTTTTTTTTTTTTTTTAAAACAAATCTCAGATTTTCAAATCAAACTTACTGTGTAATTTCAGATTCTTGTTAAAGCAGTTCTGTTGTCCAGAAACAATTTGGGGTTTAAGGAAGTATCTCCAGAAGTAAAAAGAATCACAATATCTGGGAAGAATCTGGCTTTATGTTGGAGCATGCTACTTTCTGGAATGTTCAGGGAGAAACAAGAATTTTTGTTTAGTACAAAGGAAAGCACAAGAGAGACCCTCACAGATAATCTCTCTGAGACAATAACTTCAAAGAGATAACAATACATTATCCTGGGAGATTCCCGGAACTAGGGATTAGCCCTGCTGGCTTTCAGCCAGGACTGCCATACATGAGCTCACCCAGGCTCCCTGGCCATGAGACAGGGTTCTTCTAAATGGTCTCTAGAAGGTCCTTTCCAGTACTAGGACTATAGGAGGAGCACGTGGCTCTTAATCAAGTGATGTTGAAATGTGCCTCATGATTGGTATGTGAAAAGCTAAATATGTTTATGATATTTTCTTACCAGAAATAGCTAAGGAGGAGATACTATTATTTAACTTGGATAATTTAGCAATCAAGGTATAGAAAGGGAGATCATTTAGAATTCATATATAAAACCAGTAACAGGACTGGGACTGGGGGCAGGGTGGGAAACAATCGGCAAAACAAGGGTTGGTTTGCTTTTCTGACACCTCCACGCAATGGAAGTAAGCATTAAAGAGTAAAACAATTACCAATTTACATTGTCTTCATTAACACTGGGATGCAACCAGCAAAATCCAACTGTGGGAACCTCTAAAGGATAAAGGGCTCTATTTCTTTAGCAAGTGTAGGTCAAGAAAAAGTTAGAAAGCAAATCTTTAGATTTAAAATACATTTGAGAAATAGCAACTAATTATATGGACCTTATTTGATTTATGATGGGGAAAAAAAAAAACCCACCACCACCCCATAAAACAGTATTACATTTGAGACAATTAGTGAACACTAGGTATTTCTTGTCAAGGAAGTATGGCTACATTATGATGTCAGAATGGTATTGTGGTTACACTAAAAAAGAATCCTTAGTAAAAGATATATACTGTAATGTTTACAGATGAAATGATATAATTATGGGATTTGCTTCAGAATAATATAGGAGGGGGAGCTGAGTGTAACCAAAGGGCTCCAGCTCCAGCTATAGTAGAAACAGATCCTAACCCAACTAGATTCACCAGTCCAGACTCCTACCAACAATCGGAAACCAACTGGGCAAGGGGTTTTTCCCAAACAGCCCTTTAACAATGTTTTTGGAATCACAGTAAAGAAAGCACAAAGACCAAGAAAAAAACTCTGATTCTGGGTTTTTTTTTTTTTTTTACCCTGATAATTTGTGGTAGGTTTCTTTATTTTTTGAATATAAAGTGACAGAAATAATTTGCCATTAGAAAAGAGAAAGAATCTTTGACTATTTACAGCTTTTATACATCACAAAGTTTTTCTTGTTTTTTTATGTTGTCTTTTTTTTTTAATTCATTTTAATTTTTGTTCCTGCATCATTTGAACAAGTCCAAACTGGAAATCTATACAGCTCACAAAAAAGCCCTCCACCCAAAGACCCCCCACCCCCACCCGACCCCAATGAGAAACAAGATAAATCAAAAGAATGAAATCAACTTATTTCTTTTGTTTAAAGGTAAGTCATTTGCTTATATATATACTTGTAATTATCTTTTTTCAAGTTCAAACACCAAAATCCAAGAGAGAAAGGAAAAAATAAAAAGACCCAGTCATCCGCCCCTCCCCCCACTCCAGAATCTCAATTGATCCCTGCATGTCCAAAATAAGAAATAGATATTTACAGAAAACAGAAGCAAAACAAATAAACAAAAAAGAACTTGGAGGTGGATGGGCTGGGGATCTGAGAGTCAAGAGGAAGGAGAGCTGGCCCCAGGGAGGAGTGTGGAGTCTGGGCCTCACAGAGTCGAGGCAAGCCTGAGTCGTCTGTGCTCCCTGGGGAGGACATCACACGGGAAAGCTATGACCATTTCCCCTCTGCCATGTGACTTTAGGGGAGGGGTGCAGCTGTGAATCTGCAACCCAACCCCACAGTGGACGCATATTTTGTTTCCATCATCACCCCCTTACACACGCGCGTGCACACACACCACGTTCACACACGTGCACAAGCACACACATGCATCCGTCATTGTGGCTAAGCGTAATTATGATGCTGTTGGGGCACTGGCTCCTGTCACATGGAGGAAAAGAGATTTCCCCTAGGGACAAGCGCTCACTGCCCCATTGCTTCTCTGATCTCCACTGTAACATTGCCTCTAGCTCCCTTGAAATGTTTCCACAAGTGTCAGGGCTACTCTGCAGTATTAATGCTGGGATGGTCACTGGGTAACAAAGCTCTCTTGAATCTATTCCCGCTGCCCCATCAGTTTTGCTCCTCACTTCCCACAATTCCTTTAACAAATAGATATACCCAATTTACCCCATTAACCAGGGGTGGGAGCCAGCCTGAAGTAGGGGAGATCTGAGGCAGGGTAAATGGAAGCCACATTGCTTTCTGCTCATCTTCCAAAGAGTGGATTCCAGGAGGTCAGAAAGCAAAGAGAGGTCATGACAAAACCATCTCTGGCTTCCTTTGCTTCCCTCTTCCTTCCTAGATAGAGTTCAATGCATACTCAGTGCATAAAGTAAGGTATGACTCTGAGTGGGCTGTGATACCTTAAGAACTCAAGATGTGGCATCAGATGAGCCAAGATGAACACAATTTAATCTTGTGGGGAAAACAGCATGGCAAAAATGACCATGCTGAAGGGTTGGCCTTTACTAGTGGATGGAGAGGCTGAACCAGCAGCAGCAGTGGTTGTGATCTCATTCATACCCTGTTCAGGGTTCCGTGAGGGTTTGGAAAAATAGTTCACTAGAAATGGCCTAATAGTTTCTCTTCTCAAATTATGATTTTTTCAAATGGCACAGGAATAGAATTAGAGCATCCTCTGTATCAGAAATAATGTGCAGTGTTTCTGGGGGCAGACTCTAGGTTACTCTTGCTGAATCTCCAAATGCCTACACGGTGGATTTTTATTTTTCTGCTCTCCTTGCCAAACTACTTGTTTTTTTTCAGACCCTCCACAAGAGTCCTCACTTACCCTCTTTCCATGTAGCCCCACTCAGAGTCCTTTTCTTTCTAATCCCTCTCCTGATCCTCAGAAACTCTCTAGGCTTTTAAAGACTTTCAATCATTTCCATATGCTCCTGTCCCACTGTTTCTCTCTGTCAGAAAAGAAAATACAAAATCGAAATGATCTGTCAGAGAAAACTTTCATTTAGCAGAATTGGGCAGAAGCAAAGTTGCTTTCCAATCCTTTTTATTTGATTTTTTTTTTTAAAGATGAACAAGGGGTAAGGTAAGTAAGAACAAAGAATTATGATTCCCCCAAAGAGAATAGCTTAGCTGGGAACCTTTAAAACAGAAAGGACAAGATTTCCTGTGAAAATGTGTACTTTCCAGGGTAAATAGTCAAAACGTGGTCTCAATCCAGGATCGCATTTGTTGACATCTATAAAAACATGTTGTGGCCTATCACAAGTAGCAGTGGGGTTTTTAGTGGCAGTTAAAAAAACAAATATCAGGACTGAGGAAGAGGTACCAGAGTTCCGTGTGCTGCCATCCAGTCCCTGCCCCAGGCGCTTGCAGCATCGTCACCTCAATCTGACATAAAGACCATTAAGGCCTACCCCAAATGCCCACAGCCTTGCTTAGGGCAGTCACCATGAGAAACCCAAGACCCCCAGTCCCCTCTTATCATTTGGACTTTCATCCCCAGATACCCAGGCATATCTCCCATCTCAGCCCATTTCCCTTCCTTTACCAACTCCCAAATCCTGCCTAGGAATCAGTGGTTCATCACCAGCCACAACCCTGGCAATTCCTTTCCTCTTGCTCTCACAGAAACCTCGCTACTCTTTGAGGACCCTGAATCACTCCCAGTTGGTGAGCATTTCCACTCGCATCTTCCTCATGCCCTGGGGCCTGGAGGTGGAGATGCCCTCCTTGCCCCTCGTTGCCATTCCAGACCATCCTCTCTCCTCCTTTTAAAAAATACCATGCAACAACAATACAATCCAGCTTTGAAGCACATCAGACTAGGCTAGCTGCACCCCTTACTTGATGCAATGATTGAAATGTTCTTGAATCACTGTCCCTCATTCCTGTCATAATTTACATTCCTGTCATATGGAAGTCAACATTTTGTTGACTTCAATATCTATATAATTCCCATATCCTGGCCTCTCAGTTCCTTGACTCCTGTTCCTTCTATGATCTTTTCCTTTATCTTATCTCAGCCCACCACCCCAACAACAGACCCCAAACCACCAATAACTGCAAGCCCTCCATAACCTCAAGCATCCAGCTCTCTGACCCAGCTCCTAATTTCTAGATTATTATTTCTGAGACCCCTGACTCACTAATTCAGTGATCCTAGCTTGAATCTCAATCCTCTGCCTCTAGTATGCTTCATTGTCCTCCTTCCCTAAAAATCTTCACTTTCCTCTACACCCAGCTTAGATTCCATGACCAAACATTATAGTTAATGCACTGTGGTTGCCCTTAACTCCACATCGCTTGTTGCTTTCATGATATTCACCTGGTTATACCCCAACCATGTTCCAACTTGCCACCCTGTTTAAGCATCTGAAGGTGACTGAAGAAAACACTTCGATTTCTTTAAACTCATGATCATAAGAATCTCAGATAAGTCCTTTGTGCCATCTAGCATGTCTCCTATATTTTTGGTGTCTCCTACATTTTTGTTCTCACTCTTCCTGCCGGATGGCTATATGACTCATTCATGCTTTCTTCCTTCCAAAACCTCCAATAATCTTCCCCTATACTCACTCTTAACTGATGAACTCCTTTCATATTTCACGGAAAATCAATCAGAAAAAGCATACTCCCATTATCCCATTTACCAACCCACTTGCATCTGTGCCCAAATGCACTATCTCCCTGCTATTAATACAAACAAACCTGGTTAGTCCCCTGAAGCCAGTCCCTCTATGTATGTATTGAATCCCATGCCCTCTCACTTCATCAAAGACATTACTTCAGCAATTGTCCTCTCTCCCTAGGCATCATCAATCTTTCCTTTCTCCTGGATTAGTCTGGTCAACATAAAATAGGCTGTTATTTTTCCCATCTTAAAAAAAGAAGTCCCTCCCTGGGCCTCACATTCTCTATGATCTGCTATTTCCATGTCCTCTTTACAGCCAAACTCCTAAAGAATTGCCTATTCCTGTTGTCTCTATCTCCTCCTCTTCTCCTCTTTCTTGAATCTACCCCATCATGCTTTTGCCCCCACCAGTCCACTGAAACAGCTCTTTTCCAGGTCATCAGTGGGATGACCTCCATGTTTCCAGATAGTCTTATCCTACTCAATGGTAGTACTTGCTTTATGCACTAACCACTCCTCCCAGTGCTGGTCCCTCCTCATCTCCTGGAGCTTTGAACAATCCTCCACCCTGGGCCTCAGTCCAGAGAATTCTCTTCTGTTGCTACTCATTCTCTAGTTCCAGAATCATGGCTTCAAATACCATCCAAATGCATACAAATTCCCAATATGTATCTTCAGGCTATACCTTTTCCGTGAACTCCAGGTCCATATATCTAATTGTCTAATCATCATTTCTACTTGGAACATCTGTAGACACTTAAACTATAAGGCTTTCCTTCCCAGTCAGCCTCACCTGCAGGATTCCTGTCTTACACTGATGGCAACTCCAAACTTTCAATAGCTCAGGCCAAACCTTCTAAGGTTATTCTTAAGATTTTTCTTTCTTTTATTCAATATCTAATTCATCAGCAAACTGTGTGATATTGATTCTTTAAAACATTTCCAAAATCCAACTGCTGCTTATCACTTCCCCTGCTAATACCATGTCCCAAGAAACTATGATCTCTTACCAGGATTATTGCAAGAGCTTCCTCACTGGTCTTTCAGCAGCTTCCATTGTCTGCCCTCTCATGGTATATGCTCAACACAGTAGTCCCAAAGCTTCCTCTTCAACTGAAGTCAGATCATATCACTCTATACTAGAACCTTCCAGCAACTTCTCATCTTGCTCTTGGTAAAAGCCAAATCCTGACAATGTCCTACAAGGCCCTACCTGACTTGCATTACTACCCCCTCTCTGACCTCACCTCTCATATTCTCCTCCTTCCTCATTGGCCTCCCGGCACTTCCTTAGTTTGCCAAGCATTTGGTTTGACAGCAGGGCCTTTGCAATTGCTTTCTCTTTGCCTTTGCATAGAAAGCCCCAAGTCTCACTCCCTCATTTCCTCCAAACCTTTACTTAAATGTCATCTTTGCTTACTCAAAAGTAGCAACCCCACACTCATCCTATCATCTATCCCCTTAATCTGCCTCATTTTTCTGCATGACACTGCACTGTCTGACATGAGATCTATTGATTTGCTTTTTTGTCCATTTCCTCTCATCAACATATAAACTTCAAGAGGGTATGGACTTTGTGTGGCTCATTCTTATATTGCAGCACCAAGAACAGCCTGGCATGGGTTTCCACTCAATAAATATCAATGCATGGATAAGTCATTGATCCAAAACATGGTCTGAAGCCGCAGACCAAATATCCCCAAAATAAGAGCTCCAGTAAACAAAACAATGCAAGCAAAGAAACAACTCCCCCCAAACCTGGATATTTATTCTAAGTGTTTCTAAATTTTAACCAATGGCAAGTGCAGAGCTCACTTTTCATGCTTTTTTCTGGTTTGCGAATTGTCCTTGGGTTAATTATTATTTTTTAATAGTTAAGAAAAAAAGTTACTCTGAGTTTCATTCATCTATGGCACTCTTTCCCTCCTTTCCCCTGTGGCCTAACTCCCAAATCCCCTACAGCTATAGTGAAAGACACAGGTGCTAAATATTTGGGAGGATTACTTAACGTTTTAGCCTTCATGGTTTGCTTAGAACATATGATTTACTACCCGCCAGTAATATTTTATAGCTTAGAAGATCATGTCTGAGTCAGTAAATTCCATGTTAATATGTGTAAGACTCAGGATTAAATCAGTCTGTAAAATGCCTATTTGTAATCGAATCTAGCAATTTTCTTCCTGAAGTAAACTGTAATCATATTAGCAACCTAGTGATTTCACTGGAGATGGGAAGATATAATTTTATTTAAAAGATTTTCTCTCTTAGAGGTGACCTAACTTTGTGATCCAGAATCATTCCAATATTGAAAAAAAATGGTTCAACTAACACCATTCCCCTGATATATTTAGTTATCCTCAGTGCCCCTTGGCTTCCCAACTTAAGTCAATGTAATCACAATGCACACAAGCCTCTTCTACTCAGAATCTTCTTGACTGGAGAATGGAAATCATTGGAGAGGAGCTGCCCTAAAGGTTTGTAGACAAGGTTTTGAAGAATCAAGCTACAATGCTTATCAGTGTCTGCCTGGAAGAAAGCCTACGTCTCTTTCTGAAGTCAGCCTGTCACCATTTCTGAGCCATCAATGGCAGCACAGCCTCTCCTTCTGCCAGAGCTCACAGGGAATGACAAACAAATCTGTGAGGGAATACACCACAGCATCTCGATGTGGGTGTCATCGTCTCTTCACCACCAAACCATTCTACCCCAATTTCCCTCTTCTTTGTTTCTAGATTATTTTTCTTTCAACTCAGTGAAGAACATTTTTCAGAACCAAGCTTTTTGTCTGCTTGTCACTGAATCTGTTTCCCATTCAGCCTTCTCTTTCTCATTCCAATAGACACACAATATTAATGGTTAAAAATAACAAGCAACAACTCACTGGGTGAGAAATTTAGAAACACTTGCCTCCTATGAACCCAGGGCCAAGGGGAGCTGAGGATAGTGTCACATTACCAGCATGTTCAAGCTAGACATCCTCCATCACAAAGGGCTTGTGCCTTGAAATAATATTTAAAAAGAACAAGAAAAGCCACAAAATACCTCCACATACACAACAGGCATCTCGACCAAAGCACCAGTGCACATGCTCAGAGGTGGCTTAATATTCCAGAGCACATCCCTCTCCACTAAGAGGCACTCACTATCCCAGCACTTGACCTTGAGTTGAAGCACTCGGGAACAAGATCTCATTTGCCTGCTTGTCATTCTTTCTCCAACTTCCTAAGTTAAAAAATGAGAAAACCATGAAAAATTACTATCAAGGGTTTCTTTTAACAGTCTGATAGTTTAGATAAGAATACAGTTTCAGGGATATATACCATTTTCATAGGAAAAGAAAGGGAGGGGAGCCAAAAACATGAAGGGGAACCAGGAGAGCTGCCAGGAGGCTGGGAGGTGAGGAACAGTTTCCAGGTAAGGAGCTTGGAAGGTTGTTCTCAACGATAAAGCCCACTTTGCAGTGGCTAAAAATATAAGCATTTTGGTCTATTTTATATTATGGTTGTCTCTCTTTTTGTGAAGCACCAACCACTGAAATTCATTTTGGAATCATGGCCACCCAGAAGAGGAAAGAGGTGATCAAGTGTCTCAAAGAAGAGATAACTTTGAGGGAGAGGATGAAAACCGCAAAGACCCTTGGGATTAAAAGAAATCTGCTGATTCTACTCTTTTTGTCATTAATTTCTATAGATATTTAGCAAGTAGAATGTTTGATTGGTAATGGCCAGGTAGATTTCCCCATTATGTAACAAAGAGAATAATAAAGGAAAGGAGAAAACACTTATAACTGGCCTAGGAGACGGGAGTTTTGTTCTTGTTATTATTTGTCTCCCTAGGAGAAGCAGCTCTTGTCCATCCAAGGGTGAGCAGAAGACTCTGCAGAGCATAATGTTGCTATGGTTTATTTTACTGAAGGAAAGACACTGTAAATCTCAAATATGCTCCAACTTCCCTGATTCATTTGGAAGTTACTGGGCATATGCATTTTCCCAGGAGACTTCTCTCCACATTGTCACAGTATTGAAACTCTGAGATAAGAATTCCTTGCCCATCTTCTAACTTCCACCCAGCTATCTGGCTTCTGTCAACAGGCCTTACCCAAACAGGGTTATGTATGTGTGTGTGTATGTGTGTGTGTGTGTGTGTGTGTGTATGTCTCTATATATGCATGTATATATGTGTGTATATATATATATATATATATTTCTGAAAACTGCAGAAGAGACCATGGAGTTGTGTGAACTGCCAAGGTGCCAGTGATCAAATGGAGAAGCCTAGCTTGGAAAGAAATCAAAACCATTAGAGGAATTACATTCCACCCCTAGGCTCAGTGGGAAAGAGTTTAAGCTCATGTGGATCTAGCCGCTCAGGAGTGAGCTCTGGGCTCTGAAATTGAGTTTATCTTCTCTGTCTTTCATAGGATAGCTAAGCACCCATGCCCCCTAAGATATACTTGAAATAGGAAGATGTCCTTATTTTATGTATACTCGGTTTAGTGGCTTCAGTCTTGTGCAGATACATATATTTTCTTTGTAAGACTTCCTCCATTGGCCGCTATCATACAGCTCAGAAAAGCTGAACTTTTCATTTCTATTTTAATATTTAATACTAAGCACAAGAGCTCTGTGGTTTCAATCAAACAATTCTCCATTCATGCCCTCAGGGTCCCAAAGAATCCTGCTATTTTCCCACCTCCCTCGATGAATATGGGTGTAGCAGGAGACAGGGAATGGTCATCTTGGGGGAATAAGATGCTCCAAATACTTATCAGCTGTTGGCCCCGTGACCTGTTGTTAAGGATCATCATGATCCAGGTATCTGTAATGACACTCGTGGAAAAGATGAAGTCACCACGAAGTCAAGGTAGAATAGCCACTGCCCCTCTGTCTTAGCTTACTATGATAACATGATTTTATGTGAATTATTGGGAGGCAAAAGGACAAGGGAAAAATGAGATTTTGTAATAGGCTTGATTTTTTTTTTTTTTAGCTTAAAAAATTAGTCTAGTGCCCACCTCCTCCCTCCATCTTCATGCATGAGAATAAAAGCTCCTCCATTTCTTCCGATCATCTGAAACCAGCCTCCTGAACCAGGCTCTGGGGATCAGTACATTGTGAAGTTGATGGTATAGTGGACTCCTCACTCATTCATCTAAGGACTTTTCCATCTTCCTACCTCCTCTCCTATCTTCCCTTTAGAGCTAAGAAGGACTGATAAAATTAAAAAAAAATAGTTACTCTGTGTTAAGCAGGACACTAGAGCTCTTTCACTGTTTTTGGTATAAGCATAATGCTGTGTACGTAAGCCAAAATTTCTTCTGCAGCACAAACTAAAATCTTTGGAAAGATGGATTATTTCCTGAGCTTGATATCATTCATAAGTGAACAGGTGGGTTGCAAGAGAAAGTTGCTGCAAGATTCTCTGATCTGCAGGTGCTTAATAAATAATTCACCATTGCAACCGTGTGACAAAATCAAGGTCTCATAAGTATTCTCAGGGGACTAGTCTTTGGAGCACCCATGCTTCCCTTTCCTCAGGATTTTTCAGGCAGTAATGATTTATTATGGGTCTGGGGGCTATTGGTTCTTTCTTCAAGAATTCATTGTGTATGTGAACTGCCTTATATTTTTCTGTTCAGAACTAACTCATGCCTTAATCCTAGAATCAGGCTTGTATGTTTGAACTTTAAGAATTAGACAGAGGTGCCCAGAAGAGGATGTGAGGGGCTCTCCCTCAAGGCTGCCCTGCTCACTGTGGGCTGACAAAAACTATTGACACCTTTGGAGTATCATGACTCCCCTGCACACGTTCCTGAAGGCTCTTTTCCCATGTAGCACTCTGGAAGAAATCCTCTGTCCAAGTTTTTTCTTGAGCTTTTTATTTGTGTGGATTACATGCTACATAAAAAATTTTTAATAATAAAAATTATTCACAATATCTTACCCCATAGAATTCAAAAACATTTTTATTTGACCAAGTTTTCTTCACTGTGGAAACCTCTCTATCCTTTCTGATTTTCAAATTTTTACTTTCTTCTTGTTCTTTTTGACTTGCCTCTGTAGGTGTATGTGCAGTGTGTGTGTGTGTGTGTGTGTGTGTCTGCACAGGGAAATTTCATAGAAAAGATCTGGCTAAATCAGCTGCCTAGATTTTTGTGACTGTAGGTTTTCAGCGCTGAAAACCTACAGTGGGGACAGACAATTCAGGCAGCATTACTCGCTGAGCTAGAGTAAGAGTTAGAAATTTGGACAAGTTTTGGTTCGGCCAAGTTTTGATTCTGTCAAGAATTTTCTGTATAATCTTACTTTGGCTAATTATCTAATCTTGTCATGCTTTGACTTCTCATCTGTAAAACTGAAAGATGATCCTATTTCCAAGTCAAAGGAGGTTATTTGGAGAAATGGTTATGATAAGTTCTCCTGTATTCACATACCAACTACTGTGATTTACTCAGAATCTACCACAGGCTAAGTGTGGTGGAGTCTAATGGGTTGCTGGTGACTCTAGAAACTCCACCATTCCCCAAGGAGGGGAGAAGAGGCAGGCTAGAACTGCAGGAGCTCAGTGCGTTTTTACATGGAATTAAGCTAAAAATGCTCAAGAAATGACTCTTCAGATTTCTGTGTGACCCATTTCTTGTGCCTGTTACCAAGAAATAACCAAAGTGAATGCCCTGATCACTGAAGGTGTGCAAGAGTCTCAGGAGGAATCCTGTCATAAAGAATATCTATCTAAGCAACAGGACTGTCTGTTCTCGGTAGAATGACTTACGCTTCTCCATCCTCTTAGAACCAACGCATCAACAGGACCTTATGGATTCCACCAGGTAAAATAGGACAGTTAGCAGGATAACTAGGTTTCTCCGTCACAAAATGCTGCCTTCACACAAAGCCTCTTTTCTGTAATCCAAGATGTCCAGCTATGTCCAGCAGGCCGCATCCTAGTCATTAAAATGCAGTGGGATCAACTGTGCTAGACTGATTGGGCTTGGGTTTGGAAACATTCAGTACCATGCATGCACGTGTTCGAGCTCTGTGCTCACTCAACTTCTCATCCTAACATTGTTTGTGTTTTGAGGGTGGGCTGCTCAGAGCCACCTCAGGATAAGAATACCTCAAGATGAATAAATTGAGAAAGAGAAGTAAAAAATGCAAGAGATGAAAAGTTTATGAAGGGAAACAGAGCTGTAAGTGCTCTTATTGACTTCCAAATGCATTTGTGTCAAAGAAGGGTGATTTTACTACTACATGTTTTTCTCAGTAAGAGTTCTACTTGGATGCTTTGCTATTCTCCTTGCTTCCTGCCTAGGTGAAATCTTGATATTTTTCTTGCTCCTGACCCCAGGAGAGAGAGAGAGAGAGAGAACAGATAAATTATTGAATCCCCGAAGGCATTTATCCCTATTCCTTGAGAATCCCTATTCTCAAGGATCTTACCCCTATTCCTCCCAGTGAGAACAGACCTTTCCACCTCTGCTCATGATGTTTCCAAGAAGAGATGTGGGCACATGTGTGAATATGCATGTATCTAAGCAACAGGACTGTTTGTTCTCGGGGGACTGGCTTCTGCTTCTCCATCCTCTTAGTACCAATCCATCAACAGGACCTTAGATGGCCACATGGATTCCATAGGGTAAAATGGGACAGTGAAGAGGATAACTAGGTTCTTCTATCACAAAGAAAATGCTGCCTTCACCTGAAGCCTGAATATTTCTGTCAAACCTTGAGGGATCAATGATCCACAAGCCAGATAGACTAAAAGAGAAAACACTGGCTGCGTAAATTATAATAGGTCTGTTCATCCCATTCTAAATGAACACTTCCATCTACCATAACATGATTGGCATTGGAAATTTGGATCTATTAAGATTGTGTGTGTGCATTAGGGAGGTGCATAGGCATCAGGATGCTCATGCCAAAGAGATCAAATTCTGTGTAGTTGTGCTGTTCAGGTGAATATCTGAGAGCAATGTATGAACTACTGAGATAATAACACAGCCAGAGGCAACCAAGTGGCCAGGTCTCTGGTTTGCAGAGGGTTCTTATGTCATGGCTAAAGGGAGCATTAAAATAGCCATTGATTTCAAAAGAAAATCAATTACAATTAAAATGTGACAATGACAGTTAACTGCAAGACTGTTCTGAATAGGGCTGAAGTTTTAGGCAGGCATGTTTTGTTTCATTTTGAAAAAAAAAATCCTCTCTGGAAACGGGTATGTACTTATCCTAGAGGAGCAGACAGCTCAGCAAATTCACATTCTCAGGCCTTTTCCCCTGACGCTGTTCTCTCAGATTTCAGAGACTGTGAGTCTCTTACTGTAAGGGGGACAGATGGAGTCACAGCCTGGTGGCCTAAATTCTTTGGGTAAGGGTGGTGTGATGAGTCACTCCCTCTGCCCAGGGTGATGATGATCAAGGGCTCCTTGGGTGCTATAGTCTGAAGGGCCTGGGCAGGAATGACATAGGGCCAGGCTCCCTGTGGATATCAGGACCTCACAGATAGGGTTACATTCAGGTTCCTCACTCATCTCATCTTTGGTCCTTGCTCTTTCAAGGTTCCCTACTTTCTGAAGCTATCGTTGAAGCCAGTAACCAAGGGGGAACCGTGAGCCTCACATGTCAGCTCCTGGCTTTATGGGTGACACAAAGGGAAGCTCCAATGTATACTTCCTGTTCTTTTCCTTCCTCAGATCCTCCCTTTCCTTTTATGGGTATTTGGAGGCAAAATAATTGACATGAACACTTCATGCCTAAAATGCCTAGAATTTTGGTCCATTCATTGGCCAAAATGAGATTCATGACCATCCTTCATGAGGATGGCTGTCTTCCTACCCTCCCACCAGCTGTTTACCAGATTGTTTCATCAGCTAAAAAAAGTCTCATAGTATAATGAAATGGGTTTTGCTCTAAAATATTAACTATTCTCATTTTCAGGAGCAAGAATATCTAGACCCAATAGGACTTTTGAAAAGCAAAATTATCTCTCTAGACTTATATTTTAATTTTCACTAGGTATCTCCCAAGTTGTCACAAGTTTTGCCCTACCTTGCTGATAATAATTGTCCTACCCACTCCTGTCTCAATGAAGAATGGACTTTATTCACTTTTTTAAAAAAGAGACTTGTCACTGCCTATAACTTATTTGAGTTCAGTTCTCTATAGTATGCTTTAAATTAGCACACAGTGGCAGAAGATGCCTCCCAAAGGGGAATAATTCATGGCCAATGGCATAATGAGATTTATAGAGAAGGTTGGCCAGGAGAAGGAAAGGAAACATTATCGGTTACCAGAGCAGCTGAAGTGAAAGGACAGTACCAGCTCCAAGAGTTTCTTCAGAGGGACACAGACTGACACTGGCTACTGCTAAGTAGAGCCAAGAGAGGAGGAGGAAGGATAAACAGGGCTTCAAGAATACAGGGACCAGAGGATAAGGAAGGGCCATAAGGTCAGAAGTGATGTTGTCTCCCCCTGAGGTAATGAATCCCTTTATATTTACAAAGAAAGGAGTAGTTCAGAAACTAGAATTCTCTCTGAGCCAGCTCGTTCAAATCCTAACTTACTTTCATTGGAAATATATAGACAAGAGGTAAAGTGTTCAATTACAACTCTTATCCTCCCTTTGGGAGAAGTGACCCTGTAGACAAAGCCTCAGAAAGGGTGAGAAGCCACCGAGCTCAGGAAAGAAATATAAAGACAAGGTGGTGACCAGCACAGACAGTTCACCCAAGGCCACAGATGTGGAAGTAGCGTGTAGTGAAATACACTGGTCCTATTGGACCACCACCTGGGGTCTACAAGGCTGTGTGATTAGTGAGCCAGAACTGTGACAAGGTTCTTTTGGTGTTGCAAGTGTTAAAAACAAAAAAACAAGCTAAATATTGGATCACAGATCAGTCTCAGCATGGATCAGGTTGTTAGAGACTCAGTCTTGGTAGTAAAGTGTCTGGATACAAGCTCTACCCAAAGCATCTGAAAAGCTGATAGCTAAAATTTGATCAATATCCTTCATAGTTTCTTCCTCTGTCACTTACTTGTTTGAGTATCATGTAGTGTTCCAAGTACACTTTCCTAACCATAAAACAGTCCAAAACAACTTCAAAGGACAAAGCACTTAGAAAAATCCAGATTTCATTTGAAATAATGAACTGTATACATGTAGCATATACATGTGATTGTGTGTGCAGATATATAGAGAGAAACTGGGGGGATTTATTCTTAGGTGCTACTGCAGATACAAATGGACAAAATAAAGTAACTCCTCCTCAATTGTAATTTATAATAATATCAAATATTTACTAATGCCTTTCATATACAAGGCACTCTGTTTAGTGCTACAGAAGATGAAAAGATTTAAAAATACATGGCCCTGAACACAGGGAGCTTATGCTGTAGCAGGAGAGATAAGATGTATAACCAAATACCTAGGAAATAAGATGGCCCATGATAGCTGCCACTAGGGAGATATAATGAAAGTGTTATGAGCATTCATAAAATGTCTAAAATTATTTTCTGGATGGAAGATGAAGTTGTTCTGGTCTTTGAAGACTTATATAGAGGGAATGGATATTATTCAAGAAGGGAGTGAGAGGGGAGATAGGAAGGAGAGTATTTTGGGCAAAGGGAGCAGTTTAAGGGAAGACACAAGTGGGTAAAACAAGCTGGTAGGGGAAGTTGAAACAAATGTGATTCAGCTTGTCTGGATTATGGGGCACACACAGTCCAGTAACAAGTTACTGCTGGCAGACTATGGCAAGTGAAGCCCACTGAAGGTTGTTTCTTGATCTGAAGAATGACATCTGATTTATATTTAGGAAGTGAGTACTGATAAGAGTAGATTCAAATATAAAATACTGGAACAATGCTAAAAGATGCTGAAATGATCCAGAGTAGAAGGAAGGGTCTGAATGAAAAGGGAAGACTAGAAACCTTAGGGGGAAGAATTAGTAGGCTTTTCAAATTTTTAGATATGCAGGATGAAGAAAACGGAGGAGGCAAAAGTGCCCGAGAAGCTTGAGTTTGGTGACAGAAGACATGGTGATACCATTAAGTATAAAGGAGGAACCTGGTCATTATGTTGGTTTGCAGCAATGGTCTTGGATATTTGAGTCAAGATGAAGTTGAGTGTTCAGAAGGTGACTGGAAGTATGTGTATTAAGGAAAAGCAAAAGGTAGGAGCTAAAAGTGAAGATTTGGGATTCATCTTCATTCAAAGAGTTATTGAAATCAGAAAGATTGCTAGAGAAGCATGAAGATAAGGAGAGGAGGGTCAAGCTCAAAATACCATGGTAAGTCAATGCTGAGGAGATAAGAGGAAGAGCAGGAACCAATGAGGTAACAGGACCAGCAAACTAAGACTGAAACCAGAATGTATTGCCTCCCAATGGTAATTGTCAATGAGGCTGATGAGCAGGGAAAGTAAAGAAAGGCTATTGACTTTTGTAGCAAGAACTTCATTGGAATGTTGCCTGAGAGTAGTTTCAAAAGAGTGGTAGGATGTAGCCCATTGATGAAGCCATGAGCATAAGGTGAGGAAGTGGAAAAAGAAAGACTATTTTGAGAAGCTGGGAAGTGAAAAGATAACACAGATAGGACAGAAATTCAAGAGTCAAATTGGATTGAAAGATTTGTCTTTAGAGATAGTTGTAGAATTGGTTTATTTGAGATAGTTGCAGGTAGATGAATGGAAAGAATTAAAGATGCAAAAGAGAGAAGTACAATTGGTTGGAGAGCACCTCGGAAGAGGTCAGAGCATAGGGAAGAGGAGCACTCGGGAGAAAGGATGGGGAAGATGTGTGAAAGACGAGAAATCTAAAGGCAGAGAGGACAGCATACGTGAGGATCCAATAATCAGATTTTCTTGCAAACGTAGTAGGAAAGATTGCCTGTTGAAAGACAGGACATGAACATGAAAGGAAAATAAAACAAATTTAACAAACACAGAATGTGACACTGAGTCAACATTGGAGAATTTAAGTTGTCCAAGTGAGTAGGGTTCAGGCGAGGTTAAATTGATTGATTTTGTGCTCTTCAGCATAGGTTTAAGACTTTCTCTTCTTGGAGATGCAGTGAATGACAAAGGGCTGGGGTGCAGTTAGCTGAGCATGGTTGGCGTAGTGAGATGGCAAGAGGAAAAAGGAATTGCTAGTAAGAATATTGCTATTGTGGATAAATACAGGGTTAGATCAAAGAGGGAAGTCAATGAGGCCAGATGGATTTATGGACCAGAACAACAGAGGGGTCTTGAAGGATGGAAGATATAGAAAAGGCAAGGTTGTGGTTAGAGAGGAAACCCCAGAGTTTTAGCTCTGGGAGGTGTAATAATTTCAAAAGAAGTCCAGGCCTGGCCATGACATGGGAAGTTGAATCTCTGCAATGTTTTTTTCAGGTAACATAATGGATATCTTTGACTCCTACCCTGAAACTAGAAAATATTAAGCTCGCATGTACAATCATACAAATGTATGTATACCTATTTATAAATTTACATATTTTGTACTTATGCTTTCATATATTTTACGTGAGTACAATATACTCCATTTTGAAATCTTTCATATCATTCACAGAACTAGCCTAGGGCCACAGTACGTGCACAATAGACATTGGTTTAATTAAACTCACATATTTAACCAGAGAGCTTTTATTTTTTTCTCCTGCATAGTACTAGAACCTGCTCCACCCCCTAAATCACAACACTAAAATAATTACAGATAAAGGAGTTTAGGTTTAAAGTGTGGAAACCCAATCTTTAAAATAATAGTTTAAATTGAGCTTAGTGTTGTGCTTTTTAATTGTACCTTTATTCTTGCATTGAGTTCTTTTACCTTTGCCAAAACACAGACTCAACACACCAGAATGCCAAGGCTCTGAGGAATTCTACTCATCTACTCTGCTTTTCACCTTCAGTTCTTTCAGGAGCCCTTACCCACATAATCACCCCAGCAATTATATTCAAAGCATGAAGCAGCTCCAGAAACTCTCTGTGTGGAGCTCTGAGAGACGCAGAGAGAAATGTGGGAGATTTCTAACTTTCCTCACTTATTCCCAGTACTGCTATTCTAACCCATTATTCTGAACAAAATTCTTTTTTCTTGCTTCAATATTGTAAATGAGAAGCCCTAAACTTCACAGATCTCTCCAAGGCATAAAAGTAGCAGCACTGGCTTTCAATTTAAGGTTTTGGGTGGGGGCCTTTGTCGTGGGAATAGATAGGCTGTCTCTTCTGAGTCATATAACCCACAGAGCCCCTGTGTGACTGAATCAATGTGGTTGGAATGAGTTGAGGGTGGGATGTTCTCAGATAGCCTATGATTTTATACAATACTGGAACCCCCCCAAACTAGAATAGAATCCTAGATCCAGATCAATATTAGACATTCTCAGACTGACTAATCTGCATTTTAGTGTCATCCCAAACATCTGATAGGCCTAAGAAACAATTTCCCCCCAGGTTAAGTAGCACCTGAGGTTGTAAGTGGCTCTCTTACCAGATAACAGGGCAACCCCCATGGAGGTGGAACGTATAGGATATAGACCAACTCAGCTAATTGGAAGATTATTTAAACTGGGACAGAGACCAGACAATGACAGTAACTTTTACTGTATCATAAATTCAATTTGATTTTTCTAGCTGCCTACTCAGTAACATGTAATGGAGGAGAAGCATCACTTTTCCATTTTCTATAGAAAGAATCATAGTTCTCAACCTGCCCTACAAGATACTGAATTTAGAAATTCATAAATTATACAGTCATGTGATTGTATATTGAAAATAATTCCTAACCAGGAGTCCTATTTAGGTGTCACATGAGCCTTAAATAAAAGCAGGTGGCGGATAAAATATGGTTTAAATGTCTTTGCCATCTAGAACCTGTATCCTTGTTCCCTACTCTATTGCTCTCAGTGATCTCTGCTCCCTTCCTCTTCTCTTGTATCGTAACTTATTCCCAGGAAAAGGAGTGAGATTCCTAATGTAAATTAGGTGATTAAATGTATAAATCCCTAACATGGCTTAATATGTCACCTTTCCTGGGATTACTTCCATTTGAATGACAGGCAGCTCAGCTCAGCGCTAAAGCAACAAATCTGTGTGGGAAGGCAGTAGTTGGAGAGGGCTGGGAAATGAAAAAGACCTTTTCAGGACCTTCAACACACCATGGACCACACAGCATGCATAAGGCCAGACCCATCCCAGTGTGACTATTCACCTTCAGCTGCTTCTCCTCCATGAAGAGCTCCTTAAACAGGAGGAAAAGACTCTGACACCCAAGTGAAGAAAGCAAAAGCTCTGCTGTAGTGTGTAGCAGCCTACCGAGCATATGTTTCCTATGGCTTTGGGCTCAGAGAGCACATAAGGAATGGCCACAATCCCTGGAAATGCTGAATGCATTCATCAACATCACTGCAGTGACATCATTTATGCACACATCTGAATCATTCCCAACATACAAAAACAGACATTTACAGGGTGTCAAGCAATGACAGGGCCGTTTTAGAGAGATGATTATTAAAAGAATAAAGTGAGTTCTGGAATAGTTTTTCCAAAAGCTTATTGCCCAAACAATCTGGTTATTCTGTCTCTAAATCTTGAACTAACTAAAATCCAATGAAAAAAAAAAAAAATGAACCGAAGAAACCTAGTTCTTAGTGACATGTGCAGGTGACCAGCACTCTGCAGAGAATTCTCCCTTGGGCAACTCCCAATGGCCATGGAAGACCGGGTGGGTGATAGTCACTTAACTGTATAGATGACTCCTACTGTATCACGTCATACATGCGTTTTTGGCACTACTGACACCAGCAACATTTAATGGAATCATTTGGGATTTTCCCCTCAATCACAACATGGCTGTGGCCAGTGCAGGGGAATACACACGAAGGATGTTTCCCAAGTTCTGGCTGAGGATACACAGTGACAGATTTTTAAATAACAAAGTCCACTGTACATGTATCACTTTTAAAGGTGTGCACATTCTCGACTCGGGCAAATTCAAGAGTCAGATTATTGTCAGTGGAAATGCTGAGATTTAAGCATTGCCACTGAAAGGAGTTCATACAGGACCACACTCACCAACCACTTCTGCAATAGAAGGGAATGATAGAGGGTACAAAGAGAGAAAGCATGGATTCTGAAGAACATGGGAATATTAGGTACTCCTGAGGGTATCTGTGGAATCTCACAGTTTTGGATGGATTGGGTGTTGTTTCATACCCATCTGTGGTACAGATTGGGCTTGTAGCTGAATTATTTCTCATGCATTTTACTTGCGTGTTATTCTGGAATTAAGTAACATCTAGATTTTAACAATGCCCAGCCTTCCTTTCTTTAAGCTTTCTTGAGCAGACCATGAGTAACTTAGTCCCAGTGCAAATATCCAGTTGAAGAAAAGCGACCAACTGGGGCCAAATAAGGAGTTTAGAAAAATAAAATTATCCAGCTAACAGCTTTCATGATGGGAGGATAGGAAAAAATGTAGTGAATATACTGGGTAAATGGATTTGGAAATTTTAACCTGTGATAGAGAGAGGCTGCCAACCTCCACAAAACCAACAGTCTAGGAAAAGAAGTTCGATTGGTTAACCAAAGGCCAGATTATGAACACCTGGCTCAAGGCCAGTAGCACCTTCCTGATGGCAGTAATGAGGACAAGGCAAATAAAGAGCCACTATTGGCATCATTGCTCACATACCCACCCTCCCACCTCTAAACCTAACTTCAGCAATCTTGCTAAGGGAATCATTTCACCACTGAGTTTTTAGTGGATCCCATCATCTTTTCTAGAAAAGCATGCAAATTTGTAAGACACATATCCAGCACTACCTCTCTGGTTATGTGATAACCAGATATCACATGCTTCAAAAAGTAGAGTTAGTGGAGATTTTTCCAGGTGTGTTTGCCAGGCTGATTTCTGAGGGTGGAGGTGGGGCAGGGAGTGAGTCAGCGCCCAGGTCCTAAGGAAGAAAAGACTCAGATGACTGAGATGATTGTTTCAGCATCAGAGGAGGCCGCTGGGAGATTTCTCAGGATTGAGCTTCCTGAAACCTTTCAGTCACACCAAGAACGGGAAGTTAATTTGACCTTAATTCTGTTTAAGCCCCTTTGGGAATCTTTCCTACCCTAGGTACTGACAGAGGAAATATGGTGCCACCAGCCTGTCTTTGCATGGAATGCGGTAACCTAGGGTCTACCTAGAAGGATAGGAGTCAGACCTGGGGTTTGCGTAGAGCCAAACTGAACCCTATGTAAAGCCCTGGCCAAAGTGCATGAACATTTTTCACAAACCAGTAAGAAGACTGGTTTGCTGGGGGCGGGGGAATGGACACAAATTACTTTCCCCTGGCTTTTTCACCATAGTGGCCTCCATGGGCATTCACTTTTTCCAGACACCCTGAAGCAAAAGCCATACAAAACAATTCCCCCAGTGGAAAATGAAAACCCATAACAAAACACTTTTTCCCTCTCATTCCCATCCCCACCCCACTCCCTCCAGCCCAACACCCTGAATACTCACAAGAGAACACTTTATCTATACAAAATTAATTAGAAAACAAAATATTTACATATGAAATAAACACCGTCTTGATTTCTGTTGCCAGCGGAGGCTGAAAGAGCTCCCTTGGTTCTAGATTGCTGTTCGCTAGGTTAGTTGGTTTGGTTTTTTGTTTGAAAGGGGTGAGGTAAGAGGAAGATGAGGGGATGAGTCCCTGACCCCTGGACAGAGTCAGGGCGAAGCGGTGTTTACGTGGCCCTTCACCTTCTTCCTCCTGGAGGTGCCTCACGCCCTCTGTCCTCTCTCAGTCTTTCCTGTTATCTAAGGTAAAGCACTCCGTGCCCCTCTCTCCAAATCTGTGAGAGGTTCAGCCCCTTGCCCCCATGTTCATGTTAGAAAGAAAACAAAGCTTTACAAGGCCTTCAGTTGGCTTTAAAATGAAAGATACTGAGGTAAAAATCAAGGAGGAGGGTCGGGGACAGCAGTCAAGGACGGGATGAGGAAGGGTCGCGAGTGAGGGCGAACAGGGGCGAAGAGCAGCCCTGGAGGGAGTGACTTGAAGAGACATGGCAGCTTCCTTCCAGAGGAGGATGAGCACCTTTCTGGTTTATGTGTCCTGTGTGCAACATGGCGATCCTGTAGTCAAGCTTCCACACAGACCCGGGCTCTCTGGATGCCACCCTGTGTAGGGGAGGATGGCAGGACAGTGGAACTGACCCATAGAATAGCCCTACCCCAAGTTTCAGGACCGGCCGTGACACATATTCATTTCCCTTCTCAATTTTCCAATGTTAAGTGAAGGGAGCATCATGTCTGCCGGTACCCTCATCCCTGGAGTTTTATACATGTATATCTTTTTTTTTTATTCCTCAATGGTACAATCTGAGAGGGAAACAAGGTGTTGTAGGAAGGTGGAAGGGCTTCTACCAAAAGTGCTCACTCTGGGCTCAAGTCACATTCCCAGGGAGCCAGGCCCAAAGAGGTGGTGGAGGTTCCCTCTCTGCCCCCCTCTCCCATTGCCAAGTCTCTTCCCCTCTCTTCGTACCTCCTGAGCTACACTCATGGAGTGAAGCTCATTTCTCTTAATTGTCAAGTTCATTTCTCTTAACTGTCTGCTCCACAGCAGTTGTAATCAGTTTTGGGGGAAGAAGCCTGCTCTTCTAGCTTCAGGTTAAGTAAGAAGGGATCAAAGCATTGGAAACATCCCCCTCTCTCACTTACCCTACCATACACGACTCCTTAATTCTTCAAAGGTGGCTTTGCTCCTCCCCAAACCTTGGCCAGTCGAGAGTCTAAATGCTCAAAAGAGCTTTGTAGAATCTTTTGCTCTCAAGTGTGGGCAAAAGAATCGTGGCTGTGAAAATTCTGTTTCCCTTTAGCCTTCCTGGAAAGTTCTTGGTTCAAACTGGTTGAAAAAACTGCCAACCACCGAGGACTTGTTTTTGCGCCTTGCTCTTGCAGGATTGCTCACCACCTTTTTTTTTTGTCTAGACCATGGATTCTTCTTTATCAAGAATTTTCATTCTCCTTATTCAAGAAGGATGAAGGGAGACACAGCCAAAATTCAGGTAACACATGGCCATCTCTGTCTGTATATAAGCCAAACAATCACACTGCTTGGGGATATTGAAAGAAACAACAGAAAGAGTCAAGGTTGCCTTCTCTTGAGGCACCGGACTACACGTGGGTACAAGTGTGCATGAACACACATGCATGCACAATCCACCTGCTCTTGCCTCCAAGGCACTGTGGGACACTATCATAACGTACTTTCCAGTTTGTTCAAGAATCCACTCCGCCATCGATGACCTTTTGTTCCTGTTCACCACCACTATCGAGTCTCATGGGGTTGAAGCAAGCATTTTTTGGCTTATATATAAACACACATGGCCTCCCAACCTCTGCTTGGCACACGATTCCTAGACAGATGTCATCTAAGCAGCATGAATTGAGCCAGAGCCTCTTTCTTTTCACAAGCAGTGTGCTAAATGGTCTCACGTAGATGCTTTTGCTTCCTCACCTAAATGAAAAGATCAGTTTTGGGAAAAGCTACCTTTGTGCTCACATAGCCTCTTTTTGGTTCTCCCGGCTTCACTCAAAGAGGATGTCAAGGAGCTCTTCCACACCAGGAGGAAGCTCGCATGCAGCCCTTCCTTTCTCCGCTCTACACTTCCCTGCTGAGAGGGCCCATGGCATCATCTCATGGGAACAGGAATGGCTGATAGGGGTGGAAGAAGGAGAGAACTGTGAAAAGGAGGGGAGATGGTGCTGGTCACCGGGGTTGCCCTCAGTAGGAACCAGAACCCCAGGATCCCATAAATAAATTAAAACAACAAGAAAGGAGCAAATGGGAACCAAGTTCACCCCCGTCACCCTCCGTGACATGCGCATCACACGACCCACAGCCTTACCCTCCCGTACCCACCTTAACCTCTCTGTTCCCTCACTCAGACATCAGACTCAATACTAGAAAGTTTCTCATAAACATGCCCATTGCTGGAGCCATTGAAAGCCCTGGGGTTTTTGTTGTTAGGCACACAGGGGTTGGACTGGTTCCCTATACAGATGTCCTTCTGGAAACGGGCTGGCACGGCCCCATGAAGGGCCGACACCACCGGCTTGTTGGTGACAAGGGCCCGGAAGTCCGGCCTGGCTTTCGATGCCCCCGCCACCGTGGGCTGCCTGAAGAAGTAGGATTTGCTGCCATGGAGCAAGCACTGGTCGTCCCCAAAAGTGGGGATGAAAGGGTTTTGCGTGACCCGGTCAGGGTAGAGCGACTTGCTGAGCATGTAGCCGCCGCCGGGGTTGTTGTGGTGGTGATGTCCGGCAGTGGGCACTGAGGACTTGTTGTTGGCAAAGGTGCTCTCGCCAGCTGACATCTCAAACATGTGGGCGTAGGGGCTCCCATCCATGAATCGGCCCTTGTCTTTCAGGCTTACGCTGCGCGGGGCCAGGGCGGCTTCTTCCTTCTGCAGGTCCACGAAGGTGTCATAGGAGTGCTGCCGGCGCAGTTTGTTCCGGTTCTTCTTCTGGGCCTTGGAATTAGTCGGGCTCTGAGGATACTTAGTGGTGGAGGCGTTTGACGTCACCGCCACCGGGGCAGCCGGCTGGTCCAGTTCCTGCAGGGAGTTGTCCTCGCTGATGTCATACAGGTTGCCTGCTTTCTTGCAAGCCTCGCACCGGATGCACGCCTGCCTGCCCGAGTTCTGACCCGTCACCGTCGTGGAGTAGTTGTGCAGCTTGGAGGGACAGCTGCGGCAGAAGTTGCCCCCGGACCGGTCCTCCCACTCCACGTTGGTCAGGTTCTTCTCCCAAGGTGCAGGTACCCCACTGACCACGCCGTGTTTCTCACCTGCCCCGTGCTTGATGTGGGACCTGTTGGTACAGGGCCCTCCTCCGCTGACCGAATCACGCTTAAAGTCATCACTCCGCTCCTTGTAGATGTCGGTCAGGTCCACGTGCTCCCAGTGGGGTGAGTTCTCCTTTGTTCGGAACTGGTCCAGGTAGAAGTCCCGAAGCCCTTCCTTGTCCCTGAAGTAGCGCTTGTGGTCAGGGGAGCGGGGCGGTCGGCGACGGTAGGCCAGCTCGATCTCGTCAAACTCCCTGCGGGACTTGGCCGAGGCGGGCCGCTTCTTCAGGCTGTCCTTATATTGCTGCTTACGCCTCTTGGCGGCATTGCCCTCGATGTTCCCGTAGGTGACGGTGTGGGTTGAGATGTCAGAGACATCGGAGCGGATCAAGTCATCGTGGCCACTGTAGCGGTCGCTCTTGAAGGAGAATTTGCCGTACAGGTCACTGAGCTGGCTGTGCTTGGAGGACGGGAGGCCGATGTCCAGGGGCTTCTTGCTGATGGACCTGGACTGGGTGGTGAAGGGTGGGTTGTCACAGTCGTAGAGCCCATCGATGGAGCTGGCACTGCCGATGCTATGGGGCCGGTGGTGATGGTGGTAGTGATCTTGGTACACGTTGCTGTCCTTCAGCTGCAGGTTCCCGAACGTTCTCTCCACCTCACTGATGTAGTCACTGAAGAGGTTCTCCTCACAGGGTGGGTTGTTGTAGGATTTGCAGTCAGAATGTGTGAAGCTGCGGCGATGCTCCGAGATGTCATAGACGGATGACTCCCTTCGGATGAAGTCCAGGGCGCTCTGCGGGGAGCCGTTCACACCGGACAGGTTAGCCATGTTCTTGGCTGTGCGCAGCAGGCGCAGGATGTTGGAGTGTGTGTTGTTCATGGTTGCGGTGGGGGAGTTCATTACGGATTGGCGCTCCTCAATCGCCACCCCATGGATGCAGCTGTAGATGCCCTGAAGCAAGAACGCGGGGACAGGTTAGATCTCCAGAGAGGCTAGAAATGACCACAAAAAACACTCTCCCACCAATAATTGCCCCAACTGGATAAGAAAAAATCAGGGAAAGCATGAAGCGAATAGTCTAATATACTATTAGATGTGGCTAGAAGCTTGTCTAATTTATACCCCTGAATTTGGTGACTGTCATGTCATGAGACGAGGTCAGTGACGTGGCCATCAGAGAGGGGGCATGGTCACACCCAGTAACTTGAGCAAAGGGACTGGAATCATAAGATATGGCATTTTTGCCTCAACTTCACTGTTGACTTACCGTGGTTTTCTATGCCTAGATTTTCACATCTTAAAAATGAGGCCATGATATCAACCCATAGCAAAAAATATTGTCAGTCTTCTGGAAATAAACAGCCATGCTCTATGGACGCTGAGGTTGTTCTGCCGTGGCTGGCCACACCTGGCTGACAGTAAAGCATAGGGGAGCTCAGTAGCTCACAATTGCCACTGTTTTCCAGCTCTGACAAATTTTAAGCAGGTTTTAGAATTTCGGTCACCAAATAACAGCTGAGCAATTCTCTTCTTGAGCCAAGCATGAACAAAATTCACAGAAAGAGAAAATTAGGAAGCCCTGGGGTCAATGAAGGATTTTTCTCCTGCTGTGTTCTACACTGTGGGAGGGAAGAATTGGGACAAACAGCCAGTACTAAATAGGAATAAATAACTCCCTTGTTGAATTCTCTCATTTATTCTCTCTTTAGTTCCTGTTTTCCTTCTTATACTTTCTCACTCACTTAATATTATCATCAATAATTAACATCTTAACAAATTAGTATTGATCGAGAGCTCCCTATGTACAGCTTCTTGTACAGGGCTTTGAAGGACACTGTGCAGGAGAGGCAATGGGCTGGGTTCCTAGAGGGCTCAGTATGTTTGATTCTAAAGTCAAGCCAACCTCCTGCTCACATCTTGCTCCCTGCCTGGAAAGGTGGACAAACTTGGAACTTTTCTCCCTGGCTAGGGAAAGTATTTGAAAAGAGGTTGTTTGAATTGTGTCATTACAACAAATGGGACTAATTTGGAAAGGTAAGTTGTCTCAGTGGGTGGGAGTGAGAGGGGAGAGGGTTAGAAGAATCATAGCCAAATGGGAAAGAAGAAAGGTTTAGACAAGGTAAGTCTCATTGTCCCACAGGGCATCAGCAAGAGGGAAGATCTTCAAGGTAAGGTTATTCCACTTTCCCAGTTCTTCTAACTCTTCCTGATTAAGGTCAAAAGAAAATTCCAAGCCTTTTTTCCTCTATAGAGGCATTGATCATGTCAAACATCATAAATGGGGTTTTTATTACAGATCACCAGCTCCCATGGCTTCTGGCATTCTAGGGAAGGGCTACCAGGGAAGCAACATGGCTCAGGGATCATCACCACCCCCAAGTTCCATCCTCCTGTTCTGAGCTCACTTGATGGCCTGAATTAATTCACAGCCAGAGAGGAAATGGAGAAATTGTTCTCTATCAGTAAAATACTATAGGAAAAAGATGAAAACATGAAATAATGAGAAATCAATTTTCTCATTAATACAAAACTCCATTTGAGTCAAAGTTGGCCATATCTGAAACCTAGACCTTCATTCATTCTCACGAATTAGTCTCTCCACTTTATTAACAAAATCAAAAGAAGCTCACTTTTTAAGAAACTTCTCCCTGTGACCTTCTGCTCATACACAAAACTGTCTTCCTAGTGTCTCATTTTGGACTAGGAATGAAGAGGAGACCTAAATAAAGAATGACCTAAGAGTTTTTACTCTTGCTCCAACTAGGGAAGTTTCTGGAATGTAAATTTCTTATGAGTCAGAGCTTATTTCTGAAGGTTCTGTTAAGCTCTTTAACTCTCCATAACCAACACATGGTTAAAACATAGAGTGAAACAACTAATAATATACCTTTGTATGTTAAAATAAGAGAGATATGTTACATATAATTATTTAAACAGAAATGTACATTTTTAAAGGATTAGATAGTTAATACAGTTTATACAGAACCAACTAATGGTGATGAAAGGCATTTGGTAAAAAGCCAAATTTTCCATTTTGACAGATCTGTCAGTTCCCATAGAGAACCAAATGCCCAAATCCCACACACAAAGCTGTTTCTTGAAGGAAATAGGGTATCACCCACTTTTCTGAGCTGCTTGCAATCATATCACACAAACTCCTGAGAAAACATACATGACGTGGTTTCTTGCTTGAGCAACATGGGGGTGGAGATAGTGTCCTCTTGGGGGTCTCTGCTTTGCACAGTGCTAGGCTAAGCTGTCCCTAACAAGCTCTAGGCATGTAAATCAAAACACTTACTCTGCTGATGGAGAAGACCATGCCAGGCTTGCCAGAACAGACACCCATAAAGCAATGTCGGAACTGCCAATAGAAAAGGTGTTCGCAGATGAAGGTGATGAGGCTGAGAGCCATGGCCGCCCCCAACATGTAGAAGACCCCTGCCATGTTGTCAATGTCCAGCTGGCTGCTCATGACCTCGTTCTTCTCATTGTGACAAATGCCAGTGAGCCAGAGAGCTTCCAGTTCTTCCATCTCCCCTGGGGAAAGGACAGAGAAGGAAAATAGATAAAAAGAGGAGACAGGAAAGGAGTAGAGAAAAGGGAAAAAGCGGGGTATTGAGCAAGAAAGAGAAAGATACGTAAAAGGAAAAGAGACAAGGAGACAAAAAGGAAATGAAAGAAGTTAATAGTAATCTTATTAATGCCATTACATACTAATTCATCAACATACTGAGTAAGCATTCAATAAAAACTTCATGTGAGTACTGCAGGCGCTATGAACACATGAGACGTTGCTCCCACTCTCCATTATCTAGCCTATATAAATTGGCATATAAATAATCACAATGACAAGCTGTCAGCAGGTAACAAGAGTTCAAAGTGGTGACGGTAATTCTGTGGATAGCATGGCCAGTGGGTTTTCGTGAAATAAGTAGGACTTGGGAGTGGGCATGCTGGATGGATGAATTTTAATTTACATTGTACAAAAAGGCACTCCAGCAGCAGGAATAGTATGATCGGTGGGAACACACAACGCTTGTTTAAGGAAAGGCATGCAGAACAGTTCAAACAGAAAAAGACATAGTAGGCAAAAGAAGCTGAATAAAAAGATTGATATGAGAGGGCTGAAGACCAGAGTATCAGATTAAGCATTCTGCACTTAATATTACAGACAGTGGGGAATAACATAATTGAATGAGTGATTCAGAGAATTGCCCTTAAAATTGTGCAAAGCAGATTGGGTAGGAAGGAGAGAGGCAGAGAGATTGATTGATTCCCTAGGGCCCCTCAGATTTATTGATCTCTTGCTGAAGAAAATAAAGAGCAAAGAGGAGTAAGCTTGAATAAAATAAGACTCCCAAATTCAGACTTGCCTTCTTTACACATTGTTTAACCATGCTTTGATTGCTTTAATTCATGTCAGATTTCAATGACCTTTTTCCACTTCACCAGATACTAGAAAGTAGGAAGAGGTCCCAGACAAAAGGAAAGTAAAAGAAACCATGTGTCCTAGAATGCATCTAGTTCTAGACAAGCATTCTGAAAATCTCATGGAGAAAATTGCCTATTCCAATAGTTCTAGTTTGGCTAAAAAACTGAACTTTGCTTGCATAATCTGACTAAAGTTTTGGCAACTTTTGCAAATCATCTCTTTCTGATGGGTATAGTCTCCATTATTGCCTTTGAGTGACAGCTACACTAAAATTACAGAAGCTCTTATACCAAAATGGCTTGGTAACACTCCAACTAAAACACTCTCCTGTTTCCAGTGTTAATCAAATCACTTTTCCCTTATTATTTTGATTAAACTATGATTCTCCTAGCTAGCGGAGCAGACAACTTCACCTGGATTCTAAAAATCCACCTGTGGTCTTCTGCTTCTGATCTCATCCTTAACGGCAAACCTTCTGCAGACATAATTGAGATAGCCACTTGGCTGACGGCTGGTGAAGCCAAGTAGGGTCTGGCTGTTCATTCATAACTGAGTTAGTTTCTGTGATTCTAACAGAAAGAGTAGTTTCTTTGTACAATAAAGTGAAGAGGGATGCAGAAGACAGGAATATAATGAAACAGAAGATGAGATGTTTTCAACTCAAGTTGGCAGCTCAGTCTGCTGCCAGGATGATACTGGGGAGTAGCTGGTGATGTCTGCCTCTGAGGACCCTAACCCTGCCTCTTCCAGCTGAAAGAGCAAGATGGGAGAGCAGGAAGAATGAATAGATGGCCGCAAGTTTATTTCTCTGCCCTACCTCTGGGCACATAAACAGCAGAGACCTTCCACAGTTCCATCTATTATTCTGGCCACATGTGAGATGACTGGATGAAACATCTAATATCAGTTCTCCTACTTTATCCCTGAAGGTTTGATTATAGCCTGCAACCCAGAAACAAACCTCCTTGACAAACTGCTTCAATCCTCTCCCTGCCATCTGTCACTTTATTATGGGGTGAAAGATGTTATACCATCCCCGTAAAATATATATGCTGAAGTTCTAACCCCCAATACCTTGGGATGTGACTTTATTTGGAAATAGAGTCATTGCAAACATAATTAAGCCGAGATCATCGCAGAGTAGGGTGAACCCCTAATCTAATATGACTGGCATTCTTAAGAAAAAGGGAAATTCAAACACAGACATGTGCAGAGGGAAAACATGCACACTGGTAAAACACCACGTGAACATGAATCAGAGATTGGTGGTATGCTTCTACAAGATGAGGAATGCCCAAGATTATCAGCAAACCACCAGATACTATGGGAGAGGCATGAAACAGATTCTCCCTTGCAGACCCCAGAAGAGAATGCCCCTGCTGGCACTGTGATTTCACACGTCTATTCTCTCGAACTGTGAGACAAGACATTTCTGTTGTTTAAGCCACTCAGTGCATGGCACTTTGTTATGGCAGCAATAAGAAACTAATATATACCTGAAAACTACACAATGTACTGTGAAATGCTTTTCTGGAAATGCACAGGTTAAATAAATGGAGGAAAGGAAAAGGTTGATGTTTTGGACTGGCCATCAGTAGAGGACAAATGGGCACTTTCCCTTTCTTGAACTCACCATCTCCAAAGAGCTGCAGGATAGCAAGGTCCACCTGGCGCTTCCACCCAGAATCTTTTTGGATGGCAATGCCATAGCCAGTGGAAGCAAAGACCTTCCCACTGCCAATGGTCACCAGCTTGCAGCCTTCATCTCTGCCTGCCATATAGTTCAGCACTGCTGCATCATAGATGAAGGCATCCAGTTTCCTGTACAGGAAAAAAGCAAACAAATCCAATGGAGGAATTTTAGAACAAAACTACCTATGGGGCCATTAATATGAAGCAGTAGGGTTCCAGAAAACTATGTGGAGAATTGGTTCAAAGTAAGGTTTAAGTTGGAACTCTGCCAGAATCTAAAGCCTAAATCCCAGGCTGTTCTTTATGTGCTTTTGGGTTGAAAGGAGGAGTTCTTTTCTTCCCACTGGGAATGATGAGAATGTAAGTTGGGCCTGAAGCCAACTCATAAACTGTGTCTGAAAGGAAGAAGGAGTAAAAAGGGATCAATAAAAATAATAACAGAAATAATGAAAAGTAACCACCGCAACGAGCAACAAATAGCATGGGGTTAGATTTATATAACATTTTTCATTTCTCAGTTCATTACAGTCTGGAGTGGGGATAAGTGTAGGTGTTTGTGTTTCAATAGATGTGCAATGCTATTTTTGTGGTCAGGAAGTTTCCAGTATTCTGTCGTGCAGCACAAGGATAGAGGTGAGGGGTTGAGGTGGTGGCAGCACAGGCTTGTGTAAGAGCAGATGAGTGAAACTACAAGAGAAGGCAAAATACAGAAGAATTCAGATCTCTTAAATAAATAAATTACAGCATATAGTTCCTAAACATAAAATAACTTCATTTTATGTATTGTGCTTTGCAAGGGAGAAATACATAGAAAAGGGAGTAACACCAGGCATAGGGGCAGGAAGGCATGAATCAATATTTAAAACCAACATTTAAACATATCAAAGGTAGAGGAAGAAATTTAGATATAGCTGTACAGGCAATAGAGAGGTCTGCAAGAAAGAAAAGCAACACCATTATTCCCTTCATTTTTATTAGTTAAGTCACTTTGTTAGGTAACCTATAGAAAGGGGAACACCAAAAAACCAAAGCCCTGATATGAATGAGAGTGGTGGGTGTAGCAGGGGTCAGAATACCCAAAGTGGCCCTACATTCAAGCTCAAATCCCATCTTCTGAAATCTTTTGTGACCGTATCTATGGTGATAACATAGAATCTAACAGTATTTTACGTAACCATGTATCTAGGTGCCTTTTCCAGAGCTGGAGCTACAAGGGTATTGAGAGGAGGTCCAAGTGCTGTTTAGTCATCATACAACAAAGAAAATGAGCTACAAGACCCCTTGACTTCCAAATCCCAACATCTATAATGCTCCATTATCCATCATCTTCCATAGCTGTAGCTTGTGGAGGCCAAATGAACAAAGGGACCAATCTGGCTGGGACTGTGCAAGCCAACACATGTGTAGGTCATGAACTCCTATGAATGGACAAACACTCCTCTGAGAGGACAGAGTATGTTAACACAAGCTGGCACTGGATATCAGTGAACACATTCTTACTGTTAATTATCTAAAAACATTTACACTTTCCCCCTTTTATTTCTCCATTGTCCATAAGACACCAGAACCATAATTTTCACCTCTTAGACAACTGGTCTTTATTTCATACATGGCACAAATACCTTAGCCTTCACTCTGCCCTCCTACTTCTACATTTATTTCACTCTTATTTCGTGGTTACATTAGTGCAACTAGAAAATAATTTGTAAAAAATACATAGAAGTAAGTAATAGCATAGGAATCTTTGTACACTGGTCTAAGTGATACTATCAAATTTAACTTGGAAATCCATAAAGAGCAAATGAAGTCTTCTTTAACATTTTATGATACCAACCATGGTATACCTAGTGCATGTGATTCAATAGTATGCTTAATGTGAGAAACAGATCAAGGACTCTGGGCTTGGAAGCAGTTCTTACCCTGTTTTCAGGGAGAGCAATGCATCATCTACACCCCTCTGGTTGAACTTTCCCATGTAGGCATGCATTTCTGCATAGTTATTGCGAATATTTCTCTCTGTGCTGCCGTTGGGCACGGTCCCAAAGCGGAAAGGGGGTGAGAAGTCATTAGGTCTCTGGAACTGGAGAGAGAAAGACAGATAGAGACAGAGGGAGATGGAGGGAGAGAGAGAGAGAAAAGTCATTTTAGAAAATGTGAAGAGACATTAAGTTAGCATTAGTGGATTTATAATGGAAGGGACCCAACTATACCTCACCAAATACATTAGCCCTCACTCAGGAGCAGCCATTGCTATCTGAAAGCAGACTTCAATTCAATTTAGTACATATTGTTGAGAGATTTCTATTTGCCCAACCCTGACTTTAATCTATAACCCTTCTGTGTTCCTTTTGTGTACACTACACAATACCAGTGTTGATGGGCCAAAGGAATGTGCTGGTGGCTTAACTGAGGTGGACTAGTCACCTTTATTTCTAAAAATTATGTAAAATCTGTATTCAGGTCTCTTAAAGGCCTAAATACCCAGTCATTGCACTCTTTTGGCCATAGGGCCTTAGTGGGGTGAGCTATGTGGTACTCCTGAAGATAATTTGTTGAGTATCAAATATGTTTTGCTAAGAAATTTTCTTTTGACCTTCCCTGATGCACTCAAAGCTCATATTTATCCCACATGAGTTGCAGGATAAACTGTACAATCAAAGACAATTTTAATTATGTTCTCTTTCTTGCTTGAGACTGAGAGTGCATCTCCAGTGCCTATTATAATAAAGTGAAACCTCTTGGATTTTCATCCCTATGACATCAGTTTTATTTCTGGCTATCACTCTGCAATGCGTAAGTCTTTATGTTGCTTCCTGAACACAAAATTTGTTCATTTGTGTCTTCATGGCCTCATATAGTCCATCTCCTCAGTGCCAACTCATCTGTCTCTCTAGGCCAATTTACATCTTTCGTTTCAAAATAAAACTCAATTTCTTCAAGAAATCTTCTGTGAATTCTTTCTTCCATCAAGTCTACCCAAAAGTGACCCATCAGAACGGGTTATTCTTTGTCTAGATCACTGTAATCCTACACATGCAATTACTCTTTAAGTGTGCTAGCTAGTCTCTGATGTCATCACTAAGAGTTTAAACTCAGAGACTAGCTAGCACAGAATAGAGACCCAAATTAAAAATAGTATAAGAGAACATTTAGTGGGCACTTACTGTGTGCCAGGTGCTGTGCCAAGCACTTCATATAAATTATATTAGTTAATTCTCACAAGAATATTGAAAACTAAGCATTATCATCTCCTTCTTACAAATGAGGACAGGATGCACAGAGAGTTTATGCTACTTGTCCAAGGTCACACAGTGGTAAGTGGTGGATTGAAGACCAGCTCCAATTCTTATACTATTTTTAATTTGGGTCTCTATTCTGCATCTCCTAGTAAACTGGCTCTCTAAGCTTCTTATTCCATTAGTATAGCAATGATCATTGTAGCTGTGCTGTGCTTTGCTTTGGCATCGGAACGACAATGAAGATATTTGAAGTCCTCTTGGTTTCAAGTAATAGTACCATTTACTTTGGAGATACATTTGAAAATCTAACCTGCCAACTCAGGAGAACTCTGAAGCTTTGGAATTGCTTGGGATTAGAAGGAATTCTTTTCCTTCTTAGAATATAGGAGTTCCATGGCCCACAAAATATCTCAGCACCAGGAGCCATAAATGCCATCTTAATTGCTCAGTGCTGGCCACAGTTAAAAGTAGAGTCATGCAGTGGTGTTAGGCAATCTGTGATGCATCAAACAACTACTACTTCCTGACTGAGAAAGCTCCCCCTCTGACTCATCACAGAGCTTTTTGACATTAAAAGTTTTGAAAGGGGTTATAATTTTTAAGTGGATAAAAACACTACAAAAGAGTAAGAAAAATCTAGCTTTTTATATAGCAATTTTGAATTTTAAATTATTTTTAGATTTCTAAATTCTGTTTTGTAATCGTATCCCTGAATAAATAAAAGCTAAAGAAATGATAAAGGGTCTAGAATAGCCAAGATCACTTTGAAAAAGGAAAAAAAAAAAATGTTAAAGGATTTACACTACCTGACTTTACAATTCATTATAAAGCTACAGTAATCATGACAGTGTGGCATTAGCATAGAGTCAGATCAATGGAACAGGATAGAGTGCCCACTAACAGAGCCACACATATATGGTACAAGGGCAATTCAGTGGAGAGAGAATGGCCTTTAACAAATGGTGTTGGAATAATTAGATATTTGTTTGCTAAAAAGGAACTTCATTTCACACCTCATAAGATACACAGAACTTAAAGTGGATCATATACCTAAAATGTAAATGCTAGAATTATAAAACTTGTAGAAAATATAGGAGAAAATATTTGTAATCTTGAGTTAGAGATTTCCTAGCTACAACACCAAAAGCGCAAACCACCAAAAAAAGGTAAACGATAAATTGGAGTACATAAAAATAAGAACTTCTTTTTGAAAGATGCAGTTAAAATCATAAAAAAGATAAGCCACCAACTGGGAGGAAGTATTTGAAAATAAATTAAAGCTATTAAAACACTAAAGGAATTAGATAATAACATAGCAAGACTTACATAGTTAAGGCATCTTTCAAATGAAAATAATCAGGCCAGGCACAGTGGCTGATGCCTATAATTCCAGCACTTTGGAAGGCCAAAGTGGGTGGATCACTTGAACTCAGGAGTTTGACACCAGCCTGGCCAACATGGTGAAATCCCATCTCTACCAAAAATATAAAAATTAGCCATGTGTGGTGGCATGCGCTTGTGGTCCCAGCTACCTGTGAGGCTGAGGTGTAAGGATTGCTTGAGCCCAGGAGGTGGAGGTTGCAGTAAGCCAAGATTGTGCCACTGCACTTCAGCCTGGGTGACAGAGCAAGACCCTGTCTCCAAACAAACAAATAAATCATCATCAAAATAATCAGAGAAACCAAGCAGTCAGTACTGGGGAAGAAGGAGGAAGTGCTGGTCTTAGAGGCAGAGAATTTGAATTTGGATTTCAGCTTTGTCTCAGGCCAGCCGCATGAACATAGGCAAATTACTTGAATTTATGGACCTACCCTCTTTTCTGGAAGTATTATTTTAATGAATAAGATAATATGTAAAAAAAATACTTAATACCTGGCACATGATGGATTCTCAAAATTCTTAGTTGCTTCTATGGAGATGAAGTTCTAACATTTGAAATTGTCCTATGTAAGACAGTGTTCCCTAAGATTGAAAATTCTTATTCTCTAATTTGTTCCTTAAACTAGGCCAGTCTGGAGGCCAACAGGGAGAGAACATTGCCCCAGAATTAGCCAAAGCAGTGAGTTGCTTTTTCTTTTGAAAATTCTTGTCTCAGCTTGGTGAGATCTGTGAAGTTTACATAAAACAGATTTTTTATGCTGTCATTGGAACTTGAACTGTACGAAAATTCACATTCATGGATAACTGTTTAAGGGAGGCCGTGGAGAAGAAGGAAAACATAATCTTCCATATATCGTCATGCTTCCAATAAATGCCCCTGTAATAAAACTTACCCCAAGCTGTAAGGCATTATATGGCACTAGTGTAGCCTGAGTGGCAATCAGTGCTTTCTAGGGCTTTGGGAAGGAGAAAAATTTAGCACTGTCAAGAACCCGAAGTCTTAACATTAATAGAACAGGGAGGACCCTGAAAAAATAATTTTAAAACAAATTTAAAAGCCTAATGTATCAGGGAGCTCAGTAATTGAATTAAAAAACTCAGTCTGATTTCAAAGTAGGGAAATGTATACAGTACTCTTTCTTTTTTTTTTTTTGAAATAGAGTCTCACTCTGTCACCCAGGCTGGAGTGCGGTGTTGTGATCTTGGCTCACTGAAACCTCAACCTCAACCTCCCAGGCTCAGGTGATCCTCCCACCTCAGCCTCCCGGGTAGCTGGGACTACAGATGTTAGCCACCACACCCCGCTAATTTTTGTACTTTTAGTAGAGACAGGGTTTCGTCATGTTGGCCAGGCTGGTTTCCAACTCCTGGCCTCAAGCGATCCACTCTGCTTGGCCTCCCAAGGTGCTAGGATTACAGGCGAGAGCCACCACGCCGGGCCCAGTACTCTTTATTAATCACGTTTGGTCATAGAGCTTCCTTGAATGTGGAATCTTTTTCTAGGAGTCACCCAGATTGGAATTATCAATCAACACAGATTTGGATAGGAAAATAACACAGACAGGGAGGGCCCCATTTCATAGATGAGGAAACCGAAGCCCTGAAGAGATCAAACAAGTTGTTCAAGCCCACACAGTATAGTGGGAGGACAAGCTGAGACTTGGCCCCTGAGTATGGTCTTCCCTTTGCCAGTTGAAATGCTAGCTGAACAGTCCTACTTCCTGCCTACTAGGGAGTGAAGCCACACACTGTAAGTGGGGCCACGTAGTGAGACTATCCTTCCTTTTGGGGCAAATCAAATGCCAACTCCCATCCTTCCCACTGCATTTAACACAGGGCTTCAAGCAATTGCTGTGAGCGTGCACTTGCACAAGGGCAAAACAATGCCAGAATGTTAAGAGAACTGTAATCTCATTTGATCCTCCTGGAGAGCAGCAGGGAATCAGAATTCAGGCCTCTGAGCTGTTCAGATCATCTCAGCCTCCATTTTAATGACCTCAAAGTGAATTAGTCTTGGCAGCCATGCAAGGAGAAAGGTGCTCAAGGGCCAGGAGTCAAGGCCCCCACCCAGAGATGAGCAGACACTAGGGTCCTGGACTCTTTTGGCTGCCAACTCCCCACTAGAGAGCTTCTCATACAGCCTGCTGGAGAAAGAAAGGAAGAGGGGAGCAAATCAGGGAAGGACGGATCTGGTCCATTTTTAAAATTGTTAAATAAAAATATAAATTGATTTTCCTATGTATTAGGCATTGTAAGTCATTAATAATTGCCACTCTTATTCAATACCTATGTATGTACTGGGTATAAGTTACATTATCTCCTTTAACTATGATAATTAAAATGCATCCATTCATTTGGCAAATATTTGCCCAGCATCTATTAGTGCAGGAGACTGTATTAGCAACAGACATAAAAAGATGAAAAAAATCAGACCCAGTTTTCAAGGAGTTTCCATTACAGAAAGTCAGAAATATAGATATTCATTCAGTTTTTCATTCATTTACTTTTTCATTTATTTATTCATTTCATTCATTTATACAAGCATTTAGCAAGTATTTGTTGGTGTTTATTGTGTACAGAGGTGCTGAGGATGCATTATTGCAGAAGAGTATGATCTTGTCTTCAAGGAGTTCACATTATAAAGAAGAGAGACAAATAGTAAGCCTGTTTTTTATTTTTTAAATTTCTAAGCAATCTTTTGTAGAGATGGGCTCTCTCCATGTTGTAAAGGTTGGTACTGAACTCCCAGCCTCAAGCAATCCTCCCCGCTCAGCCTCCCCTAGGGTTGATTAAAAGCCACAAATAATTTGCCACTCTGTGAAAAAGAGGTCCATGTCCCCTCCCCACCTTGATTTTGAGCTGGCCTAGGTGACTTGCTCAACCAGTAGAAATTGGCAGAAGTAACATTCTGGAACTTCTGAGGCAAGGGCCAAAGAAGCTTTGCAGCTTCCACCTTGGCCTTTGGGAACCTTGCTCTCTGAGGGAATCGGTGTACCATGTTAGAAGTCCAACAACCCTGAGGCCACCATGCTGGAGATTCCACCTACAGGTGCTCCCATCTGCAGTCCTAGCTGAGCCCTGGACTTCTATCCATTCCAGTCAGGGCACCAGGCGTTAGAGTAAAGCCATTATGGACTCTCCAGCCCAGCCCAGCCTCCCACTGAATATCAGTCAATGCTACAGGAAGTAGAAGAATCACTCAGCCAAGCCCTACCCAAATATCTGACCCACAAAACAGTAAAATACAATAAAATCTTCTTGCTTTAAGCCACTAAGTGTTGGGCTAGTTTGCTGTGTAGCAATAGGTGAGGGAAACAGATGATTTCACCATAGTGAAAATGAAGTGCTAGGAAGAAATTGAAACAGTGTAATAGGATAAAGAGTGATTGGTAGGAGAACAAGTTTAGACTGGCTGTCCTGAAAAGGCCTCTCTGAGAAGGTGGCATCTGAACTGAGACCTGAATGATAAGAAAGAACCAGGCATACAAAGACCAGGGGGAAAGTGTATCAGGCTCAGGAAACAGCAAATGCAGAGGCCCTGACATGGGAGGACAAGCTTGGTGTGACCAGGGGCTATAAATAATGTGGCGGGTGCTATGAGCAGCTGTGCCCCCCCAGCAGTGGGAGAACAGAACACAGGGGCTGTCTCAGTGGTATCCCAGAGCCTGTGCACTGGGGCTAAGACTTAACCATTTGAACAAGAGGAGCAAAATGGTTTCTAGATAGAGACGAGTGTCCAAAGACACAAGACGGTGAGAGAGACTGGGCATGATCAGAGACCACAAGCCGCTTATTGTTGCCAGAGCCTAGCAGGTATGGCCATGGTGACAGGAGGCTGACACAGCTGAAGAAGGAAGCAGGGCCTGGATCACAAAGAAAGTTGAATTCTGTGCAAAGGAGTTTAAAGTTCATAATCTAAGGGATGAGAAACAGCAGAGCTTCTGGAGTTAAGCTGCCTGTTTCAGATCCCAGCTATGCCACTTGATAGCTGTGTGACCTTGATCAACTCACTTAACTTCTCTGTACCCCAGTTTCTACATTTGTACAATAGGCTGCTAATAGCACCTACCTCATAAAGTTTAAGTATTTAACCAGTCAATCTGGGCAAAGTATTGGCACTGTGCCTGGCTGATAAAGATACGATGTTAGCTGTTGTTACTATCATTATTACTAGCATCATCATCGTCATCATCATCATCATCATCACCATCACCATCACCATTGGAAGCAACTGAGGAACTCTGCCAGAATGACAAGATTGGGTTTTTGTGTTAGAAAAAGTCCCCAGGTGCTGGTGTGAAAAACAGGTTGAAAGGAGTAAGATGGAGAGACAAGAGCTGAGGAGGCCCTGAGCTCTGGTGAGGGTGTGGGTGCTACAGTCAGATAAGAAGGAACAGACATATCATCAGTATGTCCCTACACTACTAGCTAACATACAAAACCACAGAGGTGCACACCATTGACATATACATTTCCTGAAAGGTTTCTAGAAGGAGGCTGAATTGAAGCTGGCAGGGAGGAGGGTGGATTGGATTTGAAAGGGTGAAGATGGCGGTTAACATCAATTTACACTAGAGGAACGCTCTGCTTTAAGACTCCTCCTCCAACCTGGTTAGTTTCCAGGGTGAGAATGAAGAAACATACTTTGAGGTCCTGGCACCAGGAGAAGAGCAGGTTCTGAAGACAAAACCAAGAAGGTCCTAAATACTGATGGTGTACAAGCAGTGGTCATTCTGACCACCAGTCAAGGCCATCTCCTGATCAGCTGTCACACAGTCCCAAGGACGATGATCAGAGTCAGATCCGGTGAATGACAGCACAAAAATGAAAGCAGCTCTGCTAAAATGAAGAGGATGGTGAGGAACTTCCTTCTTGGGTAGTTGGCTTCCCTGCAAAATGGCTCTGCTCATTCAGTCTGTGTCCCATCAGCTTATGCAGATTAGGACAAACAGGTGCTGTGACCTTGCAGAGGTGGATATTGGACATCCTATTTGCAGGGATCCATCCATATGAGATATGGAATCTGGGGGCTTTTGTCTTCAAAGCTTGACAATCCTACACATAAATATTCATTCCTTTACTTCTGATTTTACATTTGCATCACAAAAAGAATCAATGCCCAAATGCCACTCAGCCCTTCCAGGCACTCAAGAGAAAAGGTGGGAAAGGCTTAGGAGATGCGAATGGCTTTGGGCCTGGGTTACTAATTATGAGGTGGCAGCATGTCAGAATTCTGAAGACACCACATTTTTACCTATTCAGCACCCTCCTGTTATTATTGTTATTGTCATTACCCTATTTTATATTTTAATAGTATTTTTAAATTATTGACTTTTCTTGTCATGAATTTTAACCACGTATGGAATCTTGCAGTCACCACCACAATCAAGACACAAAACAATTCCATTACTCAAAAAGCTCCCTGGTGCCACTCCTTTCAAGTCACACACTCTCTTTGCTCTTAACCTCCAGCCACTCTATCCCATAGTTTTGCCTTTTCTAAAACGTCATATAAATGGAATCCTATAGTACGTAACCTTTTGAGACTGGCTTTTTTACTTATGATAATGCCTTTGAGATTCATCTCCAGGCCTTTGCATGTATCTGCAGGTCATTCCTTAGTATTGCTGAGTAGTATTCCATTATGTGAATGCACCAGTTGATCCATTTATCTATTGAAGGACATTTGAGTTACTTTCAGGTAACTGTGAGTAGAGCAGCTGTAAACATTCATGTACAGGTTTTTGAGTGAACATGTTTTCATTTCTCTAAGGTAAATATTCAGGGATGGGAGGGACGAGTCATATGCCCCATGCTCCTAAAGTCCTTTTACAACTCTTCTATCTTTTGATCTTCTCAGTTTTTCCAGGAACTACCAAGCAAGTACAGCAACTGGTATTATCTTCCTTAACCCAGGGATGTTGCATCAAACTGTGTTGCCCATCACTAAATCTTCCAATAATAATGCCCTATGGCCCAAGTAGGGTGAAGGGATATGTATATGTGACTCCAGACTCTGGGCAGCATCTGAAGAGGGGAAGAAGTGGCTGGAGGAAGCATCTTCTCTCTCCTCTTCTACCATAATCCCTTGTTGGGCCCAATGGGGGAAGAAGGTCAGGTGACCATACAAGGAGTAGACTTTCTGAGAGCATGAGCTCCTTCACTGTTCCATGGCCCATAAGTGCTTGGGACAGATGTGAAAAGGAGGTAATCTGTGCTTACATTGAAAAGACAATTTTGGCCAGGCATGGTGGCTCACGCCTGTAATCCCAGCGCTTTGGGAAGCTGAGGTTGGTGGATCACCTGAAGTCAGGTGTTTGTGACCAGCCTGGCCAACATGGCAAAACCCTGTCTTTACTAAAAATACAAAAGTTAGCCAGATGTGGTGGAGCACACCTGTATTCCCAGCTACTTGGGAGGCCGAGACAGGAGGATTGCTTGAACCTGGGAGGCAGAGGTTGTAGTGAGCCGAAATCATGCCACTGCACTCCACCCTGGTTGACAGAGTGAGACTTTGTCTCAAAAAACAAAATAAAACAAAACAAAACAAAACAAAACAAAACAATTTAGTGATAAAACAGTAAGTAAACACATGGGTTATGGGCTCAAAGATCTAAGTTCAAATCTGAGCTCTACCACTTATTATCCCTAGTGTGACTCAATAAACAAGCCACTTAGCTTTGAAACTGAATTTTAACAATGTTCCAAGAGGAGAAATAAGGTACAGCATCCCACTACAAATCCTCCATTTCAAAACATGGGGCCCGGAGTGGCCCTCCAAGACCCTACCCGTAAAACAAACTGGCTCTGTGGATATGGTGAAAGACTAGAAAGTTAAACCCTTCACCTTCACGAAATGGAGGTAAGAGGAATACAAAATAATTGTTATATTTCATCATAAAGTATTAATTGGAAAGAATATTGTTCAAATTCATTCAAAAGGCATGGCTGAATTATGGAAACAATAACATTAAAGAATGTAGTTAGAAGCCACCGGTGTATAGGAAAATTGCCCAAATTAACTGTTCTCTTCCTGGGCCGCTGATGAATCTGATGACATTTTGCTACTGCCAGAAAGGGAGTTGGCATATAATAAGTATTCAACACCTTAATTGTTTCTGCTCGTATTCCTCTTGTTATTAACATTAGTGCTATAATTGCCTACAGTGGCAAACACCCTCAAGTTTACATGTAAAGAGACCTGCACTTGGATGTGAGAAGGCTGGTAAGTGGCCTTTCTCCTGCCTCTGGCTGTGCTGTCATTGGAGGATGTGTCTTCACAGCTCTGGATGCTGTGCTGCTGGGGAAGGAACGTTGTGCCTATAACAGGCCTTAGACGGGTAGGGGTGGTGGGGACTGGAACTTCTCCTGTCATCACCCTCCTGCTGGGGCCAAAACAAAAGCTTACAGCAAATAAAACACCAGTTCTTCAGATTCCTGAAATTTAGTTAATTACCAGTTTTCCTCACAATGATGGTTTTAATGCAATAAAGCAGTCATTTCTTTTGTATTTTATAAAATTTGGATACACGGGCCTTAATCAATATTCCCTGAAATATTTCATAAAATCAGATGGCGTGTTAGCTAGCTGAGGCTTGGTCCCTGAGTTTAGCAAAGCCAAGAAAGTGGGTTTATTCCTATATTAACTACATTAACTTTAACATATCATAACCTGCACCTTGAGGTTTTAGGTGTTTGGCAAAGTCTTGTGTCTGGCCATAAAATATCACATCAGTAGCACACAGTTAATGGACATAAGCCACATACAAGTCACTGAGCTCTGAAATAAAATGAAGCAACAAATGTGATCCCTACCATTACAGTTTAGCTGGAAATAATAATGACGATAATCATATAATGCCAGCAGCAGCAGCTAATGCTTCTACAGCACTTACTATGTGTCACACAATTTACATATAGTAACTCGTTAATCCTCTCATTGATGCTATGAGGTAGGCATTATTATCCCCATTTAATGGACAGGGAAACTAATGCACAGATAGTAAGTAATTTGAATAAGGCCATACAGCTAGAAACTAGAGCAAGGATTCAAATGCAGGGTTCTCACATTTAACTGTAAAATACACCACAGGGCTCTATGCAAATGGAATGGATGCTCAGAAAACGTATAGATTAAAGAATCCAGTGCCTGAATGAGTATGAGTATGCCTATCCAATGGGAGGTAAGGAAAGGAAGGGCTACGGAAGTTTAGAGGGAGAGAAAATCATTACAAAAGGATACGGTTGGGGAGGCTGCACAGAGCAGGCAGAGATGGAGCTGACTCCACCAGATTGACCAAGTTTATCCAGGCAAAGAGGTCTGGGAGGGTGATGGGGCAAGTGAAAGGGCATGAGCAAAGCACCGGGATGTGAGCATGGCGTCTGCACTGACGTTGGGAGGAATGTTTGGCGCCCAGATAGAAACCATCCCATGGGGCACACCAAATGGTCAGACTGAGGAAGGACACTGTGAATCCCACAGTGCTCAGGTGTAGCTGTCATTCAGCTAAAGCAGCATGGCTCGAAGAACAGAGAGGTTGGAGAAGGGATGTTTACTGGAAAACTAAGAGCCTGGACTACTTTCAGAGGGAAAATATTGGGAGGGATAAACGAAAAAGGCATCAGAGTGGAAGCCTTGATTGAATCCAAGTCTGCCTATGTATTCAGAAGAACAAAGGAGACGAGGTGGCAGAGTTAGCCTCATCTCCACCACCTCCTCTCCCACTCTCCTCCTCTCCCACTCTCCTCCCCTCCCACTCTCCTCCCTCACCCACTCCTCAGGAGCCACACTGGCTTCCTTGCAGTTTCTAAAACTCACAGGCAAGCTCCTACCTTTGCATGCTCTTCTCTGCCCCCAAAGCCCTGGATATCCGCATATATTGATCCCTCACTAACTTTGGGCCAGACTTAATTGCCTTTTTATTTTCTGCCCTTTCCTCTTTAGAATGTAATATAATGGGCACTGTTTTGGTCTGTTGTGATCACTGCTGTATCTCTAGTGCCTAGAAAAGTATCCAACACTCAGTAAGCTCTCAGTATGAATGAAGGGTGACTTAGAATGAATGAATTGAATTGCACATATGGATATATTATAGGAAAAACTCCATTCAAAATGCACTATTCAGCTGTTGATACATTATCACGCAACACACAGTTGAGCACTAACATTCCTCAGATCTAGGGCTAGTCTAGCATCTCTGCTGAATAAGGAGTTAATGTGTCCTAATGCCAGTCGAGAACATCTTTCCTGGCACTTTCTCCATTTTTCCTTCACAAAACATATCAGAGCTGAAATCCTGCAAGAGCTTGTCAGATTTAGGACTTGACAATGCATATGAATATTTCTTTGGCACCAAAAATGTGACAGAGTTAGAGATGATTATGATAACATGGAGATGAAGTGAAACAGAGGCATAAGGACAGAAGCATTTGAGTTTTATCCTTAAGTCATCCTGTGCGTGACAGGTGGCCTTCGTTGAGCTCCTTCAACCTATTCTTACACAAGACTGTTACAAAGAGTAACAGTTATTACCATCCACTGCACTCTGCCTCACAGACCAACCTGGGAGGGTACAAGGGATTGTTGCAGATATTTTATGAAAGCTGTGAGTGCTAGCAAAGAGAAATGGCCTTTAAAGAAGCTTTCAAGTAAAGGAGACAGATGGATTCACCATGGAAACTGGGATTCTGAAGTTGTACCAGGAGCTCCAGCAGCTCATAAAATTTTGGAAGAGATAAAGAAGGTTACTACCAAGATTTCCACATGCAAGATGCCCCAGTGAATTTAGGATGCTCCAGTTATTAGCACCATCACCTGAGGTTCTAATACGGTATCAACATCTTCAGAGAAATGAAGCTGGGGTGGGGTGGAAATGTCAAAGACCTATGCCAGGCGGGGGCCAGGGTGAGTGAGGATCCAGCGACAGGCAAGGCAGAGGGATCCGTGTGTCTCTGCCCTCCTGGCAATCGATCAGATCTGTCAGTTCCAAATTGAGGCATGGAAATGCCAGCAGGGGCACTTACTGTCGCATTGTGACCCACTTACAGCCCAGTAGAGCTTCTTCCTTTGTTCAATAAAGTCAGCCCTATGTGAGGGACACTCTGGTTTATGGAATGTCTGTATTGGGATGCAGCCTGGCGGTCCCATCACACACACTGCATCCCCACTGGGGTTCACAATGGACCATCACAGGAGAGGACTCCAACAATCCTTTGGTAAAGAAACGTATTTAACCTTGACACAGTGTTTCCCCAAACTTATTTTCCCCAATTTTTTTTTTTTTAAAACTAGCCATTATGTTTCCCAGAACACTCATAGTCTATGAAACAGTTTGAGAAATGCCGATTGAGCAACTTTCTCCCTGTACAGAAAAGGAAACAGAGGCCTGGGAAATGCATTACCTATCTAAGACTAAACAGCCATTGCCTGCTCCTGTCCCCATCTCTTTTTTTTATTTAGTCTCCACACATGTATTGGGTGCCTACTCTGCACCAGGAGCTGCCCTTAACAGTCGATAGCAAGACACGGCAGACATTTCCATGTCTCAGGCTTTTAGGACTAATGGGAGGCCAATGTACTTCAGTTGTCCTTAATGGACCTCCAACTATAATGCAAACATAATTATTATAAGGTGACTGCTACAAAAGTAAAATATCAATAACCATGTTGGTAGAAAAATGAAGTTCAATTTTTCCAGTTGACTAAGGGTTAAGCCACAAAACTTTTCCTTTCAACCCTTTTGATGAAAATCATTCTAAACTATAGTCGTTCAAACATATTCAGTGAGCATCTGCTATGTGTCATGATACAGGGAGGAGAATGATATACAGAAATTAAGACACAAAAGACCATAGACGGTTTAGGACATTATGTTTAATATGTCCTTATGCCAGGAAAATCCTAGAAACTATCATTACTTTTAATAATTTCTTTACATAAGCTTTCTTTGTTATCATTTATATCTTTTCCCCTCTAAAAGTGGCAAGGGTTATAGTTATTTTAGGGTTGGTTACTTTTTGTTAAAGAAGTGATATTTTCCTATGAAAATAGAAGGTACTCAGCAAACACTTGGCTGATTGGGAAGCCAACACCTCACCATTCAAAGAACAGGGCAGGCTTAACACATGCACACAAGGAGGGGACTCCTGTGCCTGTCTCACCCAGGAGCCGAGGAATAATCAGGGGCTTCGAAGAAGTCATTGCCAAATAGGTCCTGAAAGAACTTTATAATTTAAGATCTGACAAGCCACATAGCAGCACAGTTAGAGACCTCACTTACTCAGTTCTCTTCTGAAATACCTGCCCAGTTTAGATGGTTTGACAGGAGTAGAAACCACAAGGTGAGAAAATTCTATCTGGGATTCTAAATGTCAAATATTTCTTATCTACATTACCCTCTCTTCCTTCCCCTTCAACCATTGGTCATGAAACTATCTTTCACTGTTTCTCAAATTCAAATGACTAATAAAGAGTGAAAAGTACTGCCTTATGCTGTGGACACCGTATGAATTACATAACTGTCTTCTTCTTCATTAATTGACTAGTTGATTAATTAATTCATTCTTCTATTAATATGTGAGCACCTATATATATGAGACCCTATTTTAATTACTGCAGATACATTAGTGGACAAAACAGACAAAAATTCTTGCCTTCATTGAGTTTACAGTCTAGTATGAAGAGACAAATATTATAAATATGTTAAATATTAACATATCACACCATATAACATAGACCTTTTATTAATGTAAAAAAAGATAGAAGGACAGGGAAGAGCAAACTTTCTTTAGATCCTCTTCCAAATTTTCGATCAGATACTCATCTGGTGGCCTGAACTTAGACTGGTCATTCCCTGGAAACTCTTGTCTTTAACAAGATACCACTTGTAAGCACATTCCTCTCTGAATCTAGCCCCACTAGCCTGGTCTGATGTAAATTTTCTTTTCTTTTTGTTTGTTTGTTTGTTTGTTTTGTTATTGTTTTTGTTTTTGAGATAGGGTCTTGCTCTGTTGCCCAGGCTGGAGTGCAGTGGCACAATCACAGCTCACTGGAGCCTCAACCTGGGCTCAAGCAATCATCCCACCTCAGCCTCCCAAGTAGCTAGGACTATAGTTGCATTCCACCATGCCCAGCTAATTTTTAATTTTTTTGTAAAGACAGATTTTTGTCTTGTTGCCCAGCCTGGTCTCAAACTCCCAGGCTCAAGTGATCCTCTTACCTCAACCTCCCAAAGTGCTGGGATTACAGACATGAGCCACTGCACCCAGCTGAATTTTCAGAGGAACAACTTCAAGTTTACATCAGAAAAACATATTAACATTTATTTTTTCCACTTAAAATCAGAGGTCCTGTTTCATCCTAGGCTTGGAGAACATACTTTTTCTAGAGTAAGCAAATGGGCTGAAGAAATAGGATTACTGGTAGAATAGCTTGCCTTTGATTTCTAACATGTATTTGGGAAAATAATCTAGATGAGTCAATTTCACACTTACTTGGTTGGTGCAAAAGCAACTGAGGTTTTTGCCATTAAAAGTAATTACTTTTTAATGACAAAACCGAATGGCAAAAACCGCAATTACTTTTGCACCAGCCTTAATATAGTTTAAACATGCTAATTAGAGGGAAACAGACTCACTAATTGGGATACTTCCTCACCTACCTAGTAGGAAGTTACTCACAAATGGTCTTATGGTCTTACTGAACTCCATCATAATTTTGTCATGAGTCCAGGCCACTGAATCCTTTTCATGGTCTGAAATGTGCATCTCTTTGTCAATGGATTACAGAGAAGGTAGCCTACTTCAAAATGATGCTTGAAATTTCAAGGCAGGAGCTAATTAACAAATGGAAAATGTTTCTAAACCACAGCAAAGAATGCTGTAAAGTAAAACGTTTCTCTTTTTCAAATAAGAGGCTCTATTACTAGGCAGGTGAGACATTTGGTGAAAGGATAGACATGACCAGTTGTTGGGAGTGTGGGGCAACTTATCAAACACACAGGGAAGAGTCTTGTTTTCTTCAATAACTTAAGTGACAGGATGAAAAACCTACTCTTTAAACCTGCTGCAGGCATCAAATTGGATTGGATGGCTGGCTACTTGAGAAATTGAATTAAACATCAAAACAGTAAGTCTGGCCTGACAAAAGAAGATATGAAAAGGATGAAGTTCAACTAGGGAGCATACAAAATAATTCTTACAGGAAGTAAAACCACACTGCACTAGAGCTAGGAGGGACAGGAACAGGCTTTGTCAAAAGCATGCTCGAGAAAGATCATGGAGTTCTACCTGACCACATACTGCATGCATTCGTAATGCAGTGCTGCTTTTTAAATAAAGAGCCTATAACTGGACGCTAAAGAGCAATATGTGGAATGGATGTGGTCAGGCTGTGTTATACACCAGTAGGAGGGCTTCTGACCACCATGTGCTCTTCTCTATAACTCACAGCAGAAGGTTAAGAAAATGATTAAAGGTGAGGGGAGCAAGTCTTCTTGTAAAAGATTAAGACTAGATTTAGCCTTGAAAGGAGCAACCAAGGAAATTCCTCTGTTGTATTTACCATCCTATTTTTTAAGAATGAAGTGTCTGCCTCCCTCACTAGACTCTGAGAGTAGGACTGTTTCAGCATATCTCCAGCGTCGCACAAGGTAGGGGTTCCATGACATTTTGGGACATACTTATACTAAAATCATATTCACAATATATCTGAAAGTCAAATTTATCTCGGTGCCCTGTATTCTTATTTGCTAAATCTGTTAGCTCTATTCAAAGGTTAACTAGTAATTATTCAATAACTATTAAGCTAATTATTGTTATATATTAGGTATTACTGTAAATGCAGAGGATATAGAAACTTTTAAAAGCCAGGTAGATGATACAACAGAGGCTTCAGTTAATTCAAAGAAATGAGGTCAGGAACAGGATTTTGGTAGAAGGTAGAATCCGAGTTGAACAAGGGGCTTACAAGGTGATTGAGAGTGGCAGTTTCTAGACTCTTTGAGATGACAAAACAGGCTATTGATCTTTTCTATTCTGAGGGCCTCTAGGCCTTAGCTATGGGCAGTCTGGCAGATGCTAAGGACTCCTGAGATAGACTAGGTGGTTGGACACTAGCCTTAGTACCAACAAAAAGATCAGAGATTATATGTTTATGTGGAACTGTTCTGATTTTCCTATACTCTGTTCCAGTAAGTGCTATGTAGTAGATATTTAGAATCTGACGAATGAATAAATGAAGAGTAGGCGGTGAGACTGAAAAGCAATGAAACTGACTTGTATCCCTCATTCAGAGAACATCATTACATTCTAGTTGCAACTTACAGATACACAGGAGAAGTCACATTAATAGCTAGTGTGCGTTAAGAATGAATTTGCCAGGAAAAACCCTATGTGGTATAGAGGTTGGAAGAAGAGCTCTCTGGGCTGGGAATGGGGAAGAGGAGCTTCAGGAACTAAAACTACTGGGACTCAGCCTCTTTCAAACTCACATCTAACTTGAAATTACTACGAATTTTCCAAATGGCAAGGGGCCTTCATAGAGAGTATTTCCTTCAATAGTGGACAGATTATGATAGACTATCAAGTATGGCAATAAAAACAACTTTTATTGCTAAACAGAGTAGTTAAAATGGGTATTAATTAAAAACTTAGAAATAATATAAATTCTCTGGCTGCATCAATACTTTGCAATGAAACTAAGGTTCTTCTCTAAGTCTCTGAGAGAGCTTGAAGTAGAATAAGTTAGGTTTACTTTTTCTGAGTGTCTGAAAGAACAGACAATTCTTTGGCAATATATGCCATGCAAGCAGGGAAGGCTTTAAGAAAGACCCAGTTTTTAAATTTTTTTTTCTTTTTTTTTGAGACGGAGTCTCGCTCTGTCGCCCAGGCTGCAGTGCAGTGGCGGGATCTCAGCTCACTGCAAGCTCCGCCTCCCGGGTTTACGCCATTCTCCTGCCTCAGCCTCCGGAGTAGCTGGGACTACAGGCGCCCGCCATCTCGCCCGGCTAGTTTCTTGTATTTTTTAGTAGAGACGGGGTTTCACCGTGTAGGCCAGGATGGTCTCGATCTCCTGACCTCGTGATCCACCCGTCTCGGCCTCCCAAAGGCCCACTGCGCCCGGCCTAAATTTTTATTTATTTATTTTAAGTTCTGGGGTACATGTGCAGAACGTGCAAGTTTGTTACATAGGTATACACGTGCCATGGTGGTTTTCCGCACCTATCAACTCGCCATCTAGGTCTTAAGTCTGGCATGCATTAGGTATTTGTCCTAATGCACTCCCTCCCCCATTCCCCCATCCCTTGACAGGCCCTGGTGTGTGATGTTTCCCTCCCTGTGTCCATGTGTTCTCATTGTTTAATTCCTACTTATGAGTGAGAACATGTGGTGTTTGGTTTTCTGTTCCTGTGTTAGTTTCTCACTAGTTTGTTGAGAATGATGGCTTCCAGCTTCATCCATGTCCTTGCAAAGGACATGAACTCATTCTTTTTTATGGCTGCATAGTATTCCATGCTGTATATGTGCCACATTTTCTTCATCCAGTCTATCATTGATGGGCATTTGGGTTAGTTCCATGTCTTTGCTATTGTAAATAGTGCTGCAATAAATGTATGTGTGCATATGTCTTTATAGTAGAATGATTTATAATCCTTTGGGTATATACCTTGCAATGGAATTGCTAGGGAAAGATCAGTTTTATAATTTGCCCACTCCTGTGAGAAACTGTTTCCTTGGGGTAGAGCCCAGTAGTCAGGTGGAATCATAGTTGAAGGTCACTCTTGAAGTCATTGTTTTCTATCACAGTGATGGGCAAAAGACACAGATTCAGAAATGCTCACTGAGCTCTTACTATGTGCCTAAGAGGATGCTGGGAGCATGCTTTCAAAAGACCCACAAGATTGGCTGCAAAGAGGTGCCAGCCACCTCTTGTCTGAGAGGGCCATGAAGATGCTCTTCATCTAGGCCTCCTCAGAGCCAGAGCTAGTTTTAAGGGGTCTAAGCACTGCAACTCCCCTGTTGTCCCTTCCACACCTTTTTTAGCCCTAACATTTGACCTTTCCTTCACCAGCCCTCCTACTCCTACCTCAAAATCTCATAGAAATAAGTGAGTGCCTGGGGTAAGCAGGTAGGAGGAGGGCTGAGTGGTGGGCTCCTGGGTGTATTTGCAGCAGTTTGTGGCTTTCAGGGCACATGTTAATCATCTGCTAGAAACAGTATGGGCTTTGTGAGCTGGGTTTAGGAGCGAACCCTGGGTGGATGTAGGATGTGACCACTAATGTTTATTGAGGATTTAGTATGCTTGAGGCACTCTTCTAAGCTTTACAAAGAGTAACTCTTTCATCAGCACAGCAGCTATAAGATAGGTAACGTTTTAATCCCCATTCTACACATTAGGAAACTGAGGCATGAGAAGGGTTTAGGAACCTAGCCAGATCACATAGCTTCTTGTCTTAGTTTTCTCTTCTGCACAGTGGAGGTAGCATCTGCCTAAAAGTGGGAGATGGAAAATGAGTCAAATAATGTAAAGCATCTAGCCTGGAGAATGCCACCCAGCGGTCACTAATGACAGGTATGCTCTTTGAGACTGTAACTATTGATGTGGTTTGATGTAATTACCATGGATGAGGGCCATGGTTGCTAATACTGCAAAAGAACACATAATACAAAGGTTAATTTTTTTTGGCTTTGAACTGCAATTTTCAATAGGCAGGCTCCAACCTATGAACACATTGTCCTCAGTAGTTCATTTATAAATCAGCTGCTCAGAAACAGAAATATACTGCCCCCAAGAAAGAACACTATAAGTGGTTAGCTCATTAAAGCCAATTTAATCCAAAAGAGAGCAGAACTTTTGTGTTAATATTATTAGCTTACGTTCTTGGAACATTTACTTATTTAACAAACTTCTACAATGTACCAGGTACTGTCTCAGGAGCTGAAAAGACATAATTATTGAAAGCATGTCTCTTGCCTCAAGGAGCTTACGATTCAGTGAAGGAAATGAGCACTTGCTCAGTGATTCTAGTAGAGGGTGACAGAGGTGTGTTTGGGCCATATTAGGAGGACAGGGGTGGGTGTCTGGGGTGTGGAGTCTTGATAAGTTGATAGAAACAAAAAAGAGGCCCTCGCTGGCAGGAACAGGAATGAGGGTAGGAGACAGCCACTGTTCTAAGATATGGCTAACAAGCTATTGTTCTAAGAAATGGCTAACCACAAACATCCTGTTCCCAAACACCTCATTCCAAATGCAGCCCCAGCAGCATGAACCTATCTGCAGTAGCCTTTCCAGCATGACCCTATAACACTCGCCTCCATCCCCTGCATCTTGGCAGACAGCATTCTCTCTGCTGTACTGCCTGTTGCACTCTTGCAACGTATCTTTCTTAGTTTCTCTAATAAATCTGCCTTTCTTTACCCACAACTGTCTTGGTAAATTCTTTTACCACCTGTGATGTAGCCCTAGCAAGTTGCACCCATGATATGGGGCGACAAAGGCTAGAAATGGGTAATGAAGTATTAGAGGAAAGGAAAATGAATTGCCTTTGCTTGGGTTCAGAGCTAGCCCCCATACTTTATTTTCTATACCTGTACTCCACTTGCTGAGCTCTGGTGCTTTCCTAACCTCCCTTTGGGGCATCCAAGCCTGACACCCCCTATTTTCCTACATGATTCACATCCATAAAATCAAAAGCCCTGCTCTTTCAGTCTAAGGGATGACATCTAGCTGTTAAAAGGAAGATAATTTTAAAAGAATGTCTTACTGATTCGTGATTAAACAAGCATTCAACTTCCCCAAAATTCTTTTTGTTTTTTTATATAAAGGGCTAAACTGGAAGTTTAAATACATAAAAGTACGCCAAAAAAAACGTAGTGGTCATGAAGACCAGTTGGCCCAGTTTACAGATTGCCTTGGGAACTATTTTCTTTAAGTCATTCCTACTTCTTTACTGAACCACTAGTTTTTCAGATGCTGTAAGGATAATGTGGATAGGAAGAATCAATATTGTCAAAATGGCCATTCTGCCTAAAGTAATTTATACATTTAATGCTATCCTGATCCAGTTACCATTGACTTTCTTCACAGAATTGGAAAAAACTACTTTAAATTTCATGTGGAACCAAAAAAGAGCCCGCATAGCCAAAACAATCCTAAGCAAAAAGAACAAAGCTGGAGGCATCATGCTACCTGACTTCAAACTATACTACAAGGCTACAGTACCAAAAACAGCATAGTACTAGTACCAAAACAAATATATAGACCAATGGAACAGAACAGAGGCCTCAGAAATAACACCACACATCTACAAACATCTGATATTTGACAAACCTGACAAAAACAAGCAATGGGGAAAGGATTCCCTATTTAATAAATGGTGTTGGGAAAACTGGCTAGCCATATGCAGAAAGCTGAAACTGGATCCCTTCCTTACACCTTATAAAAAAATTAACTCAAAATGGATTAATGACTTAAATGTAAGACCTGAAACCATAAAAACCCTAGAAGAAAACCTAGACAATACCACTCAGGACATAGACATGGGCAAAGACTTCATGACTAAAACACCAAAAGCCAAAATTGACAAATTGGATCTGATTAAAGAGCTTCTGCACAGCAAAAGAAACTATCATCAGAGTGAACAGGCAACCTACTGAATGGGGAAAATTTTTGTAATCTATCCATCTGACAAAGGGCTAATATCCAGAATCTACAAAGAACTTAAACAAATTTGCAAGAAAACAACATCAATAAGTGGGTGAAGGATATGAATAGACACTTCTCAAAAGAAGACATTTATGTAGCCAACAAACATATGAAAAAAAGCTCATCATCACTGGTTATCAGAGAAATGCAAATCAAAACCACAATGAGATACCATCTCATGCCCATTAGAATGGTGATTATTAAAAAGTCAGGAAACAACAGATGCTGGAGAGGATGTGGAGAAATAGGAATGCTTTGACACTGTTGGTGGGAGTATAAATTAGTTCAACCATTGTGGAAGACAGTGTGGCAATTCCTCAAGGATCTAGAACTTACTATTTGACTCAGCAATCCCATTATTGGGTATATACCCAAAGGATTATAAATCATTCCACTATAAAGACACATACACCCGTATGTTTATTGCGGCACTGTTCACAATAGCAAAGACTTGGAACCTACCCAAATGCCCATCAGTGATAGACTGGATTAAGAAAATGTGGCACATATACACCATGGAATACTATGCAGTGATTAAAAAGGATCAGTTCATGTTCTTTGCAGGGACATGGATTATGCTGGAAACCATCATTCTCAGCAAACTAACACAGGAACAGAAAACCAAACACCGCATGTTCTCACTCATAAGTGGGAGTTGAATAATGAGAACACATGGTCACAGGGAGGGGAACATCACACACCAGGGCCTGTCAGGGAGTGGGGGGCTAGGGGAGGGATAGCATTAGGAGAAATATCTAATGTAGATGATGGGTTGATGGGTGCAGTAAACCACCATGGTATGTGTATATCTATATAACAAACCTGCACATTCTGCACATGTACCCTGGAACTTAAAGTATTAAAAAGTAGCTCACATGGAGGTGCCAGTACCACCAAGTGGAAGGGCAGAAGTGGAGTGGCTTCTTGTCTAGGCCATCTGTAATCTGGGGGAACTCATCTTAGAACACGAGTGTATTGGATAACGTGTGATTTCAGGGCATTTCCAACTGACAGTTGAAGTTGCATTATAAAGACTTTCTTCAAAAGGAGCTGGAAAACTGTGCTTCCCAACACCAAACTCCTTTTTACCCCATTCCAAGGCAATGCTACCACAGCTGCCTAGCAGAAATGCCCCTTACTACTGCATAAACTGGCTCGCACAGAATCCCAGCATGACAATAACATAATTGTGTTAAAAGCCCCTTTTTGATTACCTGAATTTGAGAGGTGAGATTGAAATTCCAATTCAAGAGGAGATTCTGAAATGTTGGGGCAAGGTAAAAAGGTGAGGCAGTCAAGAGAGAAATAAGTCCTGACAACTGTGATTACTGGAGAATGAAATACTTCTTGCTCCACATAGAGCAGGTCCTGAATGAATGAATGGCTGAATGGTACAGGCCTTTTTCAAATTAATCTCATGATGTGAGGTCTTAGTATTCATTGATTTCTTCCTGTGTGTGTGTGTTGATCATTCTCATGTACTTTGCCTGGTGGATCCTGCCTGCCCTTGACTGCAGGTATTCTGAGGATCGACACATTTATGACCATGCCAGACCCTGTGCTTACAGATGCCCACCATATCCTGAAAAAATGTCCTTATGGTTGTCAGACCACAGGGATATTTAAGAAATCAAGCTATTCTGTCCACACTGTTTGGACTCCAAATTGCCCCAAATTATGTCAGACCGGGGGGTGACCTTCTATATTAGGGGCCAAGTTGCACCAGGTAATGGTGCTCTGGGAGCACCCTGTCTGGTGCTGAGAACTGGCATTGACTTTGACTCTGCCTCCATCTCCTCTTGATGCCTTCTCAGCCTTCTTGTATCAGCATCAGAGGGTTAAAACAACTCCTCTAGCAGCAGCCTCTCCTCATTAGCAACCTGGAATCATTGCAGTGCTGAAGGCTGCATTGTTCTTCAGTATTTGAATACAATTTGCATAACGAAGCAGGTGAGAGCGCCTCTTGCCTGTTCAGGCAGCCCTGATTGGCAGAGAGAAAGGGATTTTTAGGTAATTGGCCACAATTAATTTGGTGCACTTTTAAAAGGATAAAAAGAAAAGCAGAAAATTGCTCAGTGCTCCAAGTCAAAACCACATCTGCACCCTATGTGGTGTGTGTGCTGGTGTGTTTGCAGGGATGGGTGGGTGTGTCATGTAAAGGCACGTGAGTTAATAATCTTGTGTATTCAAGTGCAATTTATTTTTTCTGTAAGCAAAACGAAACAAAACAAAAAAGGCTCACTTCCCAGAGGTTCCTGAACCCCAGAGGTTCTCAGCTGCAGAGTCCTTCATGACACAATGCTGTTAGCCATCTTGTTCAATTTGTATTTGAGGCCACTCGGAGACATCATTAGAAATCACAGTATTCTTTCTTCAGTACCAGGATAACACCCAGCTCGACATCTCTTTTGTACCCAGTCCAAAAAAGGTGGAGTCCCAGCTGTCTCAGGGCCTGTTGGCAATCAGTTCTTGCAAGAAACACAGCTGGCTAATACTTTACTCAGAAAACTGTGGTGCTAGTGATAAGCTGGGAGATGTGTAGAGGAGTTTCACAGAATTAAGCATTTAGAAAATTTAATATCAAGGTGGTTTATAGCCTTAAGCTACTCATGGTCTCCTTGTCGCAAGTATTTCAGAAACTAAATACTGCTCTTGCTCTATTTCCCTTCTGAGATGAGGATGAAGGGATGAAGTAGGGTGTCCTTCCCTCCACTCCATTTCTTTCCTCTCTGCCTTTTTTACTTTTCCCATAAAGGGAAGGTTGCTGAGAGTGGGATCTTTTCCCTTGTAGCTGGATTAAGTAAACACACTGGTTACTGCCTAGCAGAGAGAAAACTTGGCACCCAACATTTGATGTCTCTTTGATTCTTTCATCCAGTCAACTCTCATTAAATAAGTGGTTCTTAAAGGTGCAAGGGGCTGTATGTGCACAAATGAAGAAAAGAAACTTCGCTGAAAATACTTTTGGTTAGAATGAACAAGGTCTCTTCAAGGTTCCTGTGCACTCACAGCTGAATAATGAGTGGTCTCTGGCTGGAACCCCATAATCTCTCCTTTGAGAATCCAAGAAGCCAGGCCAGAGAAGGTCCCCAGGACAGGGGCTTTACTGGATTCTGTTGCCTCAGGTCAATGCCTCCAGAAGCATGTCCTGCTTTCCTGTGTCCACACAAAGAAGACACAGGGCTCCGGTAGTGCAGTATCACAGGGGCAGATGCAGGCTGTGGGGTCAGCTCTCTGGATCAAATCCTGGAACCCTCATTTTCTAGTTGTGTGACTTAGGCGAATTTGCTTAATCCTTAGATGACTCTCCTCATCTGTAAAATGATGTTTATAATGGTGATCTCAAAGGGTGGGCATAAAGATTAAAAGTAGTGAGGCAGGAGACTAGGCTCTGGAGGAAGGGAACTTAAGGCTAACTCCTGCTGAATGAAGTAAAAACACCAAGGTCTGGGGGCAGGGAATCTAAGGCCAATTTGCATTGACTTCCCAAAGCTGGATCAAAAAGAAAAAACCTGGGCCTGGGGGCAGGGAACCTAAGGCCAATTAATGCAAACTTCCTGAAGCTAAACCGAAAGGAAAAAACCCATCTCCTATTCTCAGTAGCAAAGGATCAAAGGCTATTCTGCCTACCAACCTCCTCCTTCCACCAAGTCTCAGACGGAAAAGGGAGCGTGCCTTGGATTGGCCGTGGACCAAGCAGGGATCATCCCTTTTTCTGCATAGGATACCAGTTCACCTCAGCCTTTAATTAGCCACAGACCAATTCCTTCATCCAGATAAGGGGTAGCCAATAGGAACCTCGAATGGGGTTCTTTAAACCCAGAAAACTTTGTAACCAGGCCCTTGAGCCACTAGCTCGGGCCCACTCCCACCCCATGGAGTGCTTTCTCGCTTTCATAAATTCCTGCTTTTGCTGCTTTGTTCCTGTGTTTCATTACTCGATTACTTTGTGTGCTTTGTTAAATTCTTTGTTCAAAATACCAAGGACCTGGACAACTTCTGGTCAAGACCCTCCATTGGTAACAATAGAACCATATGTGAAGAGTTTAATAGTAGGCTTGGCACATAATATATGTTTATTACATAGTTCAATAATAAGGGCAGAGAGAAATAGGCAGGTTTGGCCCCAGGAATCCCAGTGGCTATCATCTAGCCCAGAATTAAAACTCAATGTGATGCCAGCTCTTACAGATCCTGTATTCATTCTAGTTGTTCTCCTCCCACTCTAGGGTGGGGTGGAAGGTGGTGATGGCAGGGAAAGGAGGAGCTGCAGAGGCAGGAAAGCACTTCCTTGGCTGGCACTGCAGTGGTCTGGCATTGCCACTCCCTAGGCATGGCAGATGTCCTCCTTGCCAGGCAAGTTCTGGGTTCCCCAGAGACGCTCTCAGGGAAAACATTGGACCAACCTCAGTGCAGCTGGTCACTTACATCAGTCCCTCCAGCTTCTCCATTGGACAGCACCCCTCCTGACTCTTTCTGTTGCAGTTGCCTTATCTTGGGAAGAAAGCCCTTTGGGCAGGGAGCCTTGAAAAGCACCTCCTGCAACCTCAGGCCCACACTGACTCCCTCCTTTCCATATGGCCTCAGCTGGTCTTGAGAAACAGATCTATCTGGCCATTGAGGGGAGTATGGCCCACCAACCAGGGACCAGCTCTCACCAAGACCTGTTACCTTCAGTCTTCTCAGGTATGGGTCAAATGCCAGCCCTTCTCCATTCTAACTGCAGAGGCTGGATATCAGGCTCTCTAGATGATCCACTCAAAGCAGCTTCAGTAGGTAAAAAGTACAGAAAAAAGAATTCCACAGCCCTCCAATAGCTACCCCACCCCCTCCACTACCCCAAAGTAGTTTTCTCTCACAATCCTTTTCTTACTTTGGTTTCCTGGCTACCTCCTTGGCAGAGTAGTACCACACAGGTGGGAGCTTTTGGCACCTGTACTTTTATTTCCAGCCGGTTGCACAGAGTCCTACTTGGTTTGAAAGGGTTCTCCAAATAATTTTGATATCAACACACTGTTCTACCCCACCGCTTGCCTGGCAGCTACTCCTCCCTGTGCACCCCAAACAGAAACAACTTCTCATACTGACTAGCCATGTACTCTTTAAAGTGAAGACCTGAGGCCTTGAGCTTCAGGTCTTCTTCTCCTCCTGACTTCCTCCTGGAGTGACGGCTGACAATTCAAGCTGCTCCTCACTGAGGGAGTCGGCTTCCCTGCTCACTTTCTTCTCTCCACTCTGGCCATTCTCAGGATCATGTTGGCCTGAAGCCAATGCTCCTGATGCTCTCCATCAGAGCCATCACCTGAATGGCACTGGAGTAAAATAGGAGAGGAAACATCCGAGACTATAGTGTTTTCAGAGTGTCAGTCATTGGTCTTTAAATGGCTCTCTCTGACCCATGCTGGACAGGAAATCTCAATGTGGAATAGTAAACTAAATGGTTGGGCTTCCTTAGCCTCAGGGAATCTCAGACCCCCATCAGCCCTAGCATATGCCCAGTTAGGCCGAAAGGTTCCAGAAATATAGCAGGCTGCACACATTTTCCACTCTTGCCACCATTACAGCTGGAGGCAACAAGGCTGAAACACAGAAGCCCAGAGCAGCCCTGGTCACAATTTTCATTGTGAATGTAATTCTGACATTTTTAAAACCTGACTCATTCTAGGTTTGATGCTTTTGGCCACATCTAAATTTCCATGTGGCATTAATTTGTCTCAAAGGACTCGAACTTAGTTGTTCAGAAGTGAAACATTAATTCTTAATAAATTCTCAACCCACAACCTACGATTTAGTGAACTTATAAAAGATTAGCCCTCCCCGTACTAAAACATTGATTGTTTTCTTGTTTTTAATCGGAAAAAGAATGTTGGGAAACTCTCCTATTCTTTTATGTAAATAAACTTTGGAATAAAGCAACTGCCTTCAACAGTTGAATAGCTCTCCTATAGAAACAGAGACTTGGCTGTAAGTAAATTTGAAATTTGGTGGGAATCCCCAGAGCCACTTGCTCCTCCCTGGGAGGGTCAACTTGACTGAGAGAGGTCCCATAGGGAAGCCACAGACAAATTCAATGATTCCAACAGTTAAAAGAAGTGCTCACTAGCCTCTCCCACATCCAGAACATCCAAATCTGAAAGAACAACATCCCATGCTATGTACTTTGATTTTTGTTAATTAAAACTGTTTGTTGCCTATTTCTGGCTTTAATTTTGGGCCTAGTTCAATTCAATGCAGGTAAGAAAACTGTGAATTCATACTCATGCTAGTTTGTATAGTTGCATTAAAAAAAAATTATAGTTCCAGGGAGCCTCTGGTCCTCTAATACCTTGCATAGGGATACCTTTCTAAGAAGGGTAATACAGAGCAGATCTAGGACAGTGTTGGCTTCTGACTGCCTCCCTCTCTCCCTTCCTTCCTTCCTCTTTCCCCTCATACCCTCTCCATCTGTCTCCTTCCTTCATTTCATTTCATTTTTGTGTTTCACAAAAAGATGAGTCTACTAATAGCAGAATAAGAGAAAGCCAGATTCTTTACCCAGCTAAGAAAGACAAACTTTCTGATATCCATTTAGTAAATCTTCTATGCACATGGGAAACATGTGTTCCTTGTGCAGCTTTGTGAGTACTAAGTCACTATTTACCCAGTTATCTTGGTACGTTTATGTAGTCTTGGAGGGTAGGGGTGTGTGTGTGTGTGTGTGTGTGTACACGCGCATTCCTGTGTAACAAGGAGGATAAGGCTACAAGAAGAGAGAGAAGGCCGGTTTGCTTTTGATGAGAAAAGAGTTCCCTGTGCCTGTTGATCAAATAAAGTCTCTTCCAGTTCTGTGATTTAAACAACATGGCACAATCTAGAATATGAGAAGACTGCATTAGTGTTTTTCTGCACAAAGGAATTGTGAAAATGATACATCTTACAGAGACATGTCCTCAATTCCCTTTGATAAGGATATCACTACTAAAAGGCCTAGTAGAAGGTACTGGGGAAGTGTGCACATAAGCAGTGTAGTACGTATTGTGAGAAACTAACATTAATCCAGCTCAAGGACACAGCAAAAGGGACACACTGACACTCAGGTTTTGTATTGTTTCCTTGAAATTAACCAGCAAGGAGAAGACTCTGCCTATAAAGCATGTCTCTGCAAAGCTTCAATGGAAACTGGATCCATTCTTCTAGGTAAAAGAGAGGGGAACTGAACCATATCCCACTGTAAGAAATACTCACTTTGAAAGGATGAGGCTGGGAGACTGACAATGCAGATTGGGACAAAGAGGAGAAGCACTGAAGTCTAAAGGATGCAATGAGCTCAAAGTGCAGATTACAGAAGAAGTCGTGAAGGCCTTGTATTAGGTCCCTGTGGCAGCCATTAAAAAAAGCCACAAACAGAAACTTATTCTCACATAGTTCTGAAGGCCAGAAGTTCCAAAACAAGGTGTTAGCTGGGCTGTGCTTCCTCCAAAGGTTCTAGGGGAGAATCCATATCTTGCCCCTTTCGACTTCTGGTGGCTCCATGTGTTCCTGTGGCTGCATCACTCCAGTGTCTGCTTCCATCTTCACATGGTCTTCTCATCTATGTGTTTTCTCCCCTTCTGGGTCAAATCTGTGTCTGCCTTTTCCTTATAAGAACAATTGTCTTTGGATTTAGTGTCTACCTGGATACTCTGGGATGATCTCATCTTGAGATCTTTAACTTAATTACACTTGCAAAGATTTTTTTTTTTTTTTTTTCCCAAACAAGGTCAATGTTTGTAGGTTCTAGGGGTGGGGATGTGGCTATATGTTTGGTAGGATACAATTCAACCCACTTCAGGCTCCAACAAGGTAGCAGAGCTTAGAGGTGAGGAATACAGTGTTAGAAGTCACGGGAAGGCAAGAAGCAGGTGGTCGTTCAAGGGGAAGAGGGTCGTTCAAGGGGAAGGGGACCACAAAAGAGGAAGGAGTAAAAGTCAACTGTGAAGCCCTGCTAGGAACCCAGTCATTAACTCTGGGTCATCTGCCCCCCAGGAGGACTTGGAGGGTGACCACTACTAGGCCACAAGATGTTGAACTGAAGTTAGGGATCTCTTGTCTCAGTCAAGATGGATTGAGGAATTAGGGCTTGGGGGAACCTGTTGGGGGACAGAGCAGACCCATTCTTAAAGCCAGAGAAGAAGTGGGGGTAGCCAACCCTGATGGACAGACCTGGGGCTATCTAAGACCCAGGGGTCTGTTCTGGACCCATTTGGATGGAGGTTACCCTGGCAGGACTGAAGGAGGCTCAGTGCTTGGGACAGCAGTCCATGGAAAGAGTCAGACTGACTCTGCCAATTAAGAGAACAAAAGGCAGGTATCCTTCCCCCTCTCATGCGCATTCTGTACATCAGACACTCCCAGGATTTGGGGAGTTTTACATTTTCCAGATCTGCTCTTGATCAGTGGCTCTAAGAGGAGTAGTTGCCTGACAGGCCCAGAGGACTCCCTTGCATGAATCATACCCTTACAGTTTGCTCAGCTACCTAGAGGTCTAACCCAGGCCCTCATTACTAGCTCCCTGGCTAGTTGGTCATGACTGCTACTTTCTCAATTAAGCTATTTTTAGCCCAGTATTCCGTGGTCTGAGCGAGATGATCTGGGCCAGGAAAAGGGTGTGACAGATCGGGCTTGAGGTTGGCTGTCTCCTGCTGGCTTCCAGTTAATAGCACAGGAAAATAAATTTGTGCAGTGGAAAGCGTGGCCCCGTTTCCTCACACATGCTCAACAAGCACTCAACATTTCAGGATAGTTGTGGAGTAAAGTTGCTTATCACCAGGCTGAGTTTGTCCCAGAATGCATATTTATTTATTTGCCTGCATGCTGATTTAAAAGTCATGCCCTTCCTATATCCCAAAAGAATATGAAGTGACTTCCAGACCTCCATGGGACTTCTTGGAAACCCAGAAGACTCATTATTTAGAAAGCCATGGGGTCCTCATTTAGGGGTTATGTGGCCATCCTGATTGTACCTCCAGTGTGGCAGGCAAAGACAGCTACCCTCAGTAAGCAGATGAGCACCTTTGACATTTGAAAGTTAATAAAGCTCCTCTAATTCCTTGAGGAAAAGAGCTGCAAAATATATTTCAGGTAGGTGTCACAATGGTGATAGGAATGTGTGAAATCATTTGCAGCCAGATACCCTTGAGAGCCCAATGGTCAAACGGCAACCTTCTGTGACTTTAGCAGCTTCCACCTCTCTGTGGGCTTCCTTCAATCTGACTCCAGACCCCACTGACCCCATAACTATCCCTTCTCACTCCTGGTGCCACCGTTCTCCACCATCCAACAGTGGCTTAAAGCTAAGGGTCACTCTCTGCACAGGCTAAAGTCAATTTGAGGGCCATCAGCCTGCCCAAGTACTGGAAATCACCATTATTCTCTATTTAAAATAATATCTCTAAAAGGCTTATTAAATAAAGTGCAAATGTTACAATACTATCTAATTATTATGGCTCAATTAATTAGATAGCTACATGTTAGTCGGGGGAAAGGATCTAACTTGTTAGGCTTTGATAAGGTAGATGGGAAGGTAGGAAGAAAATTGAATAGCTGGAAAAAGCATCAAATAGCATCAGGGTCTAAACAGGGTGGCACACTGTTCAGGGGCTATAGTGAGCTAGGAACACCATAAGGGCAAATTACTTAACCTCTCCAAGCTTCAGTTGCCTCATCTACAAATAAAGATATTAATAGCACCATTACATAGGATAATCTATGAAATATATTTGGCATGATGCCTGGCTTGTAAGAGCTGAAAACAATCTTAGCTGGGATGTTATCATTGAAGTTATATTATTATTAATAATAATAGTAACAATGATAATCATTATTATTAGTAGTAATAGTAGTGGTGGTGTTAATGTGCCCTGTTAAGTGGAATCAAGGCATTACATTAAAGGATAGGGGATTAAATAAGACAGTGGGGGCAGGGGTGTCAATACCAATCCTTATCTATGTCACAGCTTTCCCTGAGATTAGCTACAAGGGAAACACCCTGGCAGAGTGATTTTAGAGCCAAATACACAGGGACTCAAATTTTGGCTCTGTCACTTGATAATGTATAACTTCGGGGAAGTTACTAGTTTTCCAGAGTCTCGGTGTTCCTATTTGTAAAATGAGAATAATCTTACCTGTATGAAGATTATCCACATAACATACACAGAGCATACAAAATGTACCTAGTGCCCAGCAAATATGTCCCCCTCCCTCACTGGCCAAGCTCTTTTTCCTTCATACTATGGTTGGCAGACTGCAAAATGAGAAATCCATCTGGATGGGTGAGAAATATGAGAATGCATTGTGGGATCTTTGTTAAGAGAAGAAAGATGTCACTAGCTCCCTTACACCTTCCTCCCACTGGGGGAGCTGATGGAATGTACAGTCGGGCTGCTGAATGTTAGAACTTGCACCCATATTTAGGTACAGCATGTAGTGGAACAATTCTGAATTCACTGTAATGTGCTACCGCAAAATGGAAGCCTTCCAGTATAAAGGAGCACAAAAATAAGTTTTCATGGAAATTTAACTCTGGTTTTCTACCTTAACATAGATGAAATCTGAGTACATTTTTTTCCTGCAAAAAAAAGCTGAAGATAATTTTTTAAAAAGCTATAAATTGAATGGCTACAAATATCTTTCCATTATCACGCCAAGATATTTATCATTTGATCTGAGTTATATGGAAGATATATCACCTCTAATAGTCACAACAAGTTTAGGAACCCTTCTCCACTTTAAATGTTACTTCCTTGATGAAAATCTAATCACATTGAAAAATACTCTTCAAAATCACCTCATTTCTTTTCTCAACATTATTGTTTGAATGTCTTTATTCTTTTTCTAAATTCACAGAATATACTTCCTCTCACGTATTACCATACCCTGTCCTAAGAATTTGTTTTCTTTAGGTGTTTTGAAGTAAGACTGTAAGAATTTTAACATTTTAAGTATACTTTCAGGAAACCCTTTCTGATTTATGTAACTGTCTCTGACACTGATATGCAGTCATTAGTTACTTAAGTGTTTTCTATAATTATGTAAGTCATGTTGACAGATTCTAGTAGGGTGCTTCCACTTTACTGTTTTGTCATCTGCAAAGTTCTGAAATGTATCAGATAACCATTTACAAATTAAACAGCTGTTAAGGGGCATTTGCTGACTCACTGCTTTCTTTGCCTGTGATGCTGGGTCCACTGTTTTCACCAGGGGCTCTTAAGTAAATACAGCCTCTCTTCCTCTCTCCCCACAGACTTTTTTTTTTTTGTCTTAATGATGACCAACTTACGGTCATTGACTTTGTGGAATTCACGGCTTTGTGGAATTCACGGTCAGATAGAGGAATAGGTGGTCAGGTATAGGCCTATAGATTATTGCAACAGAATGTGGAAGATACATGTTATAATAAAGATTTGAATAGTTGCTGTAATAGGGCATGGAATGACTAATCTCCCAGATGAGCTAGGGAAAGCTCCACAAATAAAGGGATATCTAATCTAGGTTTTGAAGTTTCGGTAGAAGTTCAATGAGTGAAAAAGTGGGGAAAAAAGCCTCCTAGGCAGATGCACCGATAGAGGTATGGCTGAAAAAGATGAAGAATTGTGGATACCCAGGATATCAGATGCAGGAACCCAAGAATCGGCCAATGAGACTGCAGAGCTGGTGTCACAGTGGAAATTATTTCAAAGGTCTTGAAAGTCTCTCTCTCTCTCTCTCTCACACACACACACACACACACACACACACACACGAACTGTCTTCATTCTATAAAACAAACTGATGGGCTCCAACTTTTTAGAACATAATCAACATGGTATGGAGGACAGACGTGCATATCCTGTCTGCTTTAAGAAGCCTAGATATGATACTTATTTCAAGATCATGGAAAAGAAAACTATCTTCCTCCGTGTCTCAGTTATGCTTAGTTCAAACAGAAAAGCATTCAGTTATTACTGCATGGCCCATGAGGGTAAGAGAAAGATAAGTGCCATATACCAAGTAATTTTTGAGACATTGGAAGGAAACATTTTGATACCCATGGAGATTCTCCACTTAACAGCCCAGACCCCTAGGAAGATCTGTGACCTACCTCATCTCTGCCATATTGATGCACAGTGACATGATCTCACCATACAGTGCTATAACCATGCATAGGACATGATTCACTACACCCCTGCCCTGCCATGTCAATCATGGTGACATGGCCCTGCTATACTCTGTGTGGGTACATAGTCTACTACATCTCTGCCACAGCCGCATGTGAAGACGTGGTCTGCCATACTTCTGACAAGTCTACACATGGGGCATGGCCCATCAAGTTTCTGCATCATCCATGTTTTAGGGTGGTGCCTTAGTGCATTTTGTGTTGCTATAGAGGAATACCTGAGACTAGGTAATTTATAAAGAAAAAAAAAGGTTCAGTTGGCTCACAATTCTGATGTCTGGAAAAGTTCAAGTTTGGGCATCTGGTGACATCCTCAGGCTGCTTCCACTCATGGTGGAAGGGGCAGAGGAGCCAGCATGTGCAGAGATCATATGGCAAGAGAGGAAGCAAGCGAGAGGGGAGGTGCCAGGCTCTTTTTAACAATCAGCTTTTGGGGCAATTCTCATGGAAACTAACAAAGCAGGAACTCACTCAGTCCCACCCCTCCCAAGGAAGGCACTAATCTGTTCATGAGAGATCCACCCCGTGACCCAAACACTGCCCATTAGGCCCCACCTTCAACACTGGGGATCAAGTTTCAACATGAGATTTACAGGGATCAGACATCCAAACAATAGGAGGTGGGCATGGTCCACCTTACCCTAAGCCACATCCAAGTAATGAGCCCTGAGGTTGTTTTCAGCCCAACTACTGTCCAGGTTCCAGAAATAGTCACCAAAAGGTGATTATGGTAGTGGCTGCAAAGGGGGGTGAAAGGAGGTATCTAACTCAAATTTTAGTTAGGGTCATGATGAAAGATGTTGATGAAGAAACAGAGAGAGGTTTAAAAACGGATTAATAAATGGATGAATATATAAATAAATGTATCATAAATCTTGAGATGAGAGAAGTAAATAAAAGCTTCCAAATAAAAAAGTCCAAGAGAGAGAATTTTTTTTTTTTTTTTTAAATAAGGAAGAAAAAGCAAAAAGGAAGACAAATCAGAGAAAGAGATAACACAAAGGGGTAAACATAGTGGAATATATATATTCCTTGGGCCATCATGCGCCCATCTCCTCAGTGTGGATACACAGCGGCAGCCCTCTAATAACCCACACTGGCAGGCCTGTACAGGTAGGCCACCCAACCACATCCAACAGGAGGTACCATGCACTCAGAAAAAAAAAATGTATATATATTATATATATATATATATATACATATATTCATTTTCTCAAGGTACTGTTTATCTTCTCCACATGCTTTTGAATGTTCTTGATAAGTAGAGATGTAGAAGGAAAAATCAGAATCTGAGCCCCTGAAGAGAATATGTTCTCCTTTCCGTTCTTCTCAGACTATTTTTAGGTTGGGCAAATCTAACCCATGTGCAAAGTACTATTTGGTCTGAAGACACACCTGTCTGTATCTCATGGCTTCATCCTGGGGGTGGGGTGGGGGTGGGAGTGGAAAAAGATCACATTTTCTAACTCTTAAGGAAATAGAGTAGAAAATTTGTTGTAAGCGCAAGTCTCCAAAATTATTTTGACCACAAGCTTTATGGGACACTCCACGGAAGTGGCTCCCATCCCTAGTTCTGGTTACATAGTTTCAGGAGACAGATCTCCCATGGAAAATGTGATGCTTCAGGCAGACTGGAGGGTCAGATGTATTTAGAATGGATTTTGTACATCCTCATCCAGCGGTGATGGAAAACAGCAGACACTTTCCCTTCTCTCTCAACTGCATAGGCCCGCAGGAGGGAGCAGCCCATTCATCAACACCACTCAGGGGCAATCATCCAAATCATCCAGTTAAACAGCAGTTACTTCTCTTTAAGACACAATGTGAACAACCCTCCTGCTCAGCCCCAGGAACACATGAGTGTGCCGTGGAACAAAGGGAGAGCCCACAGCCAAACACCACTGGGAAGAAAAGAAGGCCATGATGTGCCCATCTCCTCAGTGTGGGTACACAGCGGCAGCTGTCTAATAACACCCCACACTGGCAGCCCTGTGCAGATAGGCCACCCAACTACATCCAGCAGGAGGTACCATGCACTCAGAAAGCTGCTAACATACCAAACGCCTTATTTGCAGCCTAGGGTGTATCAGTGATAACTTTTCACGAATCAGGAGGCCAACATCAAGTCATGTTATTTCAGCAGGGAAACTGACTTCTACTCCCATGTTCCAATACAAGGAAACATAAGAAAGAACAGTCAATTCCAAAAATTTAGAAGACCAGCAGGTACATGGGAACTTTGAGTATGGCTGAGAACAGGATTGAAGGAAAGATGGGAGATTTCAAATGAGTCTCTTACCTTTTTGTCACTCAGGCCAGAAACCTGGTCCACATATTCCTCTTGGATCATGAAGGCAGCTAAGTTGGCAGTGTAGCTGGCCAGGAAGATGACAGCAAAGAAGGCCCACACTGACACCATGATCTTGGAGGTGGTCCCCTTTGGGTTCTGCACAGGTACGGAGTTGTTAAACACCAGACCCCAGAGCAACCAAATAGCTTTGCCGATGGTGAAAGAGGGGCCACCAGGCTCTGGCATGACAAAAAGACAAGGACGAAAGTTAAGCCATCGTGACTGGTTCTATTTAAACCTACAAATACACAGGGTGAGTCCCTGCTCAGAGCAGGAAACCCTTCCACTAAAACTGAGCCCTTTTATAGACGGCTTTTAAATTTGAGAGTGTGTATCTCTCTTTTCCAGGGACTCTCAGGAGGGCTGCAGAGGGTTCCTTAGAAGAAAAACCAAAAGCCTGGGGTGTGTGTGGGATGGTCTCTTTTGAACTAACAGTCATGACTCCCCTCTGGAGGAGCCATCAACCTGCCCCATATACAAGACCCTGTCAAGATCACATCAAAACTGAGTAACACAGGCCGCCTATGTCACTATGGTCACACTTGAGTCATTACTGTCAGTTTTTCCTAAATTTTATATTTGTATCTACCAATAATGCATTTTAACTTCCAAAAACATCAGCAAGAATTGTGTAAGATTGTTTTCTACCATTCATAAACCCTCTTCAAGTCTGTTTACACTGATGCTAGATGGTTTGGAGTGCACTTTTTCCTGATTTTTCTTTAGCTTCTAGCACTTAGCACTCAATATTTCAAAGACAAATCTGACCCCACTCCAATGCCAACACTTCCCAGCTGGTTTCCTGCCGTAGAAGCTTGTGTGTAAAAGAATATCAGGAAGGCCAAAGGGGAAGTCATAGAATTCTGGCCTGGCTACATGCATCTAAGGGCAGAAAGGAAGCTGCTTTTGACTTTGATTCCCCTCCTCCCCCAACCTCTGCACACACAGTGCTTGGGCTTCTGCCCATATATGTATTGTGACCTCACCGCAATCTCTATGCTGATGGGAAAATCTTGCCTGTTGTCTGAATCTCCATGTAGCCCCTCCACTGCAGAAATGAACATCTGCCTGCACAGTTTTACAACATATTTGCACAGGTCTTGTGATGCAATCTGTGATCCTGATAGCATCTGCTCAGCCAAATAAATCATCAGGGACAACTCATGTTGAACCTGATATCTAACTGTGCACACACATCTGTGCGTGTGGACCTTATTTCATGCAACAGATGTGTAACTAAAAAGTCGTTTATAAATTAAAGTTTTGTAAATTGTAAAATGCTCTAAGGAGACTTGATATGTAAAGTGGTCCCATGTTGAATTCCTCTGTGAAGACAAACAGCCTTCGGTAAAATGAGTAATTGTAAGCCCTCACTCTGAGCTTTCTTTGCAAGTCTGGATTTTTGGCTCCTGTTATTTTTTCAGGGGAGAGAGGCAATGCACACTGACTTGAGTTCTTGACATTGCCGACCTAAGTATAGACTCATGTGATTCCCAGATGTTCCACTTCTTACTGGTGCCACACAGGCTGGGATCTAGGCCATGGCTTCTGGATGAAGCGCAGGTGGAAGGCCCCTGACTGTACCAGGCAGTGGAGACACCCCAACTCCCCCAACCTCTGCACACACAGTGCTTGGGCTTCTGCCCATATATGTATTGTGTACACCTCAGAACACACAAACCAAATTAAAAGGTGGGTCTACACTTGGAAATACTTCAGTGAATTGGTGTTTCATGGCTTGTACTGTGAATCCAACAGAAGCATGAGGAAGATTTTATAAAATACTGCTGCCTGAAACCCTATCCTCAGAGATTCTTATTAAATTGGTGTAGGGTGGGGCTGGTTATTTTAACATGCAACCAAGATAGAGAAACACTATATTGAAACATACAGTGGTCTAAGCCCCACCCTAGACTTAGTGAATCAGAAAATGAGGTCCAAGCACCCATGTCTTTTAGATACCCCCATAGATCATTCTTATGTGTAGCCAGGATTAAGAATCTTTCCTCTTGGAGGTATAATTCTAGGATAGAGCTCACATTCTGGAATGGAGAAGGCTCGGAGAAGGCAGAATATTTCTTAATCCTGGGGTTCTCAGGAAGTTTTAGAGGAGTTATTTACAAGGATCCCATGCCCCTCTTTAGAAGTCATGTGAACTTTTAAAAAGTGTCATAAATGCCTCAGACACATGAGTAGCCCTCACATCTCTGGGTCCACCTACCCAGGAAATTGGACCATACCCAATAATAGCTATGAGTGAGAATTGGTCTTTCCCATTCATTTTATTTCCAACACTCAACTTTTATACTCTCTGGCAAGGGGGTTGAGCCAGGAGCATATGCTTTGGAGATCTGGTACTTCAGTTGTGATCCTTTGGCACTGGGGAACTCTACTAGCCACAACCACCTACAAATACCCTGGGGCATTCCATTTCTTCTTGTTCTTAACATGTGTGTACAATCTGCCTTGTTAGCGACATCTGTTCCAACAGACTGCCCACAGCCTAAGGTTATCAAAATAGTTTCCTATGATATGTTTATGCTATACCCATATCTACCAACAGTTTTTCCTCTCCTTTACTTGGGAGTGCAACTAGGCTTGGGGCCAGGCATAAAGCAGACCTATGGATTCAACCTAACATCTTATCTGGGGTATTTCTAAAGAGACACCAAGATGGTGACCTAGAAATGTCCACCTGAGGTTTCCTTTTCAGAAATGGATATGCTAGGGAAAATGCAGATAACAAATGAGTCCAGAGATTTGAAAATAGGAGAAAAAAATTGGGGAAATGCAGCAGTTCCAGCCGGCCTTACCTCTGCCATCAGCGAGGCACCTGTTATAACCCACAGGGCTGAAGTACTCAAAGACAAAGACAGCCACGGCTGAGACGATGAGCAGCATCACAAACATCATCACCCATACGTCAGCGCTGAATGGCTCTGGGGAAGGGAAAAAAGCAGTGCTCAGGGTTAAAACAGAGAGCAAAAGTCTTCGAATTAATTCACATATTCATTTCATATTTTAGGGGGTGGGGAACAAACCACAGTGTGTTGTCTGCCTTCAGGAAGCCAGGGCCTAGGTTAGATTGTGCCTGAACCATTTCCTTAAAGGGCAAGGACTGTCTTCCTTTAAATATGTGAGAAGAATAGCTTCATGCCCGTGAGCCTTTTAGGTTGTAGAGGCAGTTTCTGCCAATATTGGACCAATATCTGGGTATTTCAGTAAATGGTGCAATTGGAAGAAGTACTAGCTATGAGGTGAGTGTTGGACTGACTCAATTTGCGTTCTCATCTATATGGCCGCACCATGTAATAGAGGCCTGGAAATGCCTTCCCCAGTGCTTCTGAGCCTTGCAGATACAGTCATTCTCAACAGACCTGCCTACTATTTTAGAGTTGAATTTGTTCAGGAATAATTATGTACAATACATAACCAGCCCCCCTTTCCTCCTTGTATCACTTCTCTTAAACTTCCTAGCCTAGATTCACTTTTTCAACCTACTTTTATGTATTGTATGTTATCAGACATCATTAGCGTATGAGAATATAAGTCAATGTTAAAGAATCCTTCCATGCTAAATATTATTATCTGCAACAGTGGGAATTTAACAAGTGACAAGGGGACATGCCCAAGCTGTAATTCACAAACCAACTACAATCTATTCCCCGTCACCAAGTGATAGGGTTGATGGGACAAGACTGGGCAAGGCAGCAAGAATGTTCCACACATGCTTTCTTTAATATCTTTAATCATGTGTGCTGAATCCTTTCCAGTTGAGCTAAATACCTCTCTGGCTTGGAGGTGTCCAGAAACTAGATACTATATTCCAGAAGCCATCTCTGTGAAGGCCTATAAAAAGGGACAATCACTATTCTGTCCCATGATACAATGCTCCCTCAATTGTGTCTCAAAATAGTTCTGGCCTTTTTAGCTGTCACAGCACATTGTAAACTCATAACTAAGTGAATTAGCATGCTGTTTTCTCCATCTTCCAAATCATTAATAAAGATGAAGTTTAAAAAGGGGAAAAATTGGCTGAAAAATTAGAAAATATATTTCTTACTCTGAAACCTACTTTATTATTGAACTCCCAAAGGAATTGTAAAAGCTCGGTCACTTAATCAATTTTAAAAAGATCTTGATAAAGCCCCAGTGCTTAACACACCAACTGTGAAATGCAAAACCTTTTAATGGCAGCTAGAGATGCGGGCGTAATAGGTACAATTCAAAGGCTCTCTCCAGAGGTGCGGAGAAAACCTCTGCACACTTGACTCTAATTGATTGCAATTCTACCCTGATTTCCCTTTTGTCTAAGATTGGGGAATAACTGAGTAAAAGCATCACCTCTATGGTCTTTTCCTCCCATTAGGCCCAGGGAAACTTTCTATACACAAAATACATCGCCTGTTTTGGTCTTTACAATTTAGAAAGTACTTTACCTCATACTGTATATATAATCCTTCTAATGGCCCTTTCATTAGGGATTGCCTTATTTATTTTATGGAGGAGTAAACTAGGACTGAGAGGTCAAGGTTCTTTCCAGTTCATACTCAGAAAGTGGCAGGGTCAGGTTACAAACTGAGCCAAAAAGTCTGCGTTTTTTCATTTTATTACATTGCTCTTTGTCCCCCATGCTGGTTCCTGGGTTAGGGGCTGAACCCTGAAACGGCCTTATTTGTACCAGAACACAGGCTCTGAAGGCTACCATAGCTGGATTTTAATCCTAGAGCTGCCAGTTATCAGCCAAGAGACTGCTGGAAAATGGCTTAATATGTCTAAGATTCCGTTTCCTACGCTATAAAATGGGTATAAGAACATTTTATGAGTTAATATTACCAAAAGGTGTACAATGATGCCTGGCACATTATATAGTAGGTGCTCAATAAATGTTGGCTTCTCTTATCCCTATAACTAACTGTTCCTCCTCTGAACACAGACATAAACACACCCTGCCTGACATTGCTATGCCATTCCAGTGATATATTAATGTACCACTGGCTCTGCCAGTTCAGAAGTTAAGGTAGCGCTGTACTGACAAGGTTAGAATTAGAATGTGGTTTTGTTTATATCTCTTAATGTTCCAATTATCCTTGCACAGGAAAAAAAGCAAATAAAATATGTACAGCAGCTATGAGAATTACTGCATACAGTGTGTACTATCTAATCACATTTCACATAAAATTGGCAAGGCTGGAATTTGCTTCACCGTAAGAAGATTAGCTAAGAAATTTGAGTAATTTATAGAAAAATTCTATGGAGCCTATAACTCCACTTTGCAATGCATTAATTGAATTAATTCCCTATGGTTAGAGCTTAAAGAAATGTTAGTCACTGTCTACTATAATAGCCCCATTTAAAAAATGTTGATGTCCCTTAGAGAGATGGTGACTCGTCCAGGGGCTTACGGCTTGTTTACGCCAAACTCAGTCTCCTTTCTGCTAGCCCAGTGTTCTGTTTTCAAGGTGACGTTTTGTTTTCCAACCCCTCATTCCATGGCCCCTGAAAAAAATATGGGGTATGAGCTCACAAAAGACCTCATCTAACTGAAATCTTGGCCTCATCTCACCCAGTCTTATATCACATCTGAGATTTTTGACATTTAAGTGATGCTGGAGAGAATGGTATGGGGAGGGGTGCGCTGGGGTGGGAGGAAGAATCAGATCAGCTCTATCTGGCAAAGCCTCAGAAAATTTGCGTGGAAACAAAAAACCTTTTTTGGTAGCACTGAGCACAATTCTTGCAGATAATTAAAAATAAATAGATATTTCAATGATATCCAGAATTAGAAATTATTATGGCAGGAAGCAGCCTCAGAGATCAGCCTGGTTGAAATGACTTCTCCTGTGGATGAGGAAACCAAGTCCCCAGATAGAGCAAATTTGCTCAAGGTCACATGCTGACTAAATGGCAGGAATGGGACTACAGTAGGCCCTCTGAGGACCAGTCCAGTACTGCTTTCTTAGACGGCATTATACTTTCCTATTTTTCTGGGTGTTCATTGGTTTTCATGTTTGAGAGTAATTAATTTTGAAGTCCCCTAAGTGAAGTCCCTGACTGAGTTGAGCTCCTAGCAAACCACCTCAGCTGGAAGAGCCTGGCCATGTGCTCCTTCTTTGTTCCCTATTTCACTTCCCCATCCATATATCCATTTCCTTCCACCAGCAAACCCATCATTTACCTAAGAAGGCAGAAGGTGAGACAGTCCCATTGCTGCGTGACACCATGACACTGATGCCTGTCTCTATGAAGGGCACAGAGAAGTCGACCACCTCCGATCGTTCCTCATTGATGGTGAGTGAGCCCACCGCCATGTAGGCCCTCTTCATGACCACCTAAGAGAAAGGTGCAATGCTCCAATTAAAACATTCAGGAGGGCAAGGGACCACCATGAGGAAAATACAGCCTAGCTGTGGTTTTCTTTATATAGTAGGAACAATACATCTTATTTGCCATTTCGTATTTTCTGAAATGCATAAAGTGAGTATGTTTAAAACATAAATTTAAAAGAAGGAAAATAAATGAAAATAGAAACAGCCCTTGTGAACACTCACCTCTCCAATCATACCATTCCAGGTTCCATTGATTTTCTTCCCATGCTTGCCATTGGTAACCAGGTAAAGGTCATAGGTGAACTTCACAGATTTAGAAATTTTCTTAAGGATGTCGATACAGAACCCCTTGCAGCATTTTTTGATGTAACCCGGCTCCTCATCTGTTTTATTCCTAGCCAATTAAAGAAACAAAAACAAACAAACAAAAAGTCTTTGTACAAGAAAGGCAACATTTATTACCCTTTGCCATTAAAAAACCTCCAATCCCAAAGCAGGCCCCCTTCACAGCTCAGCACAATTTGTACTAGACTCGAGTAAAGAAATAAAACAGACAGAAGACCTGCACTATTCTCATTATCTCATCGCATTGAGATATGTTTCCTCTTAATTTTAATTCTCCTTTGAAGTACAAAACACATAAGAAAAGGGTGCATATTTGAAGGCCTCAGTTCAATGAATTTTCACAGACTGAACTCCTCTTTTTAATCAGCACCCAGATCCAGATACAGAAAAGTTACCAGCACCCAAGAGGCCTCTTGTTTCCCACTCTAGGCACTTCACACCAAGGAGAACCGTTATCCTGACTTTTGAAAGCATAGATTAGTTTTATATTTTTCAAAAAAATAGTTCTAAATCTCAAGATTTTGGGGCATGTTGGCCCAAGAAAACATATTTGAAAACCAGAAGTAAACTTAAATCTCCATAAACTTGAGGTCCTGATCACTGAGGCCAAGCAAGACCAGAGAAAGTTTAGCATAGGGAGTTAGCCATCATTTTCCCAGGTCACCATCTGGACAGAATGGGACATCAGACCAGAGGGCTGCCAGTAATCCCACAGATCAAAAACAACTAGAAATCAGATACAGTGCCCAGTTCTCATGCCTCAGGTCTCAGGCCAGCCAAGTGGTAACAGGTGCATCAAAGCTGACTCTTCCATGCCACCCAAAGTCATTGAGAGGATGCCATACTCAGTGACTATGCGTTTTTGGCAGGGGACTGTGTTCCTCATGCAGGTTCCACTCAGAGGGTCCACACTTTCCACAATGACAAATGGTGCCTCCTCCAGGGTCACAATGCTCAGATGGTCATCTTCCTGCTCTTCAGTCTCTGGACACATTCGGGGCCACACATAGTACTTCATCTGCAGGGACTTGTCTTTCCACTTCCCCACCTGCACAAGGATGAACACGAGAATCAGAAACCTCTGGCCACAACATAACAGCCTGTCCCTGTATTGTCTGAATAATCCCAGGAAGCAGTTGAACAAAAGCCAATAAGTGCCAACATTGTACAAACTAGAGAGAGGAATACTTTTTCCTCTCTCTAGTCATATGCCCCAAATGAGACTACTGTGTCCAAATGTAAGAAAGGCAATACATTCACTTATCACTCACTTACCAAACATTAAATGAGAACCTACTATGTGCTGGCACCCTGCCAAGACCCATGGCTCAAAGAAGCATCATTCGGTCCTTCATGAAGCTCATAGTGAGTGGAGTCAGATGTGCAAACAAATATCTTGCAGCACTGTGTAGTAAGTGCTGTGAGGATGCTGGAGTTGCCTGCATTATGTATGGCTGCCAGTTTTTTCTACTTAACTATAACAAGGAGCATGATGGTGAGAGCAGCAGATAGCTGTGGAAAGGTCAACAGAAAATTGGGAGCAAATGAGCCAAAAGGATGTGCTTTGACTGTAGAAGAGATCCAGTGCGGAGAGCTAGGTGGATCTGAATTGGAATAAAATTACAAATTGGGATTAAAGAATACTAACACTGTTTGGGAAGGGAGCACAATTAGGCTGGGGACGAACATGGGTCAATGCAGATGTGCACCTCCTGGGCTGGGTGGAAGCCCTGGGATGAATCAGATATGTCTCTCTGTGAGCCACCACCTATGGCCACACAGGCTGAGTGCCCCAACACCAGGGAGCACCATCCACATGGACTCCAATGTGAAAGGCCAGTGCCCCTGAATCATGAACATGGTGGCCTGCTGGCAACCATCCTGAGAAATGTATGGGTTCCATTATTTTTCAGAAGAGCCATTCATTCCTATTCATAAGGGAATCGACGTGGCTTTGTTGGGGGGCTCTTGATCTCTCTGTCTCATTGAGTTTAATGGAGAAAGAGGGAACACTTGCTTATTTTCTATAACTGAGCATCTTCAATTATCATAAGGAATTATGGATTGCAAGCACCTACATTTTCTCAATCTATGAGTTCCTCCATGCAGCAATGTAAATTAGTAGAACAGGTGAGGCACCAGGAACTACAGCACTACTTAATTTATTAACTACAGAAATCAATAAGAAGCAACAAGTTGGTAGCACTTCACAAATTTTCAAGCAAATTGGCTTGGATTTCCAAATTAATGCAAAACCCAGACTCCCTCCTTATTGGTTTCTTTGTCCAGTAGCCTGCACAGCCCCTGCCCTTATGTGACTGCATCATTATAATGCAAGCAGTGGCTTGGTGGCTTGGGCAATCTTATTTGGTACCTACACAGTCCCTGTTTGGCTGATGCTGGTTGGTTTTCTTTCAAGGGTATAAATGATGTTTTGCTTCTTTGTTCAGAATCATGCACCAAACCAAACATTTGCTTTCCTTCATGTGTATAGACTTCTCTGAACTGTTGATCCTGATTTTAGTACAAGTCTGTTTTTTCTCATATTACTAAGACTACTTATTTCTAAAACAGAAATTTCCAAATGGCTCTCCAGCCACTGGAGATACTAATGTCCTCTGCCAGTTGGGGCAGGTAGGAATTGGGAGAGGAGAGACTCCGTCCTGCGGGCCCTGGACATTGGTACCCCATCCCCAAACAGGCCTATTTACCCTAGTGGCCAAATTGGTTTATATTCTGCACCTTCAATAATGTGTAAAAGGTTGAGAAGTCCTAAAGTATCTATCTATCTATCTATCTATCTATCTATCTATCTATCTATCTAT
>NC_045443.1:13688564-13752695 GCF_002776525.5 Piliocolobus tephrosceles
TATCTATCTATCTATCTATCTATCTATCTATCTATCTATCTATCTATCTATCTATCTCCTATAATCTTCCCTCAATAGTCCCTTTTGACTTTTTTTCTCTTAAATCCAAATTTATTCTCTTCTATCTTTATTGCTACTAGCCTAGCCTAATATAACCCAGCGGCCCATTCTGAGATTATTGCCGGAAATTTCAAATCTCACTAAAGGTCCCCCCAGAGTCCATTGTGGACAGTGCTGCCAGAAAACACAATTTTGTCATATAATCCTGATTCAAAAATTTCAACAATCTCTCACTGTCCTCAGAATTGTGCTCAAATTTCTCACCTAGATAGTCAAAGTCTGTAGGTTGAGTCTAGCCTACCTTGATACAGTTAACCTCACTATTTTACATCATGAATCCTTAGTTCAACTTGGAAAAGGAAGTTGTTGGTATTAAGAGCTAACATGGATTAATCAGGAACACTTTGCAACAAACTAGCTGCATTTTCTTTTCTAATAGACTTACTATATCTGTGGGAAAAAATGCTACAGACATAACATTTTGGCAGAGTTTCTCAGATACTATTGTGAACAATATGGATATTGCACACTTTGATAGATTTGAAAGCAGTTTAAAATCTGTACCCAAAAAGGAAAAAAATAGATTGTTTAATGAATGACTGCCAACATAGAAAAAGTCACTAGTGTCATGTCAGGGGACTCTGTTCTTAGAAGCGGCCTGGATAGTATTTTAGAAAACAAAATAGAAGTCATGCTTACAAAATTGCAGACAGCAGAAAACTAGATAGGAGGAAAGATAAACTGCATTGCAGAATCAAGTTTGGAGGAGATATGAATTAGTTGGAATGATGGACTGAACCAAATTGAATGAAATGTAACAGTATTTGTACGAAAAAGCAATAGCACAGCATCGAAAATGAGATATTTCAATCAGCAGTCTACCAAAGCTATTGCAATAACAATGGTATATTTATAGACATACATCATCTAGCATATGGGGTGAAGGGAAGGTACGAATGATCCTACCCTGCTCTGTGTTCATCATACCACAGCTGGAAACCTGGCTTCTGATCCTATAATTCTATAATCTACTGATTTTTATTAAATATATCATTCTCATTTCTCCAACAATAGTTTGTTCATGCAGTTCCCTTTATCACACCCTTTCCCAACTTCCTACTGAGTTAGCTGGGTCATATCCTTACTTCAAGTCCATTCATTTCAACCACCACCAACTGCACACTGATTCTGTGCCAGGCACTGGGCTGTGTGCTAGAGGTAACGATACCAGGTCGCATTTATTGAGGGCATAGATGTGCTAGGCACTGACCATATCTAGTAATCTCACTATGTCACAGTGAGCCTGTGAGATTGAGAATCACATTTAACGTTTCATTTTACAGATGGCTACAGAGGGGTTTGATGACTTGCCCAAGGTCCCATGGTAAGTGACTTGAAGCTGAGCAGTCTGACTCCAGAGCTTGGGCTCCTACCCACCACACTGTACTGCTTCTCTGACAAGGAAGGAGTAAGACATGTCCCTTTTCCTCCAAGGATAGTCTAGAGGGAAAATACACTATCCATCAACAATAATAGGCTTTGATAATTAATATCCACTATCCATGGACAAGTTAGGCTTTGGTAATTACTCTAATAAAAGATATAAATAAAGTACTCTGGCATTCAGAGTAGAAGTGATGATTTCTAAAAGAATCAGAAGATCTCACAGATCCTCATTTTGAGCTGGGGCTTGAAATGTACATGATAGCTGAGGAGGTAAGATTATTTATCTGCGAAAGCAAGAGCAAGAGTGAAGGAGCAGAGTGGTGCAGAGGCTAAATGAAAATGGATTATTCTTCACAACTGTAAGGTCTGAGGCATGGGGAGCAATGGTCTAGCACAGTTCTCCTCCTAAGGGCCTACTCACTGTAGCCGGATGATCTCTGCCACTCTCGAGAGCTGACTGGATTGTGCTCCTCTCTTCCCAACTCCTTGTTCAAGGGTGTCAGGCTGGTAGCTTGAAACTGGCATGGGCACCATGAAGGTGGCAAACACTATCAATCAGGCTCCCTCTGTCCAGCCCCAGCCCCTGTTGTTAAACATCTACCAGCTCACCACTGCCCGGAACCCAGTTATTCATCATTTCATGCTATCTACTACCTTCTTTAATGATTTTTTATATGTTCCAGGTGACTTGTCTTCTAAATGAATTCTAAACATGTCTCTCAGTATTTCTGAGACTATAAACACATTTCTAAAACACTGTGAGCCTTCTGTGAGTTTCTGCATCTGTAAAAATAGGTGTATGGAATTCTGAGGTGCCTTCCACATAATTTCATGATCATAATTTCTTTAGGACAGGGGCTCTCTACGTCCTACAGATTAAAGCTCAACGAAGAGGTGCTCTTAGAGGTTACTTTTTGAAGGGATAGCAGTATCCAATCTGTTTCTACAAAATATGAACTTCTCTTAAAGTCGTGATTTTTTTTCTTGTTTCTTCAAGGAAACAAGAAATGAGAAGGAAAGTTAAATTCCTTGAGTGCTGAAAGGTGAAACTTTTTTGAAAAAGAAAATCTATGAATATCAGATTTCCAATTCCAACCAACAGGGCTCATGTTAAAGAACGTGTTTAGATAGTTGCTGCCAATTCTTTATGGAGCAAGGTAGGTTAGAAATGAGTAAACAACTAAAATTAACAAAAAAGGAAAAAAAAATTATGTAGAAGAACAAGGTGTATTTCAAGCAATCCTTCTCTCAAGGGGGAGAAAGTATGGTGAAAAATATAAATGGAAAAGTTTGAAAGAGCAAAGAAAAATAGTAAATAGAGAAAGAGAAGCCGGAGATACCAAGCAAACATCTTGAAAGGATGTCTGAAGTGGTGTGAGTATACAGCCCTGGAAGTGCAGACAGTAGTAGAACATGAAGCTAACAGGAGATATTTCAGAGACAATGTAGCGAGAAGAACTGAAGGAAGAATTTATGCTTGAGATTAAAATAGGATCAGGAAAATAAAAAACCTTAAGAAATAATGAAAGAAATGACTGTAAAGCACTCAGAATTCCTTTGAGGGAAACACTAAACAAACATCATTACCACAAGCACATTTCACAACATCTGTCTCCAAAAAATTCAGTTATCTGCCATTCCAATATTTAAAAAGATCTCTTGAGGACCAAAATCATCTTTCTCAAGAGAAAAAAAAATATTTGCCTAGTTTTTTTTTTTCCCCCCCAGAAAAACAAGGAGTGATGTTTTGGAGTTTCTGGTTTGGTTCTCTTGGTACAGGCTGAATAGCTGGGAATTTCTCCTCAGAAGGAAGTCTACCTTACAAACCTGCGGTATCTTCGAGTGGACTTGGCTCATAAGGCTTCCCTTAGGAAAATTCTAGGGAACTAATCTGTAATACTTTTAGACTTCAAAGTCTTCCTTCTGCTAACAGATTCCTCCATTACTGCCAGTGAAATTGGCACAAATTAGCACCCTGACAAGGCCACACATTAAAAAAGACCACAGAGACCATGTTCGCCTCTGAAGCCCCCATGTTTGTCCCTCCACCATGAACAGTTGATGTGAGCAGAAGGGCGAATGTGTCATTGTGGAGAAGGGAGAGGGGAACAGGGCAGGGTATTGCGGCCGCTGCAGTCCTTGCACAGATTAGCAAAGGACATCGGTCTCCTCGGGCTGCCTCTCTCATCTGCACAGAAAGTCATTTTTTTAAGATTCTGGAACAAAAGCACTTATTAGAGCCTCTTTAGGCGTCAAAGGTTATTTTTCAAAAATCAAAGCGTTTTTGTTTTTTGCTTGAGATGACATCTGGATCTAACGCAAAACACTTGCTGCTTATTTTACGCCTTCATCTGACTTTTAAAATGTGAAACTTAAAGCTACATGCTATTTCCCTGAGCAAGCTAAAGGAACAGACAGAGTCACTGCAAGGCAGCCCAAATTCTGCATCCCATTCTGTCCTGCAGACTCTGAATAGAGCAGAAATCCGAGGACAGGAGGACACCCTCACTTCCCTACCCCCAAAGCTATATATCTTCACTCTGAGGATTTTTAACGTTTGAGTATATGATAATACTTCATTTTGCTCAATCTTTATTTTTCTCTATTTACCTATCTTTACTTTGTTTTTTGCTACTATAAAAAAAATACCACAGACTGGGTAATTTATTAATTTTTTAAAAAATGTATCCCTCACAATTCTAGAGGCTGGGAAGTCCAATATAAAGGTGTTGGCATCTTGCAAGGGCCTTCTTGCTGCATCATCCCATACAGAAGGCAGAAGGGCAAGACAGTATGTGTGTGAGAGAGAGCAGGAGAGGGCCAAGCTCACTTTTATAACAAATCCACTCTCTGGTTAAGCAACCCACTACTGTGATAATGTCATTCATTCATTCATGAGGGCAGAGCCTCAGGACCTAGTTGCCTCTAAAAGGTCCCACCTGTCAACAGCATTGCATAGAGGATTAAGTTTCCAACACATGAACTTTGGGGGACACATTCAAACTAAAGCACCACCTCTCCCCCTGGTTTCTTTGTAACCAAGTGAACATTCTAGCACTGTATGGTCCTGCACTATCTGTATCCATTCAAAATACATCTACATATATACAAATAAGGGGATTTGTGTGACTCTGTATGTATGTATGTGCGTTTCCTAAATCGAATCATAATACACACATTTCTCTGCCACTTACTTTTCCCACCTCTGTAGGGAATTTCTTCCAATAGTAGATCTAACTCCTTTTAAGAACTGCATAGTAGCCTATTATAAAGAATGTGCCTTGATTTATTCAAGCATACCCCTATGATATTTATGATATTTCCAAAAAATTAAGCAAAAGACATAATACAAATCTTAGTATTTCTAAGGCATCAATTCCCAGTAATGAAAAAGCAGAACAAAAAGATATGTATGTTTTTAAATGTTCTCAATGCTGCCAGAATACAACCGTTTGCAACAATTGAAATTCCTATAAGCAAAGCACAAGAGTGCATCCTGCTCACACTCTCACCAGCACTAAGTTTTTATCACTACCAAATGCTTGCCAATCTGAAGAATGAAAAACAATATCTTCCTGCTCTAATATTCATCACCTTGCCTCACGGTGAGCGCAAGCACCTTTCCACATCTCTTAGCCATTTAGATTTTCCTCTCTTACCCTCTAGTCACATCTTTTCTCCATTTTCTATTGAGTTGTTTGTCTTTCTTATCTATTCATAGAGAAGAGCTCCTGGTGTACTACGATAGTAACCCTTCATCTGTCAGGTATACTTAAAACATTTTTCCCACTCTGAGATTTTTCTTCTGACTGGTGGTTTTTTTTATTTTTATTTTTATTTTTTTATTATACTTTAAGTTCTAGGGTACATGTGCATAACGTGCAGGTTTGTTACATATTTATACATGTGCCATGTTGGTGTGCTGCACCCATCAACTTGTCAGCACCCATCAATTCATCATTTATATCAGGTATAACTCCCCAATGCAATCCCTCCCCCCTCCCCCCTCCCCATGATAGGCCCCAGTGTGTGATGTTCCCCTTCCCGAGTCCAAGTGAGCTCATTGTTCAGTTCCCACCTATGAGTGAGAACATGCGGTGTTTGGTTTTCTCTTCTTGTGATAGTTTGCTAAGAATGATGGTTTCCAGCTGCATCCATGTCCCTGCAAAGGACGCAAACTCATCCTTTTTTATGGCTGCATAGTATTCCATGGTGTATATGTGCCACATTTTCTTAATCCAGTCTGTCACTGATGGACATTTGGGTTGATTCCAAGTCTTTGCTATTGTGAATAGTGCCGCAATAAACATACGTGTGCATGTGTCTTTGTAGTAGCATAATTTATAATCCTTTGGGTATATACCCAGTAGTGGGATGGCTGGGTCATATGGTACATCTAGTTCTAGATCCTTGAGGAATTGCCATACTGTTTTCCATAATGGTTGAACTAGTTTACAATCCCACCAACAGTGTAAAAGTGTTCCTATTTCTCCACATCCTCTCCAACACCTGTTGTTTCCTGATTTTTTAATGATTGCCATTCTAACTGGTGTGAGATGGTATCTCATTGTGGTTTTGATTTGCCTTTCTCTGATGGCGAGTGATGAGCATTTTTTCATGTGTCTGTTGGCTGTATGAATGTCTTCTTTTGAGAAATGTCTGTTCATATCCTTTCCCCACTTTTTGATGGGGTTGTTTGTTTTTTTCTTGTATATTTGTTTGAGTTCTTTGTAGATTCTGGAAATTAGCCCTTTGTCAGATGAGTAGATTGCAAAAATGTTCTCCCATTCTGTAGGTTGCCTGTTCACTCTGATGGTAGTTTCTTTTGCTGCGCAGAAGCTCTGACAAAGCCGGAGGCGTCACGCTACCTGACTTCAAACTATACTACAAGGCTACAGTAACCAAAACAGCATGGTACTGGTACCAAAACAGAGATATAGACCAATGGAACAGAACGGAGCCCTCAGAAATAATGCCACACATCTACAACCATCTGATCTTTGACAAACCTGAGAAAAACAAGAAATGGGGAAAGGATTCCCTATTTAATAAATGGTGCTGGGAAAATTGGCTAGCCATAAGTAGAAAGCTGAAACTGGATCCTTTCCTTACTCCTTATACAAAGATTAATTCAAGATGGATTAGAGACTTAAATGTTAGACCTAATACCATAAAAACCCTAGAAGAAAATCTAGGTAGTACCATTCAGGACATAGGCATGGGCAAGGACTTCATGTCTAAAACACCAAAAGCAACGGCAGCAAAAGCCAAAATTGACAAATGGGATCTAATTAAACTAAAGAGCTTCTGACTGGTCGTTTTTATGTGCACAAAATTTTACTGTTTTTCTTTTGTAGTAAAACATAATATGTCTTTTTAAATGGAGCATTTGGTTTTCTATCTGACTTGTAAAACAATCTACCTTACTCCCAAAGTGTCCTTCTTTGGTCTTAGTATACTTTTGCATGTAGCTTTTCCTGTACTGCGTGTGACAGAGATGCCGTTTTGCTTTCTGTTGTTGCACATGGCCTTCCCCTGCCTGCAGGTCTGTCCCTTTCCATGTTTCAGGAATGTTCTGCATTCTCCTTGGCCCTTCTCAGACCTCTCCACTGCCATGATACTGTCCCTGATCACACCAGCCCAGAGAAAGAGTTTTCTTATTTGATCTCCTGTAATAATTTTGTGGGTCAACCTCTCCCTTTGGCTATCATATTAAAATGTTAGCTGTATTTCAGAATTCATGTCTCTGAATTGGTCTTTAAGCCTTTCGAGGGCAGGGACTATATTAGATGCCTCTTTTTGTCCCTTGTAATGCATGAATAACAACTATGTGCTCAGTAAATTATTGACTGATGTCATTGCACACCCTCCACACAGCCTTCACTAGATCTCCCTCCAGTGTTGTTTCGTCCACGAAAATGATGTAAGATGTAAAGCCTGCTTCATTCTGTTTCTCTTCAGCCTCCCTGATTATAAAGTTACCCTGGACAGACTCAGTTCTATGTGAATTGCTCTAAGTGCAATGGCACAATCTGCTGCAGTGAGTATCTAAAAAGGCCACTGCCATGGCTTTGATGCTTCTTCTCCTAATTATTTGCATATTCAGTGACATCTAGGTTTAGAAATCCAGTTTTTGAAAAGTGTGCTTGAAAATAATTTCCATATTTAAATTTGATCCATGACTGCCTTTGGCCTATGACTGCCTCGTCACTTACTAAGCTGGGGACCAAAAGCTCTGGGTACACATGCTGAAGGGAAGCCCATCCAGCCAACCCTGCCTGGCACCTGCGTGGCTCCCCGAGGGACACTGAGACATCCATTGCCATCTCAGGCCTCAGATGCTATCCCTGGCTGAGCCCTGTCTCTCCAAGAGAGCCCAGGCCCCCTGAGCGCTGTGTGTACCCATTGTTGCTGCTGGGCACTGCCCTCTGAGTGACTCCTGTTCTCTGCTTATCCCTCCTTCCATCTTTCCTACTCTGGAGAGTGAAGGAATGGGAAAATGGGGGAGGTAGAGCAGACTTACCTGCCAGGAATAGAAGTTGTTGATTCCCTCAGCACCAGAGAGCAGTTATGGTCATTTCAGATAACACCACAGATGGAGATGTGATCATATTAGAGTAATTAGAGCCATTAGGGACCAGGCCGAGGGCCAGGCACTTCTCGCGGAGGTCTATCAATTCATTGCCACTAAAGAAGGTGGATATTATTAATTGCCTAAAATATAGACCCAAAAGCCCAAGGCTCGTTGAGGGACCAGAATTTTATCTCCGTTTTGTTTGACTCTAGCAGCTCATATTTTTTTTTTACCATGCTATGTTACCAAGAAAATATTTATGACCTCTATATATTTTGCAAACTTACTGTGATCTAAGAGAGTAGAAGAGTCTGTTTCAGCTCACCCTAGTCTCCCAAGATCCCTGATGGTTGTGTCTAAAGGTTCATGACAAGTGGCAACTGAAGTTCATAATGGGGGCCAGATAGGCAAAATGGTGGCAGGTGGCAGTGGGAGGCAGGGTACTGACAAGCTGTGTGACCTTGGATGAGTTATTTAATCTCTCTGTGCCTGCCTCATTAGTTTTCTGCAAGTATTTGCTATTTTTTCTCCTCCTCCTCATTATAACTATTACTACTACAATTGAAAACATCAGTGCAGCTTCTTAATGTGACTTCCTCCCAGAAACATAATTTTTTTGTGCAAGTGGCTTGCAATTGTCAAGGGGGAAATACTGAACAAACTCCACTTCCCAAGCTTTTAACTCAATTTTTTCCAAACATCAGGGTAAACTTTATGAGGTTCTTTCGGTTTCATTCACTATTTTAATTCATGTGCAAATAAAAACAAATCACAGGAACAAAAATGCTAGTACTCTTCTGAATTTACCAAAGGTCTTGAATCCAAAGGGTCCCACTGGGTGAGGTGGTGCCTTACCATAAACTCCTCCCTGGGACAAGATGCCACTTTAGAAAAGAACATTAATTCTTTTAGGTCAGAGAATGTTGTAAACAGTTTGCTAAACAGGCCCAAATAGGTGGAAAGATTCAGCAGGATTTCCTGAAGTATCTAATGCCTCTTGGCACAAGGGCTCAAAAACTCCCAAGCCACAACTGTCCATCCTTGGGAAGCCATAATCCTCAGAGACCTATTCTTAGACTTAAAGGAGCTCAATTAGTGAGAGCTGAGCTCTACCTTCACCTATGATATGCCTTCTTCCAATGAAGACCTGTCTCCTGGAACAACAAAACTGGGTCCCAAACCATCTTCTGGAATATGCAGGACACAGTGAGGAACCTGTCAAACAGACCACTCCCTTGGAATCAGCTTCCTCCTGGACATGTGTGCATCATGCCCAAGGCCTTGGCTTACTCCAGAACACAGCTCAGCAGCAATGCTGACCTGCTGACTGATAAATGATGGTTAGGTTCTAGGGGTGCTGTTAGAATCTGCTTTTGGGAACTGGGCCACAGGCTGCAATCACTGACACTGCTTGTCATCAGGTTACCTTGTCATTACTCTCTACCTTTATTCTCAAATGACAGTTGTGAGGATAGAGCAAAAGTGTGTAGCGTTGGACGATTCTGAACTGTGACAGACTTTGAAGTCAGAAATGCCTAATTTGAATCCTTGCTTTCCCATCATTGGTTGCCTGTGAGTCTGGATGAGTTCCTTAATTTCTTTAACCTTGTGTTGTGGATGGCTACTGTTGGGCTACCAACCAGCCATCCCTGCCTCTCCTTCTGACTCACTCTCCCCTCTCACCCCTCACTGTAAATCTTTATCTCCTCCTCTTGTGAAGTGCCCCTTCCTCAACTCCAACCATGTGGTCCTGTGGAGGTTGCCATTTTATTTCACCCCCTGGTCTACCCACTGACCCAGCCACAGCTGAGAGGTTGAGGAGTTGGGGCACCTGACTGGCTGGATTAAATCCTTGGGATTTTTGGTAGGACCCAGGAGAATGTTAAGTCAGTCTCATTCTAGTGGTGTAAGCTATAATATGTAAAATTCAGAAGCCCTGGGAAGCCATGTTTTGTAGCCTATGGAGAAACTGACCTATGGAAAGAGAAGAATGAAGCCAGAAGCCACTGAAAAGAAAATACAAGTGAGAGTATGAGTGAGATATATGACAGCATCAGAGTCCTGGTTTATGGCTCTTCTGGGGGCTCAACCACATTACCATTGTGAGTTCTGTTGAGATGATCCAGTATCCTATAATAAAGTTGTCTTTTGCTTAAGCTTGTTCAAGTTGTGTGTCTATTCTTTATAATCAAAACAATTCTCATAATACACTGTGTATTTCATTCATAAATGGCAATATAACTATCTGTGGGGTTCTGATGAAAATTAAATAAAATAATGTACATAAAGTGCTTTGTAAAGTGCCCAGAGCATGGTGAGCCCTGAGTAAATGACAGTGGTTGTGGTGGCAGTAGTAACATTTATCATCGCCAATTTCTGTGAACATCTCAGAAGCCAAGAAGTAAGTTGGGTTGCAAGTGACAGGTAGATTCCTCAGTCATTCCTAAACAAGTGTCTCGCCAAAGGAAGAAGCAGCAGGGGTCCTCCACTCAAGCTCTTTGAGTCTTGGGTTTAGGCAGGGCCAATGGGCTGGAGTTCCTATTGTTTAGTTAGTGACCTGTGGCTGCATTCTCTTCCTGGCCAGGCCTGTGGGGGTGCTTGGACAGTCACAGAGTCTACAGTCACAGCCAAATGCACTCAGCAGGTCACTTGGCATCTCCTAACACCTGGTCTATGTGCCAGACCCTGCTGCCAGGTGCAGCCATTTGCATGCCTTCCATCTCCCCTTCTACTCCCCATGCACTCCTTCTCTAAGTTCCTTCCCAGGATTAACAGTTCATAACCCAGAAGGGTCCTTTAAGACCCCCACTTAGGGGTTCCCCAAAACAAGTAAATGGCAGAAACAGGATTTGAACACAGGCAGTCTGACACCAAAGCCTTTGCTTTTTACCACTCCTCAATGCCACAAACATTAATATTATGTGCCACATATTAATATTAATAGTATGTGCCACAAGGCACATAAAATGCAGAGAACAGTATCAGGCATGTCGTAATAATGTCTAATAAATGATGCTGATCTAGAATACCTGCCTGTCCTATTCTCCTTGGCAGTTCTGTGTGCCTTGGGCCTGCCATAGCATTAGATGGTCTAGGGGCCCAGAGAAGCAGGAGGATGAAAGGCACTGAGTGGACAGTGCCACCATCCAGAAGGTACCAGGTTGTTGCAGAAGAGCCCTGGGAGTCAGAAATGATTATACTGCTCTTCAAACAAGACTTACTGGCTTGGTCCCCAGCTTGCTCTGCCCCTTGCCTCCTGATCTGTCTCATGACACCCTCTTCATGATCCTCGTCTGAATTTCAAGTGTTTTCAATAGGTTTAAAGAAAAGTTTACTTGAAAATATGCAGGAATCTATCGATAGATCTTAGACATACTGGACTAACCCCTCTCAGATATAGCTTGGGACACTAATGAATAGTGATGCAAATCATTGCATATTTACTAAACCAATCAAAAAACCAAATTAGTTCTCAAGCAAATTTTTTTGGAGCTAGAACATGTAGCTGGACTGGAGCAGGAGCTCATCAGATGAGACTGCAGAGAGCTGCTTTTTATCACTGCAGGGTGCCCATACACAAGTATCAGAAAGAAAGTAATGAGAAGCATTCTGGAAAGGGGACATATTGTATAAGTACAATGACAATATTTTCCGGACCACGAATCTGAATGTAAACACTGATAATTATGAATGTGCTTTCTGGGACAATGAAGCAATGTAGTTGAAAGTGTGATCATCCAGGAAGTCCAAGACATAAGGTTGTGAATACATATGAAAAATAACAAGGCATAAACATTGAAAAGACACATAAGAATTACTGAGGCAATGAGGGAGTACAAATGGAAGAGGTCAAAGTCATTTAAAATACATTATAATTTTAGAAGCCTAGACCACAAAGACAAGAAAAAAAAAAGACTTGAAGGATCCGTGTCTAAGAACATACTTACTGTTCTCTCTAAGGTGACCTGTCAAATTCATAGAACAGTTTCCTCACACCTCACTGGGGCCATCCAAAACAAGACTAAATACTTAACGATAACACTCACGCTAAGATTGCCCAGGGTCTACCACTCCTCCTAGACAATAAAGGTCAATTTGGTAGATAAGAATATTGGTAAAGAATGAACAAAATAGTTTTTTTTTGTCAGATATTCTAGACTATAGGCTCCCAAACTAGGATATCCAGGGTCATTCCATCTCTCATGGAAATGCTTTTCTTAGCTATGGAGGGTAGAAATAGAAAGGATCCTACCTTGACTTCCATTCACAGATACTGTCTCTTGCCTGGATTTCTGCATTACTCCTAATGGTTTCCCCACCTCCATTCATGCTCCACGTGAACCCGAGTGATGGCTTTAAACTGCAGATCTGACTGCATCCTTACCCTTCTCAAAGCCTGTCAGGGCCTCCTCATTCACCTACAGAATAATATCTAACTAACTTTGGAAAAGTACACATTTATTCCCCACGTTTCACCCTTTCTCTTTCCCCTTCCTCTTTCCCTCCTTCCCTCCTCTTGCTCCTCCTTCTCCTCTTTCTTTACCTTTCTCTCCCTCTCCCTTTTCCTCTCTCTCTCTCGCCTCCCTGCCTTTGTTTCTTTTTCAGCTTATCTCTTCAGGATCCCTAGCCTTTTGATTTCATTTGATAACACAGAATGCTGTTTCTTATCTGAATGTCTTTACTCATGCCCAAATCCTCTATTTTAAACCCCTGGTCTTCTGAACGACACAGCTCTTCCCTTAGGATTCAACTCAGTAGCATCTATGCCAAGAAGTTTTCTTACTACACCCCTTGGCTGGACTAAAGGGTTAGGTATCCTTCCTCTGTGCTGCCAAAATACCGTGTGCATAGCTCAGCCTCACAACTTGCCATGATATCTTATATCTAACTGCTTATGTGTCTGTATGTGTCTGGTCTCCTCCAGTAGATTATGAGTTCCTCAATGGCAGGAACTGATTATCATTTCCTTGTATCCCCAATACCTAGCATAGGGAAGATTACCATAGTAAGCTCTAAATAAATGTTAGCTAAACAAATAACAACAAGATTTCAAAAAGAGAACCTGCTCCTGGCAGCTAATAATAGATAATGATGATTCTACCAATAATACTAATATTTATTGAGTATTTACTACATCAGAGATGATGGTGAGCAAAACACATGCAGTATGAAATTTAATTTTCAGAATAGTCTTATAAGGTAGATATTATTTTTATATTCATTTATGGTAGATTATTATATTAGTGGTAACTAAATGAAACAGATATCCCAGTATTCATGCCCTTGTGCAATCCTTTCTCACACTGACTCTGAGTTTAGCTTTGTGACTTGCTTTGTCCAATAGGATATCGAAAAATGTGACACATGTAGAGACCTGGATGAGCAATAGTCAGTGGGTCTTGTCCTCTTGGAATGTTGCTGACAATGCTGAAAAAACTTGGACCAGCCTTCTTGAGGACAAGCAAACGTAGAATGAGGCTCATCCGATCGTCAGTACCAACACTAGACCCATGAATTAGGCTATTTTGGATGGGTCAGCCTTGGTAGAGTCAACAGATAAGTGGACCCCCTGGAGACCAATCCAAGAACTACTAATTCAAACTTATTCTAATTCAAACTGCTGACCCAAAGAAGGCTGAGTAATAAAATGATAGCTATTTCAGGCCACTAAGTTTCGAGGTGGTTGTTACACAGCAGAGGTTAACCGCAATGTATCTACCTTGGGAAAAAGATATACGTATCAGGCAAAATCAAGGAATACAATAATCAAGAAGAAAGACAAGCATGGATAGAAATAAAAGACATACCAGCCCAACATTCTTTAGAGTGCTTTAATATAAATAAGTGCAGTGCTCATGCAAGTCCTTTTTAGTGGTAGCATTGTTGAATTAGTACCAAACACACAGTTGGAAGTCCTAGATCTCTGGCCCAGCCCTACTGCTGATAAGCCCAATGAATGTGACAAGTCATTCGAACTCTGGGATTCTAAGTTTCTTTGTCAGCAAAGTGGGAAGATATATATGTATAATGTGTGTACGTGTGTGTGTGTGTGTGTGTATTCTACTTCCAATCTCACAGGGCTGGTGGGGGACTCGAACATACATCAAATCACCCACATGTAAGTATTGTTATTGAAATTGGTTAATAACTTTGGGACACAACAATGACTAACAGCTGACCCACAAACCAACCAGAACCAGTGGGACAATGAAGGAATCTATATATTCTATGCTATAGAATGGGAAATCCAGCAGTTAGACTGTCGGCATATTCCATGTATCAAATAATGTTTCTCTACTAGGCATTTCGACACCTTAAGTATCAGTGTTATCTCATTGCTTTGTTTTATAAGGTACTATATTAGTCCATTCTCACCCTGCTAAAAAGGTATTACCTTAGACTGGGTAATTTATAAACAAAGCAGGTTCTGCATGGCTGAGGAAGCCCCGGGAAACTCAAAATCATGGTGGAAAGTGAAGGGCAAGTAAGGCACGTCTTACATGGCAGCAGGAGAGAGAGATCAGAAGGGGGAAACTGTCAAACACTTTTACCAGAAGATCTCATGAGAACTCCCTCATTATCATGAGAACAGCATGGGAAACCACCCCCATGATCTAGTCACCTCCCACCAGGTCCCTCCCCAAAACATGGGGATTACAATTTAAGATGAGATTTGGGTGGGGACAGACCCAGAGCCAAACCATATCAGGTGCTCTCAGTATATCTTGTGTAACTTTTTCCTCCCAGTGTTTATAATCTAATCTCACATCCTCCTCTGAAGGGAAGGGGGATATCTGGTCTCAAAGCAAGAGCTTTAAGTCAACAGCATGAAGACCTAGCCAGGCCCTGGCAGTCTGTGACTGCCCATGGGACGTTGGCACAGAACCTTGCAGAGACCGATTCTCTAACTGTAAAATATGAGGGTAAAAACATTTGCAAAAATAGCCTCATATGGGTTTGAGATAAACAAAGGTGAAAATGTTTGTGGAAGTGCCTTGAAACTAGCTACTCCCTGGACAAAGGCAAGGAAGGTGGCATGAATGCTCCCATCCAGCCAAAAAAGAAAAATACCCAGTCTTTAGAGAATACCAAATGATGTGCCAGACACTGGGCTAAGTGGTAGGTTTTGCAGGGAGAAAATGCGGAAACTGACACGTTAAGATGCCAGGTAATTTGCCTGTGGTCACATAATTAATAAATGGCTCAATTGGATTCAAATCTTGATTCACCTCACTCCGAAGCCTGGGCTTCTTGCACAGCGCTAAGCGGCCTCCTAAAGGAACATCCACAGCCTGTGCAAGAACAGAATTATTGGCCAAGTAGTTTACCATTTAATGGGGTCGCCAGCTTGTGGCTAAAGAAACAGATGATGAAAGAAGTGCTGGGGAGAAAAACGCCTGTTTACAAACATAGCTTAATTAATTAGTCAACTCAGATGAGGCAGAAAAGGCGGGTTTCCAGATGTCTGACATCAAGAATTAATTAGCAGAAAGGCACCAGTCCTCAGGCCTTGGGTTCACGGCCAGACCACATGGTAGGATTAAATGACTAAACTTCCCCTCAACTTAAGCCATTTCAAAGAAAACAAAACCCCAAACAATAACCTCATTAAAAATGACAGCTGAACTGAAAAAGCTCCACCAACCAAAGCTTCAAGTGAAGTTCAGAAAAGAAGGTTCCCGTGCTTCTAGTTCAGTTTACAAAAGAGTTAGAATGAAATGAAAGTAACTTAGGCTAACACTGGGTAAGTTCACATCTGTACCAAGATAAGTAAAACAGAAAATTAAGTAAAACTTGAATTTCTATCAGGCAAAAGCCACCACCTTTGCAGAAATGTTATCACATGAGTCGCTTGTACATAGAAAGTACATGTCCAATCTGCAGGAATCACCACAAAATGGGGTCGGGCCAGCCCAGGAGAATAGGTAATATGGAGCCAATATTAAGTATAATGTGAATTCTTCGGGCTCTGGTGTGACTTCATGAGTAAAAGTTACTTTCCAGGAATGGGCTCCCCCTCTGCTTCCACAGTTAACTTTTCTCAGGAGTTCCAGAAGTGCTCCTATTTTGTTGTCTATATTTTTGTCAGTGAATTTCTGCAGTTTGTTTGGGACTCATCCTCTGCCTAAGCAGGGAAGTTAAATGAGGTTTGAAGCCACTTTGTGTCCCAGGGTGAATGGAATACAATGTACATGAGGTAAGGGCAAAGAGTTCAGCTAGGCTGGAGGGTTCAGAGCTGAGCAAAGGTAGACAGGGTGGGATTGATTCCATGAGGAGGGAAGGCATGCAGGTAAACTGGTAGATCTGGAAGTGATCTAGAAAATGTCAGTGGTTTTCAACCAGGGCGTATATTAGAATCGCCTGTAATGTGATTAAAATGTTGATTCCTAGGACCTATCTCATACCAATTATATTGGGATCTCTAAGCAGGATATACAATAATAGTATTTAAAATCTCCCCAGGTGATTCTAATGGGCACCAGAATTGAGACCCACACCTCTATGGCAACCTGTTCATTTTCCTAGTGGGGAAATGAGGGAACACATTTGGAGAAGCAAAAGACAGACTGTGTGGGTCCCTGGTGTCAGGTGACATTTCACTGAGCTGCCCTGAGAACTCCTCTCCTCCTTCACAGCCTCAATCTGGCTTCATGAGAAAGGAAGATCGCATAAAGTCACTCCCAGGTGCTGGGACCCTTCACCTTGTAAGGCTGTTGCACTTGTGCATGTTTGTAGATTCCTTCACTCACGTAGAATGAGGTTGAGGGGTTTAGACCAGTGAAGCTCAAAGTGTGGCCCCAAGACCGGCAGCATGGGCATCATTTGACATGCACATTCTCAGGCATCTCTCCAGAACTACTGAATCGGCAACTGTGGGCAGAACCCAGCAATCTGGTTTTAACAAAGCCTCATGCATGCTAATGTTTGCGAACTGCCGGTTTACACAACCATTTTCCAAAAATGAGTCTTTGGAGACAGGGAGAAAAGTAGAAAGTAATGGTGGTAGGGGTGTTCATGAGGACACTGGTCTCTGCCACTGAGGATAAAGGCTGGCAGAGTTTATTTTGGAGTCATCAAGGACACAAGGTAAAACCCATCCCCTTCTACAGCGAGTATTTTAATATTTACCAAGTATCACCTGCCTGACCTGCAGCCAGCTGGTAGAAATAAAATGTCTCTTGTTTCCTCAAAGAGATCTCATGCCAAACGAATACATTCCTGACTTGAAAAAGTTTCATTTGCTCCTACCTGGTTTTAACTTAAATCTTCCTATTGTCAACTCTTGATTATGTCTCATAATAGTTAATAAGAAAATGCATGTAATAGTGAAATGATAATCAACATTTTATTTGACTTGCAGATGTATTCACAACTCATACCCAGTCAGTAACACAAGCGCCCACCCCCAAACCCACCACACCTGTTTCTGATTCTCCCTTGGCTCAGGGTCCCTCTCCGTGCCTACGACACAGCTGCTGACAGGAGGAATGTGCCGGAATGATGGAAGAGCTGGGTCACAGCAGATAATCCATTTATGGATAATAAAAAACGTGTGTCACACTTCGCTGACCATGCCAGTCCTGAGCTGCTATACATAAAAGATCCTTCATACCCGGGATGGATTTCAAAGCAAAATGAAAAACCCATATGATTTGGCCATGTTCCTACTTATGTTTTAACTCATTCCAGAATAAAAGGTAGACATAAACTCTCTGACCAACATATTTACTAATTATGTGTCCTGTGCCAGTCTCTGTATGAGGTCCTGTGGGGGATACGGTAGGAGATACACAGATTCTGCTTTCGAGGAGCTTGTGATGAAACTGAGGAAAGAGAAATACACATACTGAGAAAAAAGTTATAACATCCAGTGTGCTAACTATGGTAGGCTAACTGCCGTAACAAATAGTCTGTGAAATGTATTATAATTCCAACACAATAGAATTACATTTCTAGCTCGTGTAACCATATTGAGGTTGGCAGGGCAGCCTTTTCTAAGGAGTGATTTGGGAACCCAAGCCAATGGAGACTCTGCCATCTTCAACAGGAGGCTTCCAGAGTCCCTAGGAAGTGTCTGCATTCCAACTAGTGAGAGACAAAAGGAACGTAGTTGAACTTTCAGGGGAGGGTTTTATGGGCTAAGCTTTGAAGTGACATCCATCACTTCTGCCCACATTGTATTGGCTATGGGTCCATCACATGGCCACACCTCACTGTAAATGGGAAACAGAGTCCATCTGTATATCCAGAAAGGTGAACAAACACATTTTGTTAAATACCCAACAGTTTCTGCCATACTGGGCGTGGTTGGGGAAGGTGTGTGAGGCTGGGGGACAGTTTTATTTATTTACACGTGTGTTGTTTCATTGTTTCTCACTATCACAGTAACTTCTGAAGACCCTGCTACAGTTAGGATCCTGTTATATAGCAGTGAATTCACTGCTACTTTCTTGATTTTTCTTAGAGTTTTATGGAAGACTGGGCAGTATAGCTCATTTCAAGGATGAGCATTATTGGGAGGCTGTGAAAAAATTCAGCAAGAGAGGGGCAACAATCTTGAAATGATGCATCTTTAACCTCTTTGTGTTCTTCCTTTTGGTCAATACTTCACTGCTTAGTGCCAATCCATGGAAACCACTTTCATGTTGGCCCTGCCCAGAGAGTAATAGATTTCATTCAGTTGCCTGGGCCAGCAGAGGGTCCAGTAACGCAGGACAGAAACTGCTTTACTCGGAGTGTTCGTTCTGGGGTCTGATGGAATATTAATGCTGAGAGGAGGCTGAGAAATGTAGACGGGAGGAATATGGGGGAAAACCTCTTCACACTGAAAAGGGGAGATGGTGAAACCAAGTCAGCTGGAAATGGAAAGGGGGCCTTTTGATGTTTTCCTGTTTTCTACAGGAAGGGAAATCAATAGACGCCTTTAAACGCTCCTCTGGGTGAAGAATGGATACTTACCTCATTTCTCCCTCTCACTACTCTGCAATCACTTTCCCAGACACCATGTTACTAGTTTAGGGTCCTGGGAGGAGCAGAGGAAGATGGAAATGCCGCACACATCTGGACTACAACCCCCTGCTGCTTTGCGATGAAGACAATTTTCTAATTGGAATCAACAGACACCCAGTGTCTGCAGTCTCTGTTGGAAACAGCAGGCATAAGTAGCAATCAAAAGGTAGAGTACAAGCACAGAAAGATTAGCACGTATATGAACCTGGGCTGTCTAACTTGGTGCCCTGAATCTAGCCATTTGCTTGTTTTAAGCAAGGCATTCTGTTTCATTTAGGTAGTTAGCGGCAGTGAAGAAATGAGTGTGTATTGGAGTTTCCTCTACATTATGCTGAGAAAGGTATTTTATACCTCACAGATTTTGTAATGGAGACATAAGCTCAGGCAGAAGTTGCCTGTATTCACACGTGTACTTAGAATACAAGTTCTTCTTTCCATTGTTCAGCAGGTATTATTTCACAACAATCAGGAGTCAGGACTTTTCTAGGTGCTGGGGACAGTGATGATAAACTAGTCCCTGCCCTCCAGAACATTCTAGTGAGGGAGAAAGACAATAAACAAATATATAGTGAAATGTCAGCTAGAGAGAGCTATTGAGATAATTAAAGGTGGGAAAGAGGATGGTGTGTGATGGGAGTTAGACAGGATGTTCAGAAAAGTCTTCTAAAGAGGTGACATCTGAGCAGAGGCTTGAATAAAGTGAGTGTCATGTGACTATCTGAAGAAAGAGGATTTCAGGCAGAAGACTCTGCAAGGGCAAAGATCTTTTGATGAGGTTTTGTTTGGAGTGTCTAAGGAATAGCAAGTTGGCTAGCATAGCTGGAGAACCTTGTGGGAACCAAGGGAAGAGTGGCAGAAAGTAAGTCTGATGAGATAGGGAGGAGACAGACCATGCTGGGCCTGCAGCCATAGTAAGGCTTTGGATATTCTGTATGTAGTAGAAAGCCACAGCAGGGTTTTGAGCAAATAGCAGACACACAAACTATTACATTCTAAAAGAAGCACTTTGGTTGCTACACAGCAATTGACTAAGGGGAGCAAGAGTAGATGCAAAAGACAAGGGAACAGGTGATAAGGACTTGAGTGTGATGATGGCAATAGAGGGATTGTGAAGTGGCCACTGTCTGGATATGTTCAGAAGGTGGAGATAAGAGGATTTGCTAATGAATTTGATATTGGGTGGAGAGAAAGAGAGAAATCGAAGATAACTCTGAGGTTTTGGGCCCGAGCCACTGGGTGAATGGTGGTGTCATTTACTGAGACAGATCCTGGACAGAACAGTGATTAGGCTGTGGCCAATATAGTTATTGATACCAGACAGCTTTGGATCAAAGCCTAGGTCTGCTATTGATGAACTGTACGACCTCTGTATCTCTCTCTGCATCTCAGCTTCATCCTCTGTGAAATAGAGATATTAATAATACCTAAATCATAGTGTTGCTATGAAGATTAAACAAGTTAATACCTGTAAAGCACTTAGAGCAGCATCTAGAGTAAAGGAAACTCTCAATAAATATTGCCTAAAATGAGGAACATGGAGGGCGTGAAACAGACTCACAGAGAAAATCAAGAGTTTGTACTGGGACAAGGTAAGTTTGAGATTCTTATCATATATCTCAGTAGAAATACTAATGAGCAGGTGGGCATAAGAGCCTGAACTTCAAAACCGATGATACAAATTTGAGAGACATTGACATTCAGAATATTTTGCAAGTTGAAAGACTGGATTTTATAATCTTGTACTCATTGGCCAAATTCAGGCAATAGATGATAAATTATATGAGTTTTGAGAGCTAAAAAGAAAGTAGGCAGGGTTGCAGGGTAGTATGCAAGAAGAGGAATTAATCTAGATGCAGGTAACTGATGTTTAAGTGGAAACCTGAAGGATGAACCTCCTCTGGTTATTATGCTCACTGTTCCCCTTTGTATGTTTTTAATCATAACACTCATGGCCCATGTTGAGTAGATTAAAAAAATGTAAGTATAGAAAAGGACAATGTGAAAATTAATTATGCACCTGTGTACATTTCCTCAAGAAAAATATCAGTTGTCTTCTTAAGTGAGATATTCCATCACCAGTAAAGGTTTTGGCAGCAATCAGTGAATGGAAATGCCACAATTTCCATACAGTTTGCACTTGCAGCAAAAAATAGTCCATGGAGTAGTCAGAATTTTCTCAAAATGATAATGATAATCACGACACAGGGCCTTACCTAAGCTAACAAATTATTATGGTTCATAACCTAATAGTAAGCAGGACCCTGATGAAAAGATTTACTAGTTATACCCTTAGAATATAGAGAGAAACTGCATCTATTAAGAAACCTATTCAAATCATCCGCCTACTATTTCAGCATTCTTCTCCCTTTACAGTCTACATTGTGTACCAAATAAGTAAGGCCCAGGCTTTATTTATTTACTAACAATCAGTAAATTATTTCACTAACTCAAACAGAGCTTGGTTAAGAGTCTAGGCCAAAATGCTGTTACTGACCTGCAAATAAGTATATGTGTCTGGGTGGCAAAGGGGATTTAAAAGAAATGAGATTAGATTTCTCACTCAAGTGGAAAGGAAGGTTTCTACTTTTCAGAAAGACCTGCTGTCATCTTTCTGCTGTCCCAGATGGTGAGAGTTATGTACTCCCTGACCTGAGCCAAAGACAACGTAAGAGAAAACGAAGAGACAAACAAGATCTGCTCAAAGAAACTGGGCAAAAGCTCATTTCCAATGGCTTTAAGTACACAAAAGACAACTTATCAGACAAGGGCACCTCCCTTGACCCTGTTTTCCACGCTATTGTTTACAAGGTAAGCGAAAGAAAAGTCTTATAAGAGACTAGTCCCTACAATACCTGGAAATAACAATCATATATTTAAAGGATTTTGAGCTCAGTGATTTTTGTTTTTGCAAGAAGTAAACCAAAACCAAGATACGTCTACGTGAATGCATAAGTGCCTACTGAATGAATGTGAATGGAAATGTCTGTGCAAGCAGAAGGGGGTTATTGGCAGAGGCAGCCCTTGAGCACTGACCATAGACTGTAGAAAGTATCACTAGGGAAAAGTCATGCTTTCTAAAGACAGGCAAGAGCTGGGCTTCAGTTTTCGATCTGGTACTCAAAAACACAAGAAAGGGTCTTTTTCACTTGCAAATTCAATGTACCTCTGGAGGTACATGAGTCCATCTCTGTTTGAACTCTCATTTCAAAATGGTTCTGTCTTAAAAATGTAAGTATTAGGGCACACATATCAGCCCTTGACACTAAAAAACTGCTTGGAAAATAAGGTTGGAGGAAGCTTCTGAGAAGTCCTGTTACCCAGAGAATTGTGTATTCCTGGTAACCTCAGCATGACAAATTCCATCCTACTCCATCTATGGAAATGGAAGGGTCTGAATTTTCTGGACATTATCCCATTTCTTACCCCAATTACCCTACTCCTGGTTCCCTAATTATGACAACCCATGGTAAGATGAGGCCCTCTCTGCACCTTTGTTGTACCTCAGAGGAAGGAAAAAGGAAATGAAAAATAGCATTTATAGAATGCTTCCTATCTGTCAAGCCCTGAGGAAGGCCTACATACACAGTGAGCTAAGTTAAGTTTTCTCCACTTCACTGAGGAGGGAGAAAAGTTGAGTTGCCCAAGGTCATTGAGCTAATAAGTTGCAGTGTCAAAACATCAAACCTAGTTGTCTCTGCCAAAGCCATATTCTTTCCAGGCAAGGTAGTCTGGTTTAGATCACGCCCATTCTACTAAAGATCCCAGCAGAATTTCAGGAACAATGCTCCTTGATTCATAGACTGTGGCAGCCAGTCAGCAGCAAACCCTAGTGCCAGATAGCGCTTGGATGGATCATAAAAATACAAAGATTCTGCAGTGGTAGAGGCAGTCACAGTGTTCATAGACACTGAAGATGTCAGTTCTAATGCCAGATAAATCCTGCAGTTTTCAGCAGTCCCTGTGTTAATAGCTTTTTCGTACCCGAAGACCATTAATAGGTCACTTCTCAACGTTCAATGTCCCATCTCCTTTTACATTCCCACACGTGTTCCACTTACTGCCCTTATAATCACTCTCTTGATTTCCAACAGACATTCACAAGGTTCTTTTTATCTCCTGAAAATTCTGCAGTTCTCAACAGGACCCAGTACTCAAGGAAGACTGGAAAAGCACATTGTGCCCTGGAAGAGAGATGACTTGATCAGCACTCAGAATGCTCTTATCAAAAGCATACTGTATCCTCTGCTGGAGTTCCACACTTCTTTTCTTTCACTTCACTGCAGCCTTTATTTCCTCTTTCTTACCTGTTTATCCTATTGTTGCTTCTTTTTTCTTTTCTTCTCTCCTTCTTCCACTCATTTTCTTTTTCATCTTTTTCTCTCTCCATTCCTTTCCCTTATTAAATTTCCCACGTTCTTTTCTTTCACTTCCTCCACCTCTTACTCTACACCTTCTCTTCTTCTTTTCCACTTTTAGAGGCGAATCAGTTGAGTTGAAAAAATAGAGATGTTGAAGTCACATAAATCTGGTTCAAATGCTAGTTTTTCCACTTATTGCACCCTTGAAAAAGTAACTATTCTGCCCATTCCTTGAGGAAAAGGGATACCAGGCCCTGGTAGATGTAAAATGCAGATACCAGGCCAGGCATGGTGGTGCGTGCTTGTAGTCCCAGCTACTTGGGAGGCCGAGGTGGGAGGATTGCTTGAGCCCAGGAGTTTGAGGCTGCAGTGAGCTATGATCATGCCACTGTATTCCAGCCTGGGTGACAGAGCAAGACCCTGTCTCTAAAAAAATCAAAAATAAGCAAAAAAAAAATGTAGATATCAACTATATTTATATATAGATCTGAATACTAAATGAGATAACCTGTATAGATTCAGTTTAGGACTTTATTTGGAAGTAGGACATTCATAAGTGATAGGCAAAACCCCTGCTTCCATCCTGTCCCTTGCCCTGCTATTGTTAAGCCTATCTTGTCTCACATGCTGATCTTGCCTTCTGTCTGTTACTCCCCATAGCTGTTGTCTCTGGTCCTGGCTCAGCATCCAATTCATTCCCCCTCTCTATTTTATAGTTTGTCTTTGGCTGGATTTTCCTCATGTTCTATGCTCCTTAATTCCGAATCTGGCTTTAAGTAGAAATAACTAGACATTACAGAAAGTTGCACGTTGACAAAATGTTCAAGCATCACAGTGACAGCTGATTCTAAAAAATTTAATAACAACACCATTAAATACTTTGAACCATTCTGAACTATCTATTATAAATGAGAAGCTTAGGGCCAAGGAATAGCCAAATCTCCCTATACCTCCAGGAACCAAATGTGTGATTCAGATGGAGCGTAGGTCGAGTAGGTAAGGACAGCACTCATTACCTACCCAGGTAAGCAGAAGATAATGAGGTTTTAAAAAAAATTGAAGTTTTTAAAAATTTGTGAGCAATAGTAACCATTAGTTCTTACACCAGGTTACTTATTGGTGGACACAACTCTGTTGTGAGAAGAACCATTTGGGGTGTAAACCTTACATAAAAATTTTGGAATCACAGTTTTCCTTTCCAGAAAACATAGAACTCTGAATATAAGCTAAACACTGCTACTTAATTATATCACTATTATTATTATTATTATTATTATTATTATTATTATTATTATTTTGAGAGGGAGCCTTGCTCTGTCACCTAGACTAGAGTGCAGTGGCATGATCCTCAGCTCACTGCAACATCCATCTCCCACGTTCAAGTGATTCTCCTGCCTCAGCCTCCTAAGTAGCTGGGGATACAGGTGCCTGCCACCACACCTGGCTAATTTTTGTATTTTTAGTAGAGACGGGGGTTTCACCATGTTGGCCAGGCTGGTTTTGAACTCCTGACCTCAGATGATCCTCTCACCTCAGCCTCCCACAGTGCTGGGATTACAGGTGTGAGCCACTGGGCCCAGCCTTGCGTCATGTTAATTTGAGGTTCACGGTAACCCATGTATCTTTGGGTAGCTCTCAGCCTGACTTGCCGTTTCCATGTCTTATACTTCTCTGTCTTTATTTTCTCTGAGTTCTTGACTTCCTTTTGCCCTTGTCTTTATTGAACTTCGTCCTGTTAGTTTCTGATTACTTGTCCAATTTGTTGAGGTCATTTTCAATTCTAATTGCATCCCCCAAGGCTTTAGCCTACACTTTAAATTCAGTCTCATCTATGAACTTAATGAGTATGCTGTTTCAGTAACAAAGTCATGGATGATCATCTTAACTAGAAATGAATCCAGGACTGAGCCCTGTGCAGCACCATTTTTAGTGTTTACTCATCAAAGGAAATGTATAGGCAGGTGCTTTAATGAAGTTCAGTTTAGAAAATATAGGCCTCCTTCTTCAGCATCTGTAATTACTTGGCTAGAATTTATAACATTTTTGGCAATTCAAAGCTGTATTTCTATACAAGTGAAATTTAATTAATCAAAATAATTCTCAAAATGTAACTTTAAGGTCAGGCATGGTGGCTCATGCCTGTAATCCCAGCACTTTAGGAGGCAAAGCCAGGCGGATCACCTGAGGTCAGGAGTTCAAGATCAGCCTGACCAATGTGATGAAACCCTGTCTCTATTAAAAATACAAAAAATTAGCCGGGCATGGTAGCACACACCTGTAATTTCAGCTCCTCGGGAGGCTGAGGCACGAGAATTGCTTTAACCCGGAACCAGAGGTTGCAGTGAGCCGAGATCACGTCACTGCACTCCAGCCTGGGAGACAAGAGCAAGACTGTGTCTCAAAATTAATTAATTAATTAATTAATTTACTAACTAAACAAAACTAAAATGTAACTTAAAATTAAAAAAAAAAAAAAAAAAACAACTCATTATTTTGATAATGAAAGCCAGTACCTATTTTCACCATTCTTCCCTGAGAATCAGTTGTGGGCACACTCTCTGCCCTACTGAAGGAGCACTGAGTAGGAGGCAAGGTGCTGGCTTCTAGTTCCATCTTTGCTATTCAGCATATGACCTTGGGTGAGTCACCAAACCTTTCTCAGCCCAGACCTTATCTTCATCAAATGTGCCTTCCAGATCCAAGAAGCTGTGACTCTCTCTTAAGGGGTAATTATTCTCAGTGGCTAATTATTACATGTATACTTTGATTGTAAGCACTCCCATGACACTTACATATAAGATTATAACTTCAAACACATTTAAGAAGTAAAAGTTAGACTAGCTTTGCATATTATCTAGAATTCATTTGCCAAAAATGCATGTTTATTTGCTTATGCATTCCTTCTCCATGCATGCTCAAATATTTGAATGCTGGTTATGTGTGAGACACTCTGATAACTGTTATTTTCTCATGAGGTCCCCATCTACCAAAATGATATTTTAGAATTCTCACTTGAAAAATGAGGAAACTGAAGCCCAGACTGGTTTAGTGACTGCTCAGGGCCACAGAGCTGGCTTTGGCAGAGTTGGGGCTTGATTTTGGGTTTTGAGACATAGAGTTCGGAAATCTTTCCATTATGCTATGATTGCACGGCTATCTAGCTTATTCTTCAAATCAGTATATGTCACAAAAGAATATACCATCAATTATAGCAGCAACCAATTAAAAGCCCTCACTACAGAACAGAGGACTGTCTCTTTTTCAGTGATGAATGACCATCATTTTAATCTGTGAAGACAAAAGTTATTCTAAATTTTCTTACACTGGAAATGTGTAAATAATTTTCTTTAGGAAATATATAAAGGCTATTTTCTAAAAGATACTTGAATCTGAGTCTGGAAACGAGTAACTTTTAAAAAGTCAAATTCTTAGTACCAAGTGTACCTAGGAAATATTACAGGTTTGGTTCTAGACCACCACAATGAAGCAAATATTACAATAAAGAAAGTCACACAAATTTTTGGTTCCAAGTGCATATGAAAGTTATATTTAGACTATACTGTAGTCTGTTAAGTGTGCGATAGCATTATGTCTAAAATCACAATGCATATACCTTAATTTAAAAATACTTTATTGCTAGAAAATGCTAAGGATCATCTGAGCCTCCAGTGAGTTGTGATCTTTTTGCTGGAGAAGAATCTCACTCCATGTTGCTGGCTGCTGACTGATCAGGGTAGTAGTTGCTGAAGAGTGGGGTGACTATGGTGATTTCTTAAAATAAATCAACAATGAAATTTACCACAACAATTGACTCTTCCTTTCATGAAATATTTCTGTGTAGCATGCTACTTTTTTGACAGCATTTTACCCACAAGATAACTTCCTTCAAAATTGGAGGCAATCCTCTCAAACCCTGCTACTGCTTTATCAACTAAGTTTATGTAATATTCTAAATTCTTTTTTGCTATTTCCACAATGTTATGGCGTCTTCATTAGGAACAGATTTCATCTCAAGAAAACACTTTCTTTGCTCATCCATAGGAATACACTCCTCATTTCTTCAAGTTTTGTCATGAGTTTGAGCAGTGCAGTCACATCTTCAGGCTTTATTTCTAATTCCAGATATCATACTATTTCTACCACATCTGTAGTTATCTCCTCCACTGAAGTCTTGAATTCCTTAAAGTCATCCATGAGGGTTGGAATCAACTTTTTCTAAACTTTTGTTAATGTTAACATTTTGATCTCCTCTCACGAATCATGAATGTTCTTAATGACATCTAGAATGGCAAATTCTTTCCAGAAGGTTTCAATGTACTTTGCCTATATCCATCAGAGAAATCATTATATATGGCAGCTATAGCCTCATGAAATGTATTTCTTAAATAATAGGACTTGAAAGTTACAATTTTTCCTTGATCCATGGGCTGTTGAATGAATATTTTGTTCACTGGCATGAAAAAACATTAATGTCCTTGTACACTCCTGTCAGAGGTCTTCAATGACTGGATGTATTTATTGTCAATGAGCAGTGATATTTTGAAAGGAATCTCCTTTTTGAACAGTAAGTCTCAATAATGGGCTTAAAATATTTGGTAAACCATGTTGTAAACAGATGTGCTGTCATCCAGGACCTGTTGTTCCATTGATAGACCATGGATAGAGTAAATTAAGCTGAATTCTGAAAGGCCCTAGGATTTTTGGAATAGGTCAGTGAGCACTGGCTTCAACTTAAAGTCATCAGCTGCATTAGTCCCTAAGAGGAGAGTCAGCCTGTCTTTAAAGCTTTAAAGCCAGGCATTGACTTCTCTTCTCTAGCTATGAAGGCCCTAGATGGTATTTTTTTTTCCAATAGAAGGCTGTTTCATCGACATTGAAAATCTGTTGTTTAGTGTAGCCACTTCATCAATGATTTTAGCTAGATCTTATGGATAACTTGCTGCAGCTTCTCCATCAGCACTTGCTGCTTCACCTTGTACTTTTATGTTATGAACACGGCTTCTTTTCCTTAAACCTCATGAAGCAACCTCTGCTAGCTTCTAACTTTTCTTCTACAGCTTCCTCACCTCTCTCAGCCTTCAGAGAATTGAAGAGAATTAGGGCCTTGCTCTCAATTAGGCTTTGGCTTAAAGGAATGCTGTGGCTGGTTTGATCTTCTATCTAGACCACTAAAGCTTTCTTCATGTCAGCAATAAGGCTGCTTTGCTTTCTTATCATATGTGTGTTCACTGGAGTAGCACTTTTGGCTTCCTTCAATAACCTTTCCTTTTCATTCACAACTTGGCTAACTGTTTTGTACAAGAGACCTAGCTTTCAGCCTTTCTAGGCTTTCCATGAGACTTCCTCACTAAGCTTAATCATTTCTAGCTTCTGATTTTAAATGATAGGTGTGCAAATCTTCTTTTCACTTGAACACTTAGAGGCCACTGTAGGGTTATTAACTGGCCTAATTTCAATGTTGTGGTGTCTCAGGGAATAAGGAGATCCAAGGATGGGAGAAAGGCCAGTTGCTGGAGCAGTCAGAGCACATAAGATGTTTATCGATTAAGTTTGCTGTCTTATCTGGGTGTGGTTGGTGGCACCCCAAAACAATTACAGTAGTAACGTCAAAGATCACTGATACCATGACAGATATAATAATAATGAAAACATTTGAAATATTGAGAATTACCAAGATGTGACACACAGACATGAAGTGAGCACATGTGGTTGGGAAAATGGCAGCTGTAGACTTGCTCTACCCAGGGCTGCCACAAATGCTCAATTTGTAAAAAAACCCAATGTCTGTGAGGTGCAATAAAGTAAAGCACAATAAAACCAGATGTGCCTGTGATAATTTCTTCAGATAAATAAACAATTTATTTCTCCTCCTCCTCCTCTTCCTTTTTTTTTTTCTCTCCAAACCCTAGTTTTTCATTTTCTTTCCCACTTGATATGGGATTAGGCCTCCAGGCGGAAGGAATGATGTCAACAGCTCCCTTCCTTGACCTCCCTCAGCATTTCTCCTGTCCAATTCACTGATTTCTCTGATTCACTTGCATTTCCCTCAAGGCAAGTTCTACATAAATAAATGTTTAAATAACAGAAACAGAAGGGGGTGACTCTAAATACCTACTTGTGGAATCTCGGGAAGAGTAAAGAGAAAGAGGTAAATTTGAGAGGAATGATTAGAAGAAACTCAAAGGCATCATTTCACCACAGAAATTTATATTCTTCTAGTCAGTCACCTTGGGACACTGAAAGTTTTTCTTTCTTAACTCCCCAGACAGTGTTCACCGGTAAGGAAATAGTCTACAATAGCTGCTACCTGGAACAAAAACGAAGAGCCTGATATAGTAGCAGATATGAGAGATAATGATAGGAAGTTTCTCTCCCTGATTTACAAAAAGTAATTCAAAGACATATATGCAACGTTTCTAATGGCAAGCTTAGGAATAGAAGCGTCTGCCCTCTCCTTGCTAAGTTCTTCTTTTATTACCCATTTATCTTCCTCTAACTCTATCTACTGTCTTTGACTCCTCTTCTTTAAGAATACCTGCCTTAGTGTGTCTCCCATATACAGGAATAAAGGCACTGACATTCCTTTTATGTTTTACATACCTCAGCTGTTTATATCCTCACTGTAATAAAAAGTGGTAGGTATTATTGTGGATACACCCAAAGGTGCCCACACTGGGTTACTGCCCTGTGTAACCCCCTCCCCCTGACTTTCTTTTAAACAATAGAATATGGCAAAGTGATACAATGTCACTCCCTTAATTAGGTTATGTTTTAATGGCAAAGGTGATATGATGTCACTCCCATGATTTTGTCATATTATATAAGCTTTTGCTTTCTTCCTCTTCCTCCTCATCCTCTTTCTCCTCCTCCTCCTCCTCCTCCTCTTCTTCTTCTCCTTCTCCTTTTCCTTCTTATTTCTGTATTTATTTTCAGTTTTTTAGAGACAGGGTTTCACTGTGTCATCCAGGCTGGTTTCAAACTCCTGGGCTCAGACTATCCCCCTGCCTCAGCTCCCATACTGCTGGGATTACAGGTTTGGGCCACTGCACCCAGCCACAAAATTTCTTCTTAACACACTTGAGGCAGGGATTCTCCTCTTGGCCTTGAGTAAATAAACAGCCATTTTGTCAACTATCTATGGAGAGGGTCACGTGGCCAGGAGCTGTGAGCTGTGAGTGGTTTCTACAAGCTGAAAGTTGTCTCCAGTCAATACCCAATAAAAATCTGAGCCAAGGCCGGGCATGGTGGCTCAAGCCTGTAATGCCAGCACTTTGGGAGGTCGAGACGGGTGGATCACGAGGTCAGGAGATCGAGACCATCCTGGCTAACACAGTGAAACCCCGTCTCTACTAAAAAAAAAAAAAAAAAAAAAAAAGAATCTCGGCCAAATAGCCACAAGCAAATGAATTCTGCCAATGAGCAGCAGACACTTAGAAGTAGCATCTTCCTCACTCAAGCCTCCAGATGAGAACACAGCAGGGCTGACACTTTGGTTGCATCTTGTGAGACCTTGAGCAGAAGATCCAGTTAAAGACATGCCTGGAGTCTTGACCCCTAGAAACTGTGATATAAGAAGTATGTGCTGTTTAAGTCACTGGGTGACTTAAATTTATTGTGGGTGATGGAAATTTATTATGCAGCAATAGAAAATTAATATAATTGTTATCTCTTTTTAGTAGAAGAGGAAATCAAGCTTTGGAGAACTTAAGTATGTGAGCTTTTGAGAATTTAAGTAAGTTTGTTCAAGGTCACACAACCCATAAAGCAACAGGACTCATACTTAAACTTGGGTCCTACTGAAGCCCAAAGGTTAAATGCTGTCCAATCCACCATGTTGCTTTTCCACAATTCTCTTCTCATTAACTGTCATTGTTGACTGAATATAACTATGTATGGATTACAATATGACTTCTGGTGATTGTGAACTCATAATGTATATGGTCTTGAAGTTAAAAATAACTGAAGTAGTCTGTTCCTCTCCCCATGCTCTCCTCCCTGGCCACCGTGTTAAGGAATGCTGCCCACCTCTTACCCCTGAAAGAGCAGAGAGGAGAGGAAATGAGGCTGAATAGAATGGAGGGGTAGCCTGACTAGCATTGAAGAGAGGTTCACACCCACTCAAAGGGGAAATTCAGTGAATGTCTTCCAAAACAGAACTGCTCCACCTAGGAAAAAGCTCTGAGGATCACGAATAATGAGCCTCTCACCAGGAATACCTCAGAGGCAGAAGCCTAGGGCTCATGAATAAGGTTCCATGCTCTGGGTTAATGAATCCCACAGCTTCACTTCAATACTATTGGTTTCGGTTGGATGAAAGGACGCTGGCAGTGGGATGACTTTGAGCTTGACGAGACAGAGAGCATTGGTTCAGATATCTTAGGGGTTGTTTGTTTGATGTGGATTATACAGGCTGAGAATTCATTGGTGAGGCTTGGCTGGGCCTGTCTACTGTTGGACCAAATTGGACTGTATTTTATATGGGCCACAGTTAAATCACTAGAACAGTAATAAACTAGGTGTATCAAAATATTGACATGCCAAATTAAATGAGAGCACATACGGAGTAGTATAAACCCTAGCTCTATCTAGTCTATCATATTGCTGAATTTCTAAAGCACAGTTTCAGAAAAGCTCAACGGACAGTTGAGAGCTTACTCCATGCCAGATCCAGGGCTGAGTGCTGCGAGGGAAACACAGGGTGAGTTAGACATAACCCTCACCCTCCTAGAGTATCTAATCCAGTAGGATAGAGAAGTATAAACATTAATAACTAAACAACCTTAAAGACATTGGGAAATAGCCTCTTTGGAGCAAGCAATGGTGAAGGGCACAGCTGGCACCGGCTTTAATGCAGCCAAGTAGGTGACACTAAGTCACTTGGAAGACCAGGTGGCAGGTGTGAAAGGCTTAGGGGGCAAGGTGTCACTTGCTATAAGAAGTCCTAGGATTTCAAATTTCCTCCCACTGCCACAGAGAAAGCAGTTTCTCCTTTGATGAAAGACCTTATTGCAGTTAGCTCCTTTGACAACAGGCAGGGTCCAGTTGAAAGGAGCATGAGTTCAATGAACATTTCTGGATTTTTATCATCTTCACCTTCCAAGCAGAAGGTATTCATCGAAAGTGTGGAGTGAAGACTTTAGAATAAGGATAACAAATCTCTGCCCTGGAGGATCTTGTGGTCTACTTAAGGAAAACTAAATTACATGCTAAATTAAATACCTAAGAGGCATAGGAGCTGTAGGAGCCTTATTGTTACATCTCCTTGAGGGTCCAGTATCTTCTCTAACTTATTAGGATATTGGTTTTAACATATATGCTATGTGTGGTTGACATCACAAGGGAGAGAAGGAGAAGAAAGAGCGATAAGAAGAAATAGCCTGGGAAAAAATAGCACAATAGACAAAAATGCTGGCTTTAGTCACACACTGGTTTGAATCTTGGCCCTGCCACTAGTGTAATTGTTCAACCTTGAGCAATTCCCTGCTACCTCTGAGCTCAGCTTCCTCATTTGGAAGGGATATTACTGACCTTGCCAGGGTGTTGTTAGGAATAAGCCAGATAATGTGTGTGAAGCCAGTAGCATGAGGATTTGCATCTAGCGGATGCTCAAAAGTAATTTATCAAAGGAAGGAACAAAGGTAGGCAGGGAGAGAAGACAGAAGATAGAAGTGAGAGGGACTGGCTTTTCCTCTACTGCCTTATTCTCCTTGATTGTTTTAGGCTTTCCCCTGAAGCTTCTCTGATATATACCTTCTTCTTTCATTTTAACAAGAGGTCAACTGGTGCTGAGAATGGCTTACAATTGGTTCCTATGAGCAGTTCCACAAGATGACAGGTATTTACGGAAACAAATTAAATCATGGTAAAATATGTTTGGATAAACGCTACAGCAAAATTAAGCAACTTTTTTTACTATAGGAATCTTAGAACCCATATTTTTTTAATGTGCATTTTAACTCTTCAAGATGATAATACGGTAGACAGCATTTCCCAAGTTAACTTGATAGAAACCAGTTTTTCATTGTAGATCACATGTGGTTAGGGTCCATTGAACACAAGTTGGTATTTATATCAAGATAGCATACCAGTGGGCACCAGACTGTTTGGGGAAAAGTCCCCAGAAGAAGCTGCTGGGAAAATAATCTAGAAGATGAGCCCCATCTTCTGTATAACTAGGTGGTATGACCTTGCACTAAATCATTCAAACCTCTGGCCCTCTGGTTTGCTCATGTGTAAAATAAAAGGATGAAGATACATATTTTAAGTACCCTTCTAACTCTAACAGTTTAACATTTCTATGTGAACATAAACTACATGATTAAGAATTCAAAAACTATACACATTACTATGTTCCTTCTAGAGGACCAGCAATTCACTTCAACAGAAGCTTCAGGGGTGTTCACTGAGCAGCCACTCTGCACCATGCTCCGTGGTAGATGCCCTGCACTGCCCAGGCTCCTTCAGTTGATGGTTCCTGGAAGAGTTCGCCTTATGAACAAAGCAGAAACAGGAAGAAATCTCCTTGGCTTTGTAGTCAGGGCCTTCCAGAGTCTTGGCATTTCATATTTTTCATCTCCCAGTAACCATGCTAACCTTGGGCTCTCACTCCTTCCTCTCCTCCATGTGGACACTCCCTTCATATGAAAGTATTCTACATGCCTTCTCCACATGCCCAGTCATGTGCTTCCCTCCTTCCCTCACAGCATTATCTTGCCTGCAACCTGTCCCCTTCCTCCCCTCTGTCAATGTAAATTCCCTTCTTGTTTCAGGACACCGATGGGATTACAGGAAGTCTGGCCTGTCCCCATAGTAGGAACCTTCTCTCACTCACTTACAATTCGACAGACCATAGTGTGTGCCTTCTCACTAAGATGATAGAAAATCCCCTTTTCATGTGTGTTGATTTGCCTTTCCCATGAAATCTTAAAAGGTAGAGATTCAGGTCCACCACCCACCTCTTCTTTCTGCTGGAGTTCCGAACAAGAAATTATATCCCATAAACATCAATTGGCAAATGGGGGGAAAAAGTGCCACCTCATTCAGTTGAGTGACTCCTAATCCTTCTTCTCAATGAGGTCTGCCTTACTTAAAATGTCAACACACTCTCCGCAACATTTCGGACCTCCTTCCTTGCCTTATTTTATCTCTTCAACACTTATCTCTATCTAACAAATTGTATGATGTATAATTATACTGTATAATTTACTTAGTCCCAACATTTTCTGTCTTTCCTGCTAGAATGAATACTCCATGAGGGCATACATTTTTGTCTTTTTAGTTACTGAACCTTGGTGCTTGAGTAGTAGATTAGTGCCTGGTGCATAGTAGTGCTGAACAAATATTTTTTTTAAGTAAATAAATGAATGTAGAACTCTCTGGTCAAAGCTGAGTTAGAGAATACCATTAACCTAAAGGACTTCATATGGCCTCTTACTCTCTGCTCTTGCAAATCTGTAGTGGGATCTTTCCACTAAATGAGAGGGAAGTCCAGTTTGAAGCATACCTGCCAGTGCTAGAGGAAAAGGGGCAAAAGAGATAGCAAGAATACATCTGGTTGTCTCAAAAGCCATCGAAGATGGCTTACATCTTCCCAAGATCTAAGGGCAGTATCTCAGGCAGCGGTGGCCTGTGGTAAAAAAGAGAAGAAATGACAAGGGCAATGTGGGCCCAGGAATGGTCTTTGATAGTGGAGTCTGTCCTGCATTAAAACCAGGCATGTGATCAATAAAATTAGTCAGCAACCATGCGTGGACATGGGGGCCTCCAACATTTTTCCCCAACCCAGTGGGGACAAGAATCTAGAAAGAATTTTAATTATTTTGGGAAAAGAAACAGAGATAAGAGGAGAGGGGAAAGAAAAATATTTCAGTGTAAACTTTGTCAAAAAAATAGCACCCCAACTATTATATTCAGCATAAAATGGTGGCTCAATGAATGTTAGCTGATTGATTGGCTGGTGTCGATTTTATAGGCATTTGTAGAAATTCTGGAACTGAAATAGTAGCAAGTATAATGTCCATTCATTTCACTGGGCTTAGAATCCATTGCTGATTTTCCCCACTCAGTGTAACTCTAACCCTAACTCCTTAATATGAACTCTTCTCTACGTGTCTCATAACCAAGCTAGAAAACAGCCTGTATCAGAAGTTGTTTTCTAGTGCCAGTAAACATAAATTAGTCCAGTGGTCCATGCAAAATGCCCATGAGGTTTGAACAGATCCACATTTCTCTATGACTTGATATTTGTGTGATCCTGAAAAAGTTATCTAATCTCTCCAGATCTTGGTTTCCTTATCTATAAAACTGGGATAATATTTATCCAGTAAGATGTTATGAGAATTAAATGACATAATTCAGGATTTGATCTGTTCAGCCATTTAACATTAACATTTATTAAGCATTTACTCTGTTCTACGCTGCATCGTGCACTAGGAATCTAGCGACTAAACGGTCAGTTCCCACTCTAGGGAAATTACACTCATCCATAAGAAATTGACTGGGCTTCTCCAAATCTACCATACACTTTTCACCTCCTTGCACTACACATGGTTTCTGCTCTGTCTAGAGGGGCCACTTTTCCTCCTCCTACCTCAGACTGTTAGCACTTGGCTAACTCTTCATTACTCTTGAAGATTCACTTCAAATGTTTCCTTCTCGGGCAAGCTTTTCCCGACCTCTCTGCAGCCTCTGTGGAGAGGCTCTCTGTATCCTCCTGAGAAGACATACAAGTAAACATGAGCAAGTGCAATACAGTGCAATAAATGTATGGATGAAGTGTGTTCATTAGTTTGGAAACACCTAATCTTCTAACAATCTGAGGTAGGAGGAGGAAAAGTGGCCCTTCTAGACAAAGTGGAAACCATGAGCAGTGCAAGGAGGTGAAGAGGGTGTTAGATTCAGAGAACCATAATTGATTTCTTATGCAAGGGTATAAGTTAAGAAATGATGGAAAATGAGAACGAAGAGGCAAGCAGGACACACCAATGTGCAGGCGGCCTAACTCCAATCACTGTCTCTTTCAGAAAGCAGACACAAATGGTTCAACTGCATAAGGCAAAGAGAGTCAAAGGTCTTTCTCTGATCACTCAGTAGCAAGGTTCTGAAGAAAGCTGCTCTAGATTGTTATTACTGAGAATTACTAAAAAGGCAGAAGAAAGAGGACAGTGGAAAAATTCAACTTCCTTTCCAAGCATCCTTCCCAGGAAGGTAGCTGTTAACAAAGAAAATAGAAATGGTAGCTCCTTAGCGGGGCTTTGAGTTTTCATCTTGATGTCACTGGAGCACTACTGCAGAGTTTTAGTCAGGGAACTGACATGATTATTTTATGTTTTAGGAGGATCCATCTGACACTGTGTGAAGGATAGATTAGAAAAGGGCTAGATTAGAGTCAAGGAAGGAAGGAAATTGCAGTAATCCATGCAATCAATGACAAAGGCAATAAAAGAGGAAATAGAGAAAAGACAGTAGATCAAACAGATGGATAGATGAGAAAGAGGAATCACTTAGCAAGTCCCAGGTTTCTATCTTGGACAATTAGGTAGATTGTGGTGCCAACATCGATACAAGAGGAGAAGCATGTTGGAAAGAGAGGGGAGAAAATGGGGCATTAACGTTTGAGTTTGGTGGGCTTGGGGTCTCTGAGAGACATAAAAATTAAGGCTTAAAAGAAGGTGGTTGGGCATCTGAGTTGGGTTCAGGAGAAAAATCTGGCTGTGCAGATTTGAAAGTCATTACTTTTAGACGGGCATTATTCATAAAGTCTGTGTAGATGGGTCTCTGAGAAGATGAGAAGATCAAAAATGGTACCCTGGAATACACCAATAAATAAGAGAAGGCAGAGTGGGAGTAAAGATGGAAGATAAGGGGATGGGGAGAGAGAAAAAAGGCCAGCAGAGAAAGGAGAGACTTAAACAGAAAAAAGAGGGAGTTGCAAGGAGAGAAGAGTCCCCAGTATCAAATGTCAGAGAGATGTCAGTAAGTTAACAAGTTGACATATAAGAAATCACAAATGGCATTAGGAAGGGTAATTATAATGGAAGCACACGGTACAATGTTAACTCAGTAGGTGACTTTCATTCTCTTCAAGTGTATATGGTGGGAGCTCACCTAACACCATGGCTTTATATCAACTATTTCAAAGAAGTATGGCTCCACCCATTTTCAGTAGGCATGTTTCATCTATAACCACTAATTGGTAACATTAATTGTCCATCTTTCCCCTTTTCTTCAGTACAGGCCTACGGTTCACACTAGAATTTCTATTTGCTGAGCCAGTCATAGGACTAAGTATCTGATTTTTGTCAAAAATCACAAAAAAGGGTTATGCAACTCTGCTACCTCCTTTTGGCACTCCCCTCTGACTCTCAAAAACCAAAAAGGCTGTACCTATGCTTCCAGTATTTTCTGTCTGTGACCCAAAAGCAGAGGAATGCTGTGCCGGGGGTGGGCTGCTGAATAGCCCTCACTGCTAGAGTGGCTCAATGGGAATCCTCCGATGAAAGGCACGATAGAAAAGGTAGATGTTATTTCTGGAATTATTATGATAAGAGGTGTAATGAGAAGTTCACTGCAGGGCCAGATAGAAAGAAAAGGGAGGAGGTGGCAAGGGGAAGAAAAGCTTCCCTGGGCTCTTTGCAAAGAAGCTCTAGGAAAATATTTGAAAATGTGTGCATGTTGAGAAGTAGGCAGGAAACAGAAGAATGAAAGACCCCAATGATGGTTAACTCATTCTGTTTGCTTGTTTGTATATGAAAAACCAAAGTGAAAATCTTGACATGAAACACATCTTTTAAGAAACCCATTGCTGACTCTGATGGTCTCTGCTTAAACCTTCAGATAATAGCCTTACAGGCTAATGCCAATGCAATGATATAGAGAACATTCTTAGGATGGGCTCCCCCAAACTGCTGGTTGCCAATGAGTCAAATGGTTCTGTTTCCAACAGTTTACTTTCACTGAGTTCCTGTATACAACAAGTGCTGACTCTGTTTTCTTTCATAGATGAAACTGCTAAAAGCCCCCAAGTCCAGTTCTGGCCATCCTGCTGGTGTGTTTTGCTCTTCTCAGGTGGTATTGTCTAGATAACTCAGGTCCTGGTGTCTCTGTTGACCTGTTACAATGGGAACTACAATGAGGAAAAGCTAGATTTGCCTCCAGTTCTGCAAAGCCCATTCTAAGGTTTCAGAACAGCTCTCAGGGTGAGGATAATATTCTGCTCCAGGTTCTGGCTACTTCACTGAAGGTTTTTACAAGCAGGAGAAACAGGCTTACACTTGTTAGAGAGGATAGGAACCCAGGAGAACAAAAAGCAATATTTTCACGGAAGAAATGGAATTGAAAAATGTCAGTCTTCCACAGCCTTCTCCCTCTGAGTAAAAGAAGTGAATTAGTAATTCCCTGAGTTGGGCCCATGTAACACTTTTGAGAAATCCAGAGACTTTAAGATTTAGTAGGGTGGTAGTTGCATATCATTTGGAGGGAATTAACATTCAACTAAGAAAAACTACCGAGCACAAGATTACCCAAAGGCATTCAAAAGCCACAAAATTCTTATGCTTCTTTCCATGTACAAGCAAACCAGTGTGTCGAAAGCCACATCTTTTCAAGCTTGTTCTCCTAACCTACCTCATCCCAGAATAGAACCACCCAGCCCAACCAGTCACAATGATACTCATGCCATGCCTGAGGCTAAAGCAAAAATGATGGCCAGATTCTTGCTGTCAGCAAACATCGAGCAGGAAGCTTGAATTTTAGAGCAGTAAGATTTGACTGAGAAGGAAAATGGGCATTAGAACACTTGGAAGCTACTGTAGATTAATCCCTACTGCATCCCCAATAGAAAGAGAATGGGACCAGACCTTTCTCTGTGTTACATTCAGTGGTGCATGGGAGGTCAGCATAGTCTCTGGAATTTGACTGCATGGTCCAATGCCTGGCTCTTCCATTGACTAGCTGTGTCCTTCAGAAGGTCAATAAACCTCTCTGGGCCTCATGTTGTTGGCCTGTGTTTGTTTTTGTCATCTTAAATACTGACTCCATAGCAATGTTGTGAGCATTTGTATGAGTTAATGTAAGTGATCTGCTTAGAACAGTGCCTGGCCTATAAATACTGACATACCGTAGACATAATATAGTGTTAGCTATTACTAACACTTTGTTATCTGTCAAGCGGGCTCCAATTGCTTGAGAGAATCATCTTTACAAGAAGGATTGGCTGACACTCCCTACATTTTCTGATTCCTTACTTTCATTTCCTCTGCCTTCTGCCCTAGATGGAGTCTGTGCTGTTCCTTACCTCTTTTGAGAAAACTCCACCTCCACTCCCTTCTAGCTTCTCCTGTAGTGTTTTTCTTTACATTTCCCTCTCTGTTCTCTTGCTTCTCAACCTGTCATTTCTCTCCACTCATCATTCTCAATCTCCTTCCTTGGAGAACAGAATCTAGCACGCTGTAAGAACGTATTGAAGATCTGTTGAATTGAATGATCAACCAAAGTGTGAACATATGATTCAGTTCCAGAATAAAATAATAATCTGAAAATATAAAAAGGAAAAAAAAGCATCATGATGCTCTATAAATTGTTAAGATTATGGAGAAAGAGACAAATGGTCACACATAAAACAGTATCTAGGATCATAGAATAAAACAAACAAACAAAAGAGACTGTTTTGCAGTGGGGTAAGGAACACTGGTGGTGGTCTGGGTGCACGTAACCATGACACACCACTGTGCAGGCAGCTCAGCCTGACTCAAATCACTGATGTCTCTTTCAGGAAGGAGACACAAATGATTCAACTGCACAAGGCAAAAAGAGTCAAAGGTCTTTCTCTGATCGCTGGTCGCAAGGTTCTGAAGAAGTCTGGTCTCGATTGTTATTACAGAGAATTTTACTAAATTTTACTAAAAAGGCATAAGAAAGAGGACAGTGGAAAAATTCAACCTCCCTTCCAAGCATCCTTCCCAGGGAGGTAGCTGTTAACAAAGACCATGGAACCAAGTGACTGAGCTGCCCAATCTAAGAAATGAAGTTCTAAAAATAAGCTATTCTTATAACTAATGAATAAATAGATGTCACTAAAAATATGCCATAGTCAGAGCACTAGAAAATCTAAACCTGTACTTAAAACTACAGATGGTTTGAACTAGATGGACCATAAGAATTTAATCCAACCCTCTTGTTTTATAGATATGAATGGAAACTGAAGCCCAGGGACATTTTGTGACTTGTCCAAGGTCACTCACTAGATGGATGGCAAAGCCAAGACATGATAATCCAAGGGGAAGGAACTCACTTCTTCCTGGGATAGGAGGACTCAGAAAATGGATCAGTCACACCAAGTCAAGTATAGATGTCCTGCTTGAGTCACACAGCAGGGGATTGCCAGAAAAGAGAAGGAGAGCAGGAGAGGGGCCTGGGAGATGCTTTGCTGCCAGTCAGCTGACTGGCTACAAAGAGTCAATAAAAGTTGTGTCCAGGATTGAAAAAGTAAGGGAAGAGGAAGTGGAGCAACAAAACCCACTAGGAAAACCACTTGCTGTCTTGGAGCACATGGTTACTGAACGGTGTCCTGGGGAATTGGGGATGTTCCAAGAATCAGCTTTTAAGGGCCAAATAGCTTTTCCATGTTCTAAAAGCTGCTTGAGCTCCCCTTCATGAAGAAGGGCCCAGGTGCTCATCTATTATTAAGCATGTTTAAAGAGGCATTTAAGAGAAAGCACCAGGAGACAGATTTGCAGCTGCAACGGCAGTCCCAGGAGGGCAGTGCTTGCTTAGAGAAGGAGCAGAGTTCATGTTAGTGATATGGGAAGAGCCTACACAGGCAAGTGTTCTGGTATTCCCTAACACCTGTTGGTGTGCTCTTCAGTAGTTCACTGAAAAGTGAGCGATGCAGAAGCAAAGCCAAGAAATGCCAGATCTTCCTGCTATCAATACCACATGTTCAGAACAATAAGCCATGACCAAGATTTGCCCCTTGTGTTGGGGGACAGGGAAGAGGGGAGTACAGAGGGGCAGAAATTAAAAAATCGTGTGATAAATACATGAATCTAAATAGATAACGCACAGAGATTAGATAGATATTTCATATATTTTAATAGTAGATAAATGGTCAGTTATTTCATATGATTTAATATATTTATGACATCATTCACAGTATATTGTGATTATAGATTATAAAACAAGATGTATAATACTATCCCAATGTTATAAAAATATTCCCACTTTTTTATAAAACACTTTTATAGGCTGGCCTCAGTGACTCACGCCTGTAATCCCAGCCCTTTGGGAGGCCAAGGCAATCGGATCACCTGAGGTCGGGAGTTTGAGACCAGCCTGACCAACATGGAGAAACCCTGTCTCCACTAAAAATACAAAAGTAGCTGGGCATGGTGGTACATGCCTATAATTCCCCAGCTACTCGGGAGGTTGAGGCAGGAGAATTGCTTGAACCTAGGAGGCAGAGGTTGCAGTGAGCTGAGATTGCACCATCGCACTCCAGCCTGGGCAACAAGAGCAAAACTCCATCTAAAAACAAACAAACAAACAAACAAACAAAACCCCACATATTTATCATATAAAGGTAAAAGGACTAAAATGATATAAATCAAAATATAAAAAAATAATCTCTGGGAGGTTGAATTTGGGTTGGATTTTATTTTCTTCATGCCTTTCTCTATTTAATTAACTTTTCCTTAATGAATGATCGCTATACTTCTGACATCAGACACAAATAACAAAATACTGTTACATAAAAGAGAAAATGAAACAGATTCCTCAGGTTCTGAAAAAGAGATCCTCATAATTAGATGGAATACATTTAAGACCACAGTTTAAGATGGAATACATTTAAGACCACAGTTTAAGGTATTTTCCTTCTTTAGGATCTTACACTTAAGGATAATCTTTTAAGTGGCCAATAATTCAGCTGGAGAAAAAAAATATAGATTTTGAAGAGCAGAGGTCCATCACTGATGAACAATAAGAACTTGTATTTGGGTAAAAATATTTGTATCCACCTATTCCTTAAATTGTCAACAAAAATCCTAATACCTGAGTTTTAAACAATGAGTAAAAGAACAGAGCCACATTGTTCTGTGATTGCCTGGCATGGTCTGTTTTTGATTGGGCAGGGTCTTGCGAGGCATTTCTTCCCAATAATGCCTGAATAAGAACCACTGAGACGTCAGGCTTCATCCCCTCCTCTCCTCCTTAAAGTCGCCTGCCCTCACCTTGCCGTCATGCTTTCCTGGCTCTACCAACCTCTTGGGTGATGACTACTTCTCCCTTTCCTTTGCTGACTCTGCTCTCTCCTCTCAACCTGCACCCACCCAGAGGCATGTCCTGTAGCCCATGTCCTTGCTCCTCTTCCCTCTCCTTCTGCTCTCTTTAGAAACTCATCTTCTTACTGTCCTTCAATTATCCCCTCTGTGGAGAACATCCTTCAGTCTGCATTCTTAGTGGTATCTTCACACCAGAACCACAAATCGACATTTCTACTTCCCTCCTGACTCAACAGTAACTCAGAATTAGAAACCCTAAAATTGAACCCGTGAAACTGCTTCCCCGTCACTAATTTTGTTCCTCGTTTTGATGTCCCAGTGTCCCATAAAATTCCAATTTCCTGAAGTCCAATTCTTCAATGATCATTGTCTCATCTTCCCCAGTAGGTTACAGATCTATCCCACCTCTGCCATCACTCTCACAGCCACCTCTGCTCCATGATTGTCCACGTTCATTCAGGCCCTAGATGGCTGTGGCATTCCTGCAGGCACCTAAGTTCCTACAGCCCATCACAGCTGCTGGATGAATTTTCTGAAGAGAAGTCATAATCACATCACTCTCCCACTCACAAGCATTTCATGCCTTCCGATTGCTTCTTGAGTTAATTCAAACCATCTTTGCTTCTAACGCTCTTTAAGCTCAATCTTTCCTTAATGATGCCTCTCTACCCCCCTTATTTATACCTATCATCTGGACAAGTTTTTTTAAAAAATTATTATTCAATAAACAAATATTATACTTCACCTGTTACTCCCTCTGCCTGAAATATCATCCTCAGTTTCAATATTATTCACCTCTAAAACTCTCCCTATTATTTAAAGCCCATCAGTAAAATCATGTTCTTCTCAAAATCCTTAACCAGATATGTAATTTCTTTTTATAAGCCCCTTTGTCTTATCATTTATTAGTTATCTACTGCTGTGTAAAAGGTTATCATACAACTTAGTGGTATAAAGCACAAATATTGATTATTCCACAGTTTCTGTGGGTCAGGAATTCAGACATGCTTTAGCTGGGATCCTGTGGCTCAGGGTTTTATACAAGGCTGTATGGCAGTGAGCAGGCCTCCGTCCTCATCAGTTGCTGGTCAGGGATATCAATCCCTTGCCACTTGGGCAGGGTTGCTAACAGCAAGGTGGCTAGCTTCCTCTAGAGCAAGGGACATGAGAGAGGGCCCCAATACAGAAGCTAGCCCTTTCATGCGCACATGTCAAAACTGACATCTCATCACTTTACTATTCTGTTCCTAATAATCAGGTTGCTAAATTTAGCCCATAACTGGGGGAGAGGACCACACACGGGCATGAGTAACATGAAGTACCAACCTTTGGGGGTCACCTTAGTGGCTGCCTATCACATCACATTCTTCCCTGCATCATGCCTGTGTAATTTCCTTATCCCCTCTGTTAAAAGGGCACATTTCTTGAGAACAGGGTGTCTTATTTTCCTCTTAGCACCCAGCACAGAGTCATTCGTAGAGAAGCCCTTCAGTTTAGGTTTGTTGAATTGAACTGAAGCTAACTGATTGATAAAAGTGTTAACTCTGGATACAGGCAGCAAAAGCAACGCCTCCTTCTTGTGGACTTTGAGATTCTATTTTCACATGAAAAGAAGAAACACTACTGGGGATCAGAGAAGTGGTTCATTAGAGCTTTAGAGTAGAAAAATGCTATATGGTCAATGTTGTTCTATGAATATTAGGAAATTCCATTCTGAGACGAAGTGTTTCTAACTTCTGGGATGGGGTGAAGGGATCTGAAATCTAAAATAACATGTGTTCAGGGCAAAAAGAGACTAAGCACTTCCTTTACATCCTTATTTAGCTCTCGCACAATATAAAGGTACATGTGTAATTATTGTCATTATTAACTTCCCTTCGCTTCTAGACTGACTTTTCAGAGCCTCATGAGTATGGCTCTTCTGCCTTGACAACTTCAACCTTATCTTTTCTTGACTCTGCTTTTCCTCCTCCTCTCTCTCTCCTTAGTTTAATTAGTATAGCATGACTTAAAATCATCATGCTTTCTCTCTACACTTACACTATGTCATTCTGTTTTTAATTGCTATCAGTTTTCCATTCTTACATTTAAGATGCAACATTCTGTCCCTGCCTTCATTTCTAATTTCAGTTTTTCCTATATTCACGTCTGTTTCATTTACCTAGCCCCTTTCCTTCATTCTCCTAGTCCTCCAGCTGAACTTTTCTCTGTTGAAGCCTTCCTTTCTTTGCTAGGTAAATGCCCTTGGATCACTCAAATTCCCTGCAAAGCTCATGCCTATGAAGCCTTTCCGGTTATTCCTTCAATTAGGATTATTTGTTACTCTGCCAAGAAAAAAGACAAATGCACACTCCTCATGTGCCTAAAACCTTTTAATGCATTAAAAGTCGATATTTCTGTATTTCATTGTCTGACAAACAGAAAACCCTCCAGACAAGAAGTGCCTTTTGCCTTCTACACTTTCAGGGTGCATCTGGAGATTCCGTGCAACACAGAACTGGAATTGCTCAGTGTGCTTGCATTTCCAAGGCAGTGCTCAGAATTCACAGCTGCCCCCTAGAGACTCCAAGGTAAACTGCAGGAGCAATCAAAGGCTGTGTCAGCTCCATAAATGCCCAATCCCTTAATCCTAAATCTACCCATTTCTAAGGTATCTATTTTAGATTTTAAGCAGGGAATGACTCTTTTTTGAACTCATCCATGTTCTGGGAGGTGCAGACTCCAGTGTCTGCAGGGGCCAGGTAGATAATTAATAAAAGGGGTGAGACACTTGCAGGGGGCTGAGATGAACTGACAGCATGCATTCCACCCACAGGGGGCCCAGAAGAATGTGAACCCAGTGTTGCCCATCATCTGATTTTTCAGGAAATCTAGAATCTGGAGCTCTATGGGAATCTGAATTTTTAAATTTTAGAAACCAATTTAATCTTTAAATATACCTTTTAGGCAATATAGAACATGTCGGTGACAAAAGTAGTCTGTTGACTGCCAGTTTATGACCTTTCCTATACACCCTCACCAGGTCCCATGTTGTGTCACATTGGATGCTACAGGGTCAACTGGAGACAAGGAAGTGAAATAATTTCCATAACAGCTGTGAAAGAAAGCCAAAAGATGCCATGCTCACTTAGAACAGTAGGCTAGAGTAGGTAACTCACTAAATGCAGTTCTTATTAAACAATGAAAGTTAATACTTCTTGATTTTTTGAAAAAAATCAAACATAAATATTGTAATGTTCATAGCCTGATGTGACATTATAAAAATCCATACCCATTCTCTAAAATCTAACAGCGAGAAAAAAAAAAAAGGAAGATAAAATACTACTCACATTTCTCCTGTGGCCTGGAAGTGAGCCTGTAGCCTCAACACAGAATCTGTACACAATTTAGGCAGAGGATTTGTGGACACAATTTGGAAAGTTCTTACTTTAAATCAGTTGCTAGTGAAACGTCTTATGACAGCTGCTGAACATACTTTGAAGAAATTTAACTAGCAACTTTTTAAAAATGATCAATGCATCAAAAGCCCCTTTGAGACTGGCACTAAGTGCCTGAGAGCCACTGCACCCTGTCTTACCACCTTAATGGTATATAGCACCATCTGAAATGATCATATTTACTGATTTGTTTATGTTTGCTGTCTGGCCCCACTCACCCAGACACCGGCTCCTTGAGGAAGGGAACTTGTTGGTCTTGTTCAATACTGTTTCCCCCGCACCTAGAATAGTGCCCAGCCCTTAGTAGGGGCTTGGGAAAATATTTACCAAATGCATACACCCAATTGGCCTCGTGTCAGGGAATGTCTTTAGCAACTACGTGAAGATATCAGGTAATTCAGAATCTTCTGGAATGAGTGCACAGGCCTTAACTTTTTGTTACTGGGCTACTGGCTCTGTCCTCCACTTTATGAAAGGATAAAGATTCAGTTTTATTATAAAATTAATGGCTGGAAAATAAAATGAGAACAGAGAACAATGACAGAGTGGCAGCCTTAAATATCTATTAAGCAGATACTTCTCCTTGTGAAAAGGAAATGCCTGTGATCAGCGGCCCCTATGTTTTATAGGTCAAAACTCAGATTACTGGGCCTCATCCTTAGAGCTTCTGGTGTAGAAGCTGAGAATCTGTACTTCCAATAAGTTCCCCAGTGATGCTGATGCTGTTGGTCCAGGGGCCACACTTTGAGAACCTCTGATGTAAACTGTGAAATGCTATTCAGGTATCTATTGTTAAGACCATTCACCACTCCCCCTACCTACCATTTCACCACCATTCCCTTTATGTTCAACCACGACTAACCATGACTGTGGGCATGTCTTTTGACATTAAACCACTTTCCCTTGTGGAAGGAATTTTTTAATGGTTATGAGCCAATCTATCTGCTGCAGAATGAGGAAGACACAAAGGGAAAATTGGCAATTCTTTAAGATCAACCACAACGTGGTGGTTTCTTACAGTGAAACAAAACCTGAGTAGATCAAATAGCACAAGGACACACTACAAGGTTTCATAAACTGTGATTACTGCTTAATGTGTTTTGGTTGTAATTTAATGGTTACTGAGAATTCACAATGTGCTAAATCAAAACTGAGGGGTTTCTAGTCGTCTGATTTCTGAGTGACAGGCCCAGCATGGGCTGCTGTGCTATGCTGTAGACTTTGTCAGTATTTTATTATTAATTAAGACTCACATTTTAAAAATCCCTGTGCAAAAAAGGCATTTTAGAATGAAGACAAAAAGTTTGCTCATTTCTAATTTATAACATCAAACATTTATACACTGTTTTCTAGTTTCTTCCTATTAGTGACTAACACCAAACCCAACTAGTTTGTGTGTGTCTTTGTGTAGTTAAGTATGGTCAATTTTTCCATTTTCCAGTTTTCTAGAATCTAATTTCATTTGTATTATCATTGGTTCAAAACGTGTTCAAGTAAAATGATAGTGAACATGGGAGTACACTTGCTACGTGTCAGATATTGTGCTAAGAATTTTACATGAATTATAATTTTAGTTTTAACAAAATTAAAACTTTACAGTTTGAGGTAGGTGCTATTATCATCCCCGTTTTACAGATGAAGAAACAAAGGCACAGAAAAGGGGAACGACATCTATTTAAATTTATTTGGATAAATCACTGCGTTGGGCAGAGGTGACCAAAATATGGTGCCTCTTGGTTTTTAAACTGTGTGTCAAAAGACAAGTTCAAGAATTCAAGGTCAAGAGAAAAGCATAAGCCAGGGCTTAAGGCATAAAAGCACAAAAGGTGTTGGAGAATAGTTAGTTGCAATTATGGGGCATGGAGGCTGAATGCAGAGAAGTGAGGAGGGAAAAGGAAGGGAAGGTGGGTCAACCTCAAACACCATGATTTTGGGGCTGGGGTGGGGGAGAAGAACGCTTTGCCCTGCAGAAATGTTTCCCAAATTTCATTCATTCAAGTAGTACTGTAACAATTTTGCCACATCTGTATACCACCTATACTAATTTTTGAAATAATCTTCAAGAATATATGTATTAAAAAATTTCATATCATTACTATAAACGTTAAGTTGTGCCACTTGCCAAAAGTAGAAGATAACTCTAAAAATAGATGATTATTTAAACAAAAAATACTCATCTCTCCTGAGTTAACCCATATACTACAGTTGAAATTCACAGCCACATGAGGAAACACTGACACAGCAATGATGAATTTGAAGATCAAAGTTCTTATTGTTGAATTTTGTTCCTACTTTTTCTTTCTTATACATGTATTTTTTAACTTAATCAAATTTAATTTCTCTTATTTTATGTAAGATCTCAAAACTCCTCTCCCTTAGCTAGTTGAGTTCATGAAATATTTGGTTGCTTGTGTTTCAAATAAAGCAGTTAAATTTTCATGTCACTGTCCTTCTAAGATTTAAGAGCTGTTTTTGTAGGTCAGCTATTTTAAATTCCCCTCAGTGTTTTGACATTTCTCTGCACCTCCAACAGATGTCTGATCAATGGGGCTGCAGGGTTACAGTGCCACTGCCATGATGGTTGATTTTACAAGAGCTTTTAATTCAAAAGACGACTGTTTCCTCGAAAATCCCTTCCATGCAATGAGGACCTAGACAGCTGCTTCTGCAGGTCGTTATGGCCTTTGTAATTCAAAGAAACATGTTCTTTCCTCACAGTTTGAGGAGATAGGTTCTGTGTTCCTAACTGAAGAGAGAGGGGTGTGTGTGTGTGTGTGTGTGTGTGTGTGTGTGTGTGTGTGTGATAACAGGAATTATAAGGATAGAAAGATACAAGAAAGATTTCTCCCCCCTTTATCTTTCTTTCCCTCTCTCCTTTCCTTCCTTTCCGCCTTCTACTTTTGCTAATCACAGAAAAATGTTACACTGAAATAGCCAGTCACAGTCTGGGCTAACCAGCCTCCACACCTCCAGCTCCACCCCAGATGCTGGATCATTTCTTAACACGTAGTTTTAAAACTCAAGTAGCAGGGTCTGCATGTTTCCATAGTGTGACTTGTCCTCTTGTCTATGAATTTATCCCCATTGACATTGCTACATTTGGATCCCATTAGTCTAGTTGTACTCTTATATTCCATGTGTTGAGGCAAAAAGCACACTGGACACAAATGGAGCTGGACATATATGTCTACACCTAGCTGTGCCACTCCTTAGCTGTGTGACTTTGGGAAAATCATGTGACCTCTCTGATCCTCAATTTACTTACATGTACAAGTATTTCTCAACATTTTAATAGGAATCAAAATGGGATCATATATGCTAAATTTGTCCATTAATAGCATTGCTAATAAAGTGTTACATAAAAGTCAGATGTATTCATGGCCAAATCTTCCTAATGTCCCTTAATTCCAGGCTAGACTGTCTGGTCATTTATATGTCTTTCCCAGACACTATAGGGAAAATGGAATTTTGTGTTCGCTTTTCTAGAAAGAGAATGCTGAGGTGCCTTAAATATCCACTACAAATTTTACCTCAAAGGGAATATTCTGTTCCTTTGCCAGCAAACTTCCTTTCCTATGGGATGGATGAAGAAAAACTAGTACATATTATTTCAGGAAGAGCCAAAGATGATGACCTCAGAAGGCATCTGACAGCAAACGCTTGGGCTAGAAAAACATGGAAAGGCACCCACCACAAGTTTGGTGTGAGCAGGAATGTGGTGTGCACCTGGAGAACAGGGCAGCAGAGCATAGACTTCTTTCCCCTCGAGGTCTATCACTCCCTCCCCAGTGACTGCCTTCTATGGTCATACTTTCTTTCTCATCATTCCCCTGGCACAGATTTGCTTTAAGTTTAAACCTTCGGAACAGTTACCTGACAGAACTAAGACCTGGAACGCCTGTAAAACCAGCAATGGACCACCTATATGACAGTGAAGGACACCTGGCCACAGGACAGAGAGGGAGGGTGGAAGGAAAGTAGGAAAGCTCCTAAGCAAACCACCTTAAGACATCGCTGTCAGAATAAACTAAAAGGTTCACCAAATTATGAGCAGAAATAACCCTAATAGAGAAAATTATAAAATCACCCGAACAATCTGAATGCTATGGCTGCTGTAGGAAATTTATGTTCATGGTTTTTATTAATAGCTTTTATTATTTAAAAATTTCATTTTTTTTTTTTTTGTTGGCCAATACTTCCTTTAAAATGTTTGTACCACAGGCTGCTTGGCAGAGTTAACATGCCAAGGTCAGAGCTTCTCTTCCTGTATACATGAATTATTTCTACCCTGTTTCTGGCCAGCTCTCATAAATAGGTATTGTGGAGATAGAGACTGTGCATGGCTGGAACAAACCCATCATCACTGTAGGAAAAACTCAATGCATAAGATCTTTGGGTGCTACATCAATAAAGGCATGCTTGCATATGAAGGACAATCAGATATTATAACTTTAATGCCAAACTTCAGGTCTTAGCTTAAGTCAATATGCTATTAATGTAGGCACAAAGTAGCTGGTTTGGTGAAAAATGTCAATGTATTTTTATAGTATACTGCTATAACAGCAAGTGAGGTATGTTCTATCCCTACTGGTGAAAGAAGGGCATTGCTCTCTCCCTTCTGGGTCATGTGTGAACCAGAGAATAGACACAGCACTGAAAAGGGTCTCATACAGAGCAGGAGTCATACGACTCCTTGGGAACGTGAGCCTGAATTTTACAAGCCTTCAACTGTCAAGAAAATGAAACAAATATGATGAAAAATGCAGACGGACATGGAACACATGGACAACCCCATTCTCTGCGATATCACTACCATAGACAAGAAATACACATCTCAGCAAAGTCAGAAGGCAGTGCACTGTATGAGATGATCAAAAAGAGAAAACCCTCTGGGACTCCTAGCAGACCCAAAACAACAAAGGAGAGCCTTCCACCAGACTGCATATGTTTCCCCTGGTTGTTGCTGAATCGACATAAACCAACCAGTTCCCAAATTAACGGTTTTCATTTTTAACATTTAGGGACATTGGATAAGAAACAAAGGGGCCAAATCTTCTCACCTTAAAAAGCAATCTTATGGCATCAAAGTTAGACCACCAACTCTGAAATTATTTTCATATGAGAACCAGAGTTTCTATTTAACATGCATATGAATGTCTAATCATAGGCAACCAGTTGGAAGAAGCATGTTATATTCTTCCAGTGTAATATTAGGCATTAAGTTTCATGCTTTTGAAAAACATTTAATAAAAAGGGGACATGTCCACAATATCTTAGGAAGAGAAAAAAGTAGATTTCAAATTATCCATACATTAAGATCCCAATTCTGTTGTATTATTCTGTGTTGTATTATAGTGTACACACAGAATGCACAGAAAAAAAGCACTGGAAAGAAATTTTAAAATATAACTGCTAATTCTTTGTAGGTGCAGATATGGGTAAATTGTATTTTATCCCCTCAAATGTCTTTAATAAACATTAATTACCTACATAATAAGAAAATCATAAATGTTGTTTTTAAACATAGAATTTTCTCATCTCTCTACCACTCTATCTTCTTCAACACCAGTACTGGAAAAACATTATAACATAAAAATTAGAACAAATAGTTTAGAGGACTCAGGGACCAACCGCAGGTAACTGCCATGAAATAAAAATCTCAGTAACATTTAAACGAGATGGATGAAAGCTATCTTTTGGCTTTGGGGACACTTTCCTTTTCACTGTTTTTCCTTAAGCCAAGGTTAGGCCAGCACTTCTTCAGTCTCTGAGTTCAGTTCTGCTTTCTCTCTCCATCAGCATGTACAGGTTTCAAAAGTACAGTCAACCAAGGTTATCTTGTTCTTTTATCCTTTTCATTCAGTGACTGATGACAAGCACTGGAAGACAACCAGCCTTTCTGAAATGATATGCCAGTCTATTCCCTCAATACGTCTCCCTCTTCTCTTTGAATTATTTCATAAATGTGCATGGGAGTAGCAGCTTGACATTGTGGACTGAGCCTACAGCAGTGTTGAGACTTTAGGGATTAACAGCACACCTCTACCTCCTCCTCTCCATGACTGCCCCCATAATCTCTTTCTGGAACCTGAGAATGATGTAGGCAAACAGGATGGGCCAGGGCTCTTGGAGCTCAGTGAACAAGGAAACATCTGGATGTGAGGGTCTGCACTAATCACAACTCAGAAAAACACAACAAAATATGTAATCCAGTGGACCCGTGTCATCGTCATAAGTAAAATACACATTAGCGGAGTCTTTACTTACTAAGCAACATGAAACATCAAGCCAATGCTAGACTGTATCAAATAGTAAGATTTAAAAATCACCTTAGTTTATAGAAATGTTAAATGTCACAACAAGCACCTTTTTTATTGCAATGTACTTGTTTTGTTTTTCCAAGCCACCAGGAAAGCTACGATACAAATTTGTGGGGGCAGTCCTTGGCTCGTGGTAGGTGCTTCATAGTTATGTGTGAGAAGGAAAGAAGGAATGAAGAAGGAGAAGGAAAGAGAAAGAAGGGGAAAGAAAAAGGAAGAGAGGGGAAGGAGGAGGGGAGTGGAGGGAGGGGAGGTGGGGAGATAGGGAGGATAAGCCACTTAGTTCATGCATTGTTGCTTGCACAGGACTGTACATTACAGAGAGACAAGGACATATGCAGTTTTGAGGACTTTCAAAGTCATCCCCTGATGTTGTTAACAGTTCCAGTACTCAACACTTCTCTCTATTAAGGAATTCTCCCTATAGCTAATATAAACCCTCTCTGCTTGATCTTAAGCCCACTCACTCTGGTTCTGTCTCAGAGGAGAAAGTGAACAGCTGATCTCCACACTTGGTACAATAATTCTTCATACATTTAAAGAGAATAAGTCATCACCTCATTGTCTTTTTTTCTTTCCCTTAATAACCCCAATTCCCATAGCCTTTCTCCATAGATCCTGTCTTCTAATCCCTTAATCCAATGATGCGTATTAGTACTCAGTTCAAAGTCAGTAAAAATAGCATGTTGTCAAATGGTGGTATCAGGAGATCCTGAACAAACACCCTTGCCAGGAGGAGCTCCTGTTTTGCCCCCTTAGATGCCCTCTGTAGAGCCTGGAGAGAGCATCAACGTCTCCTGGCCTCTCCTCTGAGGCTGGGAGGTAGAACACAGTTGTGTCCAGCTGTGCCCGGGCAGTCACCAACACCGCATTTACCGGCCTGCTCAGTGATGTCTCACACTATGCTAGGCACAGAGGTATAGTGGAGAGGCACACAGATGTGCTTCCTGCCAGTTCGTTCTGAGTGAGTGAATGTGCATGAGCCAAAAGCTTTCAAGTAATATCAATAGAGGTAGTGATTGACTTCTATTGTATAAACACTGATTTGATCACTGTGGACTATGATCACCATAGTCCTTAGGGGCTAGGATCACAGAGCCCCCACACCCTGGAGTTGGTGCTACCTCCTGGACACGAGGTCACCAGAGACACAGACACACCTTAGCCTGTTTTATTTATTCCAGGATGCAGATACTGGCAGAGCATTTTGTCTTACTATGTTGTTGTTGCTTCAGTTCTTCGTGGGGGGGGGGGAGTCTCCCTTTCCTCAGTTTGGTTGCTCTCCTTCCCTCCCATTGATCCATCCATTAATTCCTGAGTACTATCATGGGTCCAACACTGTGTGCCAAGCACTTCCATTTCTAGTCTCTGCTTTACTGGTGGATGTGGCTGTGACATCTCAGTGTTGAAAGCCATAGACGGAAACAGGTTTGGGGAGTCCACAGAATGATTTACATGAACTGAAAATGTTTTTAATATACATAAGGAAGGGGGTTTTCTGGTAGGTGGAGGCAGGGAAGAGGGAGTGGGCTTATAAAACACCCTCTTGTCTCTTTCTGGAAAAGATAAGCAGAGATGCAAATCTTACATATTCTCCTTTAATTCTGACCCAGACAGTCCCTTTAAGGTCTGTTTACATCTCACGGCCTAAAAATGCACCATCATCATTTCTTGATGTCATTACTCAGAGCACACCCCCACTGCATTTCATTTTTATTATCCCCATTTTAGGAACTATTAAATGGAAGCAGAGAGCAGTAGCAATGAAGCAAATCATGAGAGACTCTGATAGAGACAGAAGCCTTAAAGCTTGTTGGAACTGCATCTCTGTGCCAGACTATTTTTAAAGCAAGTTTATGCAGCTGTCCCCCACTTAGGAGCCTTACAAATGAGCCCAGTCTGCACACAATGATTTTTTTTTCACCATTGTCTATCCTTTCCAACTCACCACGCTATGTCTGCATGCATGTGTGTGTGTAAAATATTTCTTTTTAAATGTCCTTCTCCACATTCCTACATACCAGAGAGATGTTCTTGGCTTTCTGTGAATCAAATTCTGATCCAGAGATCTCTTTACTATTCTAGCCCCCTAAGCCTTCTAGAGGTTCCTTACATAGGATCCCATTAAAGGTTCACAAAAGCAGATACTGTTCATTTTTTACTAAAGTAGTTGGGTAAATATATCAAATCTGTAAATGTCTGGAGTATTTTTGGCAACAATTGCTCTGGGGAGGATTCCAGAGACTGGAAACAGCATTGCTCTGGAGAGGGAAGCAAAGGGTCATCGATGAGAAGAGGACTTTCTTTTTACTGGTACTCTTTTTGTGCCATTTGGTTTTTTACCATGTGCAAATATTACCTTAAAAAATTACACAAGAAGGGTATTGACTACCAGTTGACATTTGTTGGATACTGACTGTTTCAGTGATTATTCACTGGTGTTTGACTATAAAACCTCTTTGAATATTTACAACAGCCTTATGTAAAACCCTGTGTTACAAACACAGGTAGTATCCGTCACTAGCTGATAAATGGCAACATGGAGAACTGAACTCAGTTCTGCTTTCCAAAACCATAGACTATGTTGTGTTGATTTCAAGTCTTCCCAAGGGAACAAAATGTGTAAGACTGCAGCATTGGGACTACTTTTAGGAATCTAAAGGAACATTGGAAGTCCTATCACATGGTTCACACCAACAACTTAATCTTCCTCGGCCCGAGATGCCTTGTTAAAAGCCGGTCACATATGTATCACTCCACTGGGAGCTGGGCCTCCCTGATGATTCCCCCAAGTCCTTCCCTGGCACTGGGGTGCTCACTCCAGAGGTGGGGAAGTTACCTGTTCCCGTGCTGTCTCCAGTAAACTTCTAAGTGGGGGATTTTCGGGGTAGAAGTGAAATGGCTTGTCAATATTCTAGTTCTCCTAAGCATATGGATTCTTCATTTATTTAGCAATTATCTTTTGAGTGGTCCAGACACTGGAGGCAAGCACTCTTCTGAAGGGTCAGAATTACAGAGGTGAGCAAGGTCCTTGCCCCCAGGAGGCATTCATCCTGGTGTGAAGAGGCAGGCAATAAACAAACAAGCAAGCAAGTAAGCAGAACGCCAGATAATGAGTGTATTGAGGAAAATTAAAATCTACTGTTAGGCAGCGTGACTGGGTGACTACCTCATCACGGGTCATTAGGAGGGCTTTCTGGGGAAATATTTACTTAAATGACAGGAATGACAAATATGCCCTAGGAGCTATGCCCTTCAAAACAAGCTCAGGTTCCTGTGTGTTCCATTCCCTCACCCAATTTCTATTCCAATCTGCTGTTTATTTACAAGGAGATTTTGCAGTCCCAGAAGTTAGCACTAGAAAAGACCCAAGAAGTCTTCTTAGTCCAATGCCATCATTTTAGAGATGAGGAAAGAAAAATGTAGAAAAGTGGAAAAAGCAGGTTCCATAGCTAGTTAGTGCCCTGACCAGTGTCTGAGAGTCCTATCTAGCCCATATTTCTTCCACAAACCCACATTCCTCCCCTGCTTATCTGTCCAGTGTTCAGCTCCTCCCTGTAGAATCTTCACCCTGGTGCCTGCCTTCCTGGAGTCCACTGACACTAAATCCTCTCTGGACCAAGGGGACCATCTGAAGCAGCATTAGGCATCTTGAGGATGATGTCCTGGGGACGGGGATAACAGTGGAAAGACAAACACAACTTCCCATGATGCAATCTCACCACAACCCAGCCATTCCCTGGAGCCACACCTGCCATCCTCCCTGCCCACAAGTGAGCCCTAATAGGATCCTTCAAGTCGGGGAGCTACATGGCTCTGTGACCTCAATGAACACTATACATCTATCTTCCAAAGTGTTCCCTGGTTTAATTGAGTCGATATGAAAATGTTCTATTCTCTCAACCTCTCTCAAAATGCCTTACAAAAAGATTAACCACAGAATTTCTTTAAATAGCAACTTCCTTTAGTACATGTAAAGTATGATCTACAAAAATTCGAAGATTTTCTCCTCCCCCTCCCCACGAAACAACAGCTACCATATTAAGGGCAATAACATAAACTTGGATTCTTAATGGTAGATTTTGGGATTCTTTTATTATGTAATGATTCTCACACTTGCTACAAATACTTATTGAACTGCTCTATGAAATACGCTCTTACAGGTTGCCATGAGGACACAATTGAGCTAAAGACACAGCCTCTGCCCTTTGGAACCATGCAGATTCTCTCTCACAACTCTCACAAGAGGCAGATGTGATGGGTGCTGCCTCAGACGTATGGACAAAATCAACAGGGGACAAGGGAGTGTGAGATTTTATCTCAGTCAAAGATGAGGAAAGGAAGCTGCAATATTTTAATTAAGTTTCAAAGGATGGTTATGATTATACAATTGGATAATTCATTCTAGGAAGAAATATCATGACATGTACGGGGACGGGACCTACAAAGGCACATTCTCAGAACAGGAAGAAGCCCGGGGTAGCTTACTTGCGAGACAGGAAATCATGAGGAGGAGAACAAAGGCTTGGAAGGGAGACCAGAGCCTTGAATGCAAGAACAGATCAAGTCTAGCCCCAATCCATAAACCATAGAAGGCTCAAGTGGGCTTTGGGCAGAGAAAGAACATCACAGTCAGAGTTGTGCTTCAGGAAACTCATTCTGGCAGCCATATTTTGGACTAATCTGAAGGGGTAAGGGCAGGTGCCAGGGACAAGGAGGCCCATTTAAAAAATTGTCACATAGTTCCTGGATCATATATAAAGTAAGGAATAAATTCAAGAGCTAGAATAAAAGTAGGATTGGTGAGGGAAGGGATCCAAACCCTAGGAAGGAGGGTCTAGTTCTAGAAAGGGCTGAGGGGCACAGGCCTCAGATTCTGGACTCAAGAAGAGGAGTCAGTATGACCTGATGGTGAGTGGTGTCTCTTTAAGAAAAGGCAGTTGTGAGATGCCTCCCCCTGCTTGAGACAGTCATTGTGAGCCTACTGCAAAAAAAAGCTGCCCCCTCTGTACATCTTATAAGCTACCTATGAAGCCTCAGTTATTAATAACTCCTCTTCTGGAGACAGACAGAAGTGCCTGTTATACATGAGGAGCCCAGAACATTTCTTAAATTATGACGTCTCTACAGCAGCAGTGAAAGCAGCTTGATTGGAGTGAAAAGCAGAAGCCCAGGGAACATCCATTTCTGAACAAATGATAACTTGGTGGAGGGAGGGAAACTTTAATTAAGAACATCAGGCAGGCCAGGCACAGTGGCATGCACCTCTAATTCCAGCACTTTGGGAGGCTGAGGCAGAAGGATCACTTGTGGCCAGGAGTTCAAGACCAGCCTGGGCAACATAGTGAGACCTCATTTCTACCAAAAATTTGAAAGTTGGCCAGGCATGGTGGTGCATGTAGTCCCAGCTAGTTGGGAGGCTGAGAGGGGAGGACAGGTTGAGCTCAGGATTTTGAGGTTGTGTGAGCTATGACAGTACCACTGCATACTAGTCTGAGTGACAGAATGAGACCCTGTCTCAAAATAATAAAATTAAATAAAAAAGCTGGCATAATTTAAGCCTTATAATTGTGCCCTATCTGATAAGAGAAAATGCATGATAGATAGAGGTCTTTCAACTTGAAGAATTAGATCCTGGATTCTCCTGCCTGAGCCACACATGCCTCGTTTCTCGGGTGAGCGTTCACACATTCACATAACTAGCTGTCCAGGGCTCTCTGTGATGAGGTTGTGAATTTCAAGAAATTTATCTCTGGCCTCATTTTCTGGTAACTCTCTCTAGAAATATATAGCTGAATTTCCATTCTAGGCAGAACTATGCTAACATTTTGAAGCCCATTCTCAGCCAATTGGCCCATGGAATCTGTGGAAGTTGTCTTAAATCAGTTTCCCAACATGTTTTCACAGAATATGAATATCATGAACAAAGCGGTCTTGGGGTAGAATAATTTTGGGAAATTCCATTCTAAATAAAAGTTAAGGTATTTCTTTGCTATAAGACACCTCTGAACTTTCAAGGGTTGGTATGTTCTAAGACTCTCCTAGAGTGAGAAACAGTAGGCAGCATCTCCCAACCTTATGTATCTGTAAAACTATTTTCAGCAAAATGTCTCGAGAGACAAGAGTACTGCAGAACATATCTGGAGAAAAATCAGCAATGACATTACTCTCAGGAATATTTGTATTCAACTGGGAATCTGGAATAATACAAATTGTAATACTAATTGAGTGCTTACTATGCACCAGCCACCTTTCTAAATACTTTACATATACTTAATCCTTATACCCGTTGGTACTACTATTATTTCCCTTCTATGGATGAGAAAACTGGGGCACCGAGTAGTGAAGAGATTTGTCTAAGATCCTAAATAGAGCTGGGAATTGGACCTAGACAGTCTGGTGCCCACAGAAATTAATTTCTGATGGTAGAATTTCAAACACTGTGATCAACTGTCAGTGGGAGAGATTCTGAGCAGAGCCTTGCATGGGAATCCTTCAATCACAGTAAGTCTAACCTTTCTTCTCATAAATTCATCTTTACAAGCTTCCCAAATGCTCTCTAGGACACAACTCCTGAACTATACCACTAATTCAGTTTCATCACCAAATTATGTTATATTGTACACACATACTCTCCCACGAAAACAAAGTCATGATTCAGACAGCAATGCAATTATCAACAATAAATGGTAATACATAAAGAAAACAATCTCTTGATTAACCAAAACAGCAATTAAATGAACATGCAAGTTTGAGAAATGGCTTCTCCTGTGTATCAAGGTATTGATCCTTTGCTCCACAGGTCTAGGGACAAAAACCAAAGGACTACTTTCCTTACATGTGTTGCAAAATTTCACATCTCTACTCTACTTTGCTCAAGAATTGTCAAAGACATGTCCTACCCTTTCCCACTTCCTCTCCTTGTTCAGAAGAATTATCACCAGTTTCGGGTGCATCTGGTAACCATCTTCACTGAAGGACAGATTCCTCCCCTCAAAAGTGACGTTGATCAGATACCTATAAAGATGAAATAAAAGGAAGATTAAAAGTATGAAGAGGATATACCATGAATAAGGCAGTTAGGTATATAGAGAGAAAGCTGGCTAAAGACAGAGCAGTAAATAGAAATACAGATACCATTACCAAACTTGGTATGCTTTGAACTCCCATTTGATTATGCAATAGAGTCATCCAAATTTTCACAGAGTAGGAATCATATGAAAAAGTAACATAAAATTTTAAATAAAAGATGTTTGGTCACTGCTTGTTCTTACAAGTGGGAGCTGAACAACGTGAACACATAGACACAGGGAGGGGAACAAGACACACTGGGGTCTGTAGGCAGGGAGATGGGGAGAGGGAGAGCATCAGGAAAAACAGTGAATGCATGCTGGGCTTAATATTTAGGTGATGGGTTGATAGGTGCAGCAAATCACTGTGGCACAAGTTTACCTATGAAATGAACCTGCACATCCTGCACATGTACCCCAGAACTTAAAATTAAAAATAAAAATGTTTAAAAAGGTGTTTGGTTGAAGTTCAGTCTATAGGTATGACATTGAGCAAATTACTCAGCCATTCTGAGCCTCAGCATTTTTCCCTATTGGCAAAAACTAGTACAATAAAGGGACCTACTTCATTAGGTTTGTAAGACTTAAATGGGATAACTTAGGTTAACCACTTACCATGTGGCCTGGTTCATAGTAGAGTCTCATTAAGTGCTAACAATTGCTATTGAAAAACAAAGGTGGATTAAAGGTTGGAGATGGTAGAGACAAGAAATGAAAGTAAGAATGTACCAAGACAACTTTCTGCTAAGAAAGGTGGCATGTAGGAGCTTAGGGTCTCCCTCTATCCCAGAGATATGTACATACTCTTTAACTCTTGCTAAGGTCTTGCCCGTACTTCTGAGAGATGTGAGATGAGTACAGTAAGCAAGGATCTGATATGACAGGATGCATCTGGAAACCAGGGCTATTACACTGTGTATAGGGAACAGAAAATACTAAGGAATGGGAAAAGGTGGGAGAGGCATTTCACAGAGTGCTCTGGTGACTTGTGCATAGATTAGCGGAAACTCTGGAGGTAACTAGAGTCAGACCAATGAAACTGTCTTCCTCCTGGACACCTTCACCTTAGCCAACCCTTTTCCCTCTGGCTGCTATCATCTGATGAGCAGTCCCTTCACTGGGAATTCCCAAAGGCATGCTCATTACAACTGCATTAGTGCAACTGCACTGATGGTAATTAATGTCTTTTTACCATAATGGCCCAAGGAATCAATAATGATTAGCTCTGTGTTGACATGACATGTTACTCTGGAGCCTTGGGCCTGATGTTGCTTGTGAGACATGTCTCTGCTAAGAAGCAAAAGGGATATGTTGTAATTGCAGTGAGGATGCTAAAGGAGGCAGCTTAAAAACTCCTTTTTTTTTTTTTTTTTTTTTTTTTTTTTTTTTTTTTTTTTTTTTTACTCCTCTCATTCAATGAAACTGGGAGGTCTTCTTTGATTCTTCCAGGTAATGTTAGGTTAAACAACAAGGTTGCTAGGATGCATATCCTTCTGGTGATTCGAATGATGCTTATGCAGCATGAACCAAATCCTCATGGATCACTTCTCACTTCCAGAACTACCTGCGATGTTTAAGCCTGCCATTCCCTGGTCTTGTGTAGCTTCACAAATGGAATAAAGAACGCAGAAGACCCCAAAGGAGTAGCGATTCCTAGAATCTTAGAACTGAAAGAGACTTTCATAATCAACTAGCCTACCACTTCTTACAGTTTATGCTTCCCTTCTATATCATAAAATTGGTCTTCTCAGCTCTTCTTGAATTCTTTCACTGATAGGGAACTTTTCATGGCATCTTCTGGGCTCAAGATAGCCATCTCAGTGTTGGCTACTTAGTTCTTTCTTACTTAAAGCTGAAACCTTCTCCCCTGAAACCCTTTGATACCTGTTTCCTTTTTAGAGATTCTACAGTCTTAGTCTAATCCTTCTTCTACATGAGAGTTTCTCAAGTATTTGAAGACATTTATCATACATCCCTTATGAAGTCAATTTTACTCTTTAACCATTAAACTCTTTTAGTTCTAAAATTTTAACTTGATGGATTAAAAAACAAGCACAAGGAGGTTAAATTATTTGTCCAATGTTATCGTACGGCAGACGCACCTGACAGCAATAAGTTATGCATACCCTGAGAATGACCCTACAGTCTCAGAAAAGTGTATGTTCAGAGTCCTAAGCTAAGAAATCTGGAAATGGTCAACCCAGAGATTTACTTTTTATCTACAAAGGACATCTAAACCCCCAGTTCATCTCTTGGCATGCAGGCCATACAGGGGATCAAAGTCCTTTGTTTGGGGTTAAATGAACGTTTAGGTGAATGTTGCTAAGTGAAAATGCTATATAAACTGCATGCATTTTACAAACGGTAGCAGTTCTCCTGTCCAGCCCACCATTACTGGATTGTCCTTGTATGTAAGTTTCCCCAGTAAATCCTATGTCTCATTCACTGTCTCTGGGTCCATTCTTAGGCATTTCAGATATGGTGCCATTGCTATTGGAGTCAATAAGGGTCCAGTATGACAGTTACACAGCTAATTGGGAGCAGAAGTAACATTTTAAGCAATATCTCCAGTTCCATGTCCTTTCCTGACAACAGCCTGATTCTCATATACAACATGAGGCTTAGCATCCCAAGTCCTTTACATATTCCTCATATGCCATGGCTTCACGTTTTCTACCATCCCATCTTGGCTACTCTCTCCAGACACCTCCACTCAGTGACATGTTGCATCCCCAACACAACTCAGTGCTCAGTCTGCTCCACTCCTTGCCCTGCTCCTCAGCTCTCAGCCCAGAGCTGCTCACCCAAGCCCATCATTAGTGTGAAGGTAATATTCAGGTCTCCTACAGTTTGCAATGACTCTAACACTTCAACCAAAAGCCCTGAAGAATTCATTGCAGAGAGTATAATTACAAAACCACAAGACAGGTTATTTTAAAACAACAAACTAGAAATCTAACCATGAATATAATATACTTGAAAATGTATTCCTACTACAAAGACACTGAAGAATTTCTGGAGTCTTCAAATAAAGTTTATGAGACATGTAAAACAATTTGGTCTCATCTATTTTGAAAGGAGGAAGGAAAGAAGGAAAAAGGAAGAAAGAAAAGGAAAGAGGAAGGAAAGAAAGAGAGGAAAAGTGGGAGGAAGGAAGAGAGAGATGGAGGAGAGAGGGGTAAGGAAGAAGAAGAATGGGAGGGAAATAAATGATCTGGCTTAAGCATCCACCTTTTCATCAGACACTGTGCTGAATAATTCTGCCTTTATCTAAAACACCATTAAGGATATTTAAAGGAAAGTATCTATTTCAGAAGGCAATTATAAAAGAGGAGTTCCAAAAATAACTCAATTAATAAGCAGCATCAATGGAATAACTATATAGCCTCTCAAGATGACTTCTTTGAAGGGGACAGCATTGAACTGGGTGTATAAGTTGAGAAATTTGGACTTGCAGAAAATAAATCACACTCATGGGCAATGTAATTGGTCTGTAAATTTCTCTGGCTATTCCTGTTCCAGCAACTTCTGATTTTCCTTAGAAACTGTTCTCTTTCTGGGGTGCTCCTCCTCTTCCAGCTCTAAGTTCATTTTATCTACTTAAGCACTCCTCACATATTTTACACTTATCAAAAACATTAGTAAAATTTTATGACAATATACAAAATATTTTTCTCCAAAGTATCCTTTCATCATTCATATCTGTCAGCAGCATATAGATTAATCATCCACACTGTGTTTTTATGAGTAATTTCTTGTGGTGTGAGAACATTTAGCCATTAGTGAGGAGTTTGCAAATATACACCAGCCTTGAGCAAGATGCCCTTTGAATAGCAGAACAAACCCATCCATTCATTGGTAATGAATAGTGTGAAAAAATAGTTGGGGGTGTGGTCACTTCTAGACATGTGATCTTGGCACCTGAATCTCAGTTATTCTTCTCTAAAATGAAGACATCATTTTTACCTCCAGCTTATCAGAGAAGTCTGTTGTGATGATCAAATGAAAGAGTGGGTAGGAAAACTATATAAAATATGATACCAATATAAGGTTATTTCATAGGAAAAATTCAGAAAAAGAATATATTAGCATAATTTGAGTATCTAAAGGCAAGAAAGTTGCTTGATTTTAAACCTCAGTGAATAAGTGTGATAACTACATTTTAATAAGACTCAATTATCAATGAAATACATTTGAAAAATGGAGACTGGCTTCCACACATGGAGGCTAAACTAGACCAAATGGCTATATTAATCAATTTAACTTTCCATAAGACCTGAAAATATCCAACTACCCTTCAATCTGGCTGTACTTTGTCAATTTTTAACATTAATTAGAACCTCAAAACTTTCATGTGCGAATCCTGGGTAAAGGATTAAATTATATTTAAAATTAAAAGATGCCATAGCTATTCTATTTCTTTCCAAACATGTCATCCTCAAGTACACAGTCAAAAAGCCTTGCTTCAAGTGGCAGCCAAATGCAGAAGTTCTGCCCATGAGACTCAAATCCCCTGGAAGTCCCATCAAGGGTGTGTGTGTGTGTGTGTGTGTGTGTGTGTGTGTGTGTGTGTGTGTGT
>NC_045443.1:13752705-13973436 GCF_002776525.5 Piliocolobus tephrosceles
TGTGTGTGTGTGTGTGTGTGTGTGTGTGTGTGTGTGTGTGTGTGTGTATACGTATTTTAAATTGCTTGATTTGTCTCTAGAATGTAGTTTGAACCTTAAGAAACTAGATGGTCTGTCTCATACAGTTCTAATATTACACAGAATCTCACATTGCTAGAACTAGGAGAGAAGTTAGAAATTATCCATTGAGAACCTTCATTTTAGAGAGGAGAAAATAGGTCCCAAGATACAAAACAACTTTCCCAAGGTGACCTGCCTGCTTAGGACTGGAGCTTAAGTCTTCTGACTCTCAGCTCAGGGTCTTTCCATGATCACCAAGTGAAGGGAAATCAGTTCTACAGAGCTCCAGATGTGCATTTTAGCATTCTTGCATCACATGGCACATCCTGGACTATACAGATCCCTAATACAGACCGCATAAAACAAAATCTATCTTAGATAATTAATCTACCTGCTTGCCTGCTTGTTGAGAATGAGCCTCAGAATCCTGATGGGCTCAGAGCCAATACATTTGCTTTATATGGCCAAAGTCACACTACAGTGAGCTTAATGGGATCAGCTAAGGTTAAAAAGACCTTCTGCCTCTTTGACTTTGGCCATGCCACTCCGAGCTCATCTACTGCACCACATTGATACCCACAGCAATGATTTAGCAGCATGCCCTGCGTGAGAGGCACCCAAAGGAGCTCTACCAGAATTTTCCCAGCCCACCAACAGCCTTAGAACTACAATACTTACTTTACCCTGTATGTCTTTACAAGCACTAGATTTTTAAAAATTAATATCTGCTAATGTGTCAATAAGAGAAGAGACAGCATCTCATTTCATCCAATCTTTTCATCTTCAGATGAAACAGATAAAGTCCAGCAGGGCTTTTGTGATTAGATGACAAGGCTGAGAATGGGACCCAGGTGTCCTAACCCATAGTCCGGTGTTCTTCCCATGTGCCACCATATTTTTAAAAAGTGGCAGTTTTTCATACCTCTCGTTTTCATTCTCTAGCTATTAAAAGTAAAGTGATAAAGGAACACAGTTCCAGGCAAGAGACAAATTCTTGACCCCCTCTTTTTTTTTTTTTTTTTTTTTTTTTTGCAATTTTCTGGCTCTGAAAAGCTGTAACTCTGTAACTTTGTATCATTGGTGTGTCACCTTCTAAAGTCTTCAGCTTCCCCATCTATAAAACAGGTGGTTCATACCATCTTACTTGTCTGATGTGAGAAGCTACAGGGAGGATCCTTTGACCTGTTGTTTATCTCTACATTTCTTGTTTTCTTTTTTAAAAATAGTTTTTATTGTATATATGTAAGGTATCCAACATGATTTTATGGGATACATATAGACAGTAAAAAAGATGACACTAGTGAAGCAAATTAACTTATCTATCACCTCACATTTCATCTGATTAATACTGTTCTTAATAATATTACTATAATTCTGTTACTATTAGCTGCTGTTATTACTCTCTACCATGTGAATGGGGAAAAACACAATTCTTTTGAAAGACTAGAGTTTCTTTTTAGACATTACAATTATTTACACACAATACCTCTAGAAATAGTAGAAACAATTTCCCACAGGATTAGAAATAGTGGACTTGAAAACTTTGGAGAACAAGGCAAAGATATTTAAAAATTAGATTTTTAGTGTTCAGTTTAGATAGACTAAAAAGAAATTTCTGAATTTTTCCCAGCTAAGAAATTCATAATTATCAAAATAAATCCCAAATGATTAATCCAGTTTAGTGTGGTCAACATGGCAGGCAAGATTATTATAATCTGGCCAACAATGGCTTCTTTTTAAGGAAGAAGGATTTGAAGAAGTTTTAAATGGTTCCTTTGAGATATGTCATATATAAAGGTATTAAACTCTGTGGTTGGACAATATAATTAGAAATGCCAGTTTCCTATGCTGTCCTTTTCTCCTATTTAGGCAAAATGATACCTTGTAGAGAAGCTCAGGAATAACTAAACAGCAGACTGTAATATTAGTTAATGATTACTTGAAATGGGTTAAAAATAGTTTGTCTTCCAGTGGATTAAACATTTTCTCTGAATGGTGTTTATGCCATTAATTTATTTTGCAATCCATTCTTCACAAATCATAAAATGTTCAAATTTGGGCTAGTTCATATCATAGTTATTTAAATTCTAAATTAGTGGTGTTAAATTAATGAGATATTAAAGTATCTTAAATTCTAAATTAGTGGTGTTAAGTTAATGAGATATTAAAGTATCTTGAACAGTGATTGATACAAATTTAATCTACCTCTTATCTCCTAGTGGTGGTGAGAAATGTGCCTTAGCCCCTTAGTAGTGTGGGCTGAACTGAATTCATTTGAGGTATAAGTGGCAATGTGTAAATTCATCATCTATTATGAAGAAAAAGTATTTTCAGTCCCCTTGGCCTAACAATAAAAAATTTCAGGGAGCTATTACCTGGATTCTGTTTCACAACTGAATACCATGAATTAGTTTAATCTGAAATGAAAGAAAACACAGGAGGATTGATAAAAGAAGGTAGAGAACATTAACCTCCCTCCAGACAGATGCTATCTTTGACCAATTATCAAAGCAATGAGAATTTTGAGGAGCTCTGTCACCAGCTGTGATAACCTCCTATCTATGCTACCTTTCACCAAGCAGGGTCAATGTGACAGGCCATGGCTAGGGAACAATGCTCTCTAGACCTACCTACGGGTCCATCTGGGATGAAATGGAGGAACTCATTCTCATTAGTAATATATCCTCATTCAAATGAATGAAAAAAATCTGGACAATACCCCAAAATGCTTAGTGGTGACAGGTGAATAGAAAGAAAATAAAGGGGAGAAACAATAAGTTAAGAAGGAAAGAATACAGTGTGTATTACACAAGTACACACTCATACTGCACCAGGCAGTGTAGCGAGGTGTTTAAGAACAAGGACACAGTTCTTAAACAGTGCAGTAGTCACAGTCTCCATTCAAATCCTGCACCCACCAGTTCTGAAGTTGTGTGGTCTCGCAGGTTATTTAACCTCTCTTTCCTCATTTTCTTCACCATAAAAAATACGAATAATAATATTACCTATCTCATAGGATTGTCATGTTTCAATATATATAAAGGGGATGTGAGAGTGATCTGACTGCGACACCTGTTACCCCACTGATTGCCAGGGTTGATTTGGCTGATCTGGGTGGCTAGGCGGGTGTTCCCTTCCTCCACACTACTCCATGTGCATCCCTCCCTAAGCTGTGTGCCCAGTGGAAGAGGATGACCATTCCCAATAGAGGAGGACCGGTCTGAGGTCAAGGATATATGAGTAGCTGGGCTTCCATTCTAAAACCTCCAAACAAACTCTCAACATATATAAAGGACTTAGAATTCTCCCTATCACAGAGTAAGCATTATGCATTAGCTGCTGTTGCTGTTATTATTATCACCTATTTTTTACATTACCTGGATGTCAGGGGAGTTAGCATTTGAAGGGACTTTTGGATCACAGTCTAACTGTTCACAGTTACAGCTGAATACTCTGAAGCTTGGGAAAATGATGTCATGCTTTGGCCCATTTAGTTGAGTCTGGGTCTCCTAATTCCTGTATCTCCGTTTTTCCATAAAACTACCGGTTCAGTATATTCCCTCTCATTCTTATAACATGCAAAACTATTAAGGCTTGGGAATATTTGTTTTGTTCTTACTATGATTAGTTACCCCTGTGAGTTTTTTTGCAGTGGGTAGTTACTAAATCATACCACTTTAATATACAGTTCACTTTCAAAGGAAGACAAAAGATGTGCTCATACCTCCATCATTTTAGTCTAGAATAAATGATTGCTCAAAATGATCCCCCTTCTGACCTCCCAGATCCCTGCTTTGAACACTAGGTAATTCTCTTAAAATCCCTTTGGAGAGAACACACTCTTGATTATGTGTGAAGGTACCACACTTCCTTAGGGAACTAGTGAGGCTGCCTTTTGATGCCAATTAGTCAAATGTGCAGAATACCAAAGTTGCTTCTCATCTAGCTCTGTGCACAGAACTCAGCGATGAAAACTTAAATTCCTCCTTGTGCTCATGCTCGTGACTCTTAGTCACCTCTGCTATAGGTGAGATCTGGTAAGGTACTAAAGGAAAGCCAGACTTATGAGACATGGTTAGAAAGGTAGAAATCCCCAGTGAGAAGGAACCAAGTAGCTTTTCTGTATAATGTTACTGTCACTGGATTATTTTTCCTTTTAGTTCATATTTCCATGCTATATATAAGTTAAAATCACTTTCTTAAAACACTGAATAAAATTCATTTCTTCTTCCACAGATTAGGTGTTCAGTATGTTGGAATGCAGCCCAGAGTATGTAGGCTATCAAAACTAAGTGGTGAGACCTTCCCAGAGAAAATACGAAGGCAGGTCAAAGGCTAGCTGATCACTGACTACCTTGTTATCATTTTTTGTGACTATTAATAATTTTAAGGTGAAGACTTGCCTTTCTGACATCCATTTTAGCTCACAGCCTGGCAAAACTATTCAGGGGCTATGTAAACAATGACCGGCAGGAAAACTTTCTTTCCTGTGAACTTTCAGGTCTATTGGAAGAAACCCTGAGCATACGTACTCAAGAAGCCCTTGGGTAAGAACCTAAGGTGACCTAGGTATGATATCAAGGGAAAAGAATAAGAAGACTTTTCTCTCCCTCTTGATCTTTCTCCATTTCCTCAATTTGTTCTTTCTGGGGCCTCTCTCTACTTCCTCTTACACATTGGGTGGCCAACAAAATCAACACACGGGAAATATCTCCATACATACAGTTCCTGCTCCCTCTGTAGCTACCATATTTTTGACTTCACAATTCCCTCTAACAGCTCTACCGAAGGGGGCAAAAAAGGTAGATGATTATATGATGAGTTGGTGATGGCTTCACTTACAGGGCTTGAGAGTGGAAGTTATGAGGAATTGTCACTCATGGAAAAAGAAAGTTATAATTTACTTTTCCAGTAACGGTTGGCAGAGTTCTTCAAGTGAAGATTTATAGAAGCAATTATGTTGAATTGGGAGGAGGAGAGGGTCAAAGGAAGGAGGATCTTCCAGGGTCAGGGGGATGTTTCTAACAGACAGAAGACTCAAGATGCCTGGGTGAAGATTATGTCTTTAGGGAAGACAGGCATGTCATGCTATGCATGTGAGACAGAGAGAGTGGTGGAGGCTGTTGACTCATTCAAAAACATATCTCTGACCTCAGAAAGTGCAGTCATAAACCACACCTACCATGCAGATAAAACCCTTTCACATAGGGAACGAAATAATTTATCCCAAGGAAAGACCAGAGTAATGAAAGAGATGCAAAGTGGAATATAATCTGGGAATGGAGAAAGTGAACTGACAGGAAGATTTGTTCACAATAAGGAGTTTGTTATGCAGTTCCTGTAGCACATTCTGGAGAACAGCTTTCTGAGCTACAGTTCAGTGAGAGGAACAATCTCTAACAGTAGGGTTGGTTTTAAGGGTACAGGAAATTTGTACTAGATGGCAGTGAAAGGGATATTATGGATCTGAAAACTGTGAAGCCAAATGTGTACATAACCAAAGAAAATACACCAAGATGAGAAAAACCATAATGCAAAGGTGCTGGTCAAAAGTTATCAGCCAAACCCACATCTTATATTTCTAGAATTTATTTAAGTTTCGCTCTAATGCAGTACATTATGGCACTGTTTCTACACCAGGTTAGAATAAAGAGGTTGGGGAAGATCAAATTTATTTATTTATTTAGTTAGTTAGTTAAAGACATCCATTGATCTTTTCCAATATTCTAAAATGAGAGTGACCCTTGAATCAGAATTTCAAGTAAGATGAGGCCAAGAGTTTCTTTAAACCAAACCCCTTTTCCTCTTTTCTCATCCTCAAGAGGACAGCATCATGAACCCCAATTGCATCTTCACTGGGAAGCTGAAAGAAACGTGTAATCATCTTTCCCTGCTGTACTGTGTGGGGGCTAGAACTCTGCTGTTCCTTCTTTGTCAGGGGATCCTAGCTCTTTCTCTCCCTCTGTAGGTTGATGTTTCCATGGAAACATGCTCTTTAATGCTTCTGAAATTACTGTGCATTCATACCATTAACTCTTTTTTGACCAGGGCAAATCACAAAGAGATTTTTCTACCCCTATGAAAAGTAATTTTATTTTCTATCTCATCTTACTGGGAACTTCTAAAAAAAGTAATTGGCACCTGATGACCCTATTTCCTCCCCAGACTTCACTCCTTAATCCTTGTAATCTTGGCTTTTGCCTCTCTTTTCTACTGAAACTATTGCTACAAAATCATCAACGATCAAACCAGGTTGCTATGATTTGGCTGTCTGTCCATCCAAGCAAGGATGTGTGTTCCCTCCAAACCTCATGCTGAAATTTGAACCCCAATATTGGAAGTGGAGCCTAATGGAAGCTGTTTGGGTCCTGAAAAGATTCATGCCCTCACTTGCGGATGAGCTCCTTTTTTATCAGATCCCATGAGAACTGGTTGTTAAAGAGTCTGGCACCCCCTCCCCCACCTTGCTTCTTTCTTGGCATGAGATCTTGCCATGTGATCTCTCAATCTCTCTTTCTTTCCATGTGATCAGATCTGAATGACTCCTTTCACCTTCCCCCAAGAGTAGAAGCAACCTGAGGCCCCCATCAGAGGCAGATGCCCAATATTGAACTTTCCAGCCATCAACATCATGAGCCAAGTAAACCTTTTTCCTTTATAAATTACTAGCTTTGAGTTTTCTTTATAGCAACACAAAACATACTCAGACAAAGATCAGCAAAAATAAAATCAGTAGCCTTTTGCTCTATCATCATTCTCCTAAGTGTTATACAGTCTCTAACAGTTGATACTCCCCATTTTTTTTTTTTTAGCAAATCCTCTTTTTGTACTTTATTATTTAAAGTAGGATAATATCTTCGTTCTTCTTACACAGGCTAGTAATCTCTCCATTTTTGTCCACGTTCACTTGAAACTCCCCAATTTGGGGGTATGCCAAGATTCAATTTTGAGCCCATATTGTCTCCCTCTGAGATGCATTCACAGCCATAACATCAACAATCATGCCAAGGTCTCCAAAATCCCTATCATAGGTTCCATCAATTCCCTGACCTTCAGCTCAATATTTCTGATTGGACTGTTCTACTTGAATGCTCAGATGAAACTTAACATGATCGAGTCCAAGTCCAAGTTCCCCTATGTCTTTAGACAATGAGACCACCACGTTTACAGCTTTAAAACGGTTACAATGTTGTCTTCTCTCTTTCTGTTACAATTTCATCTTTAACACATGAATGAAAAGAAGAATTCACTGGCTGCTCTTAGGCACTGGATTCCCAGGATGAATCAAATCAATTAAAAGTCAACTGTAGTTTCGCTTCATGTACAAAATATGCTGACTGACATTTTTCCCTTCTTCAGCACACAGTTTCAGAACTTTGTCTCCACAAGGTAAATGAGTCTCATAGCTTTCTAATCTACAAGTGAAGTTGCTTGGAAGTCATATTTCTGCTCTGGCTGCTCAATTTTTTAAAGAAGTCCAACAATGCTACCATTTATTGAGCACATGCCTAGCCTTGTTGTGGGTGCTTTACATTATTTTACATTCTCACATCAATGTTATAAAATAGGTAAATATTATAATGAAGGCCCAAAGTTGGGAGCACTAGGAGTTGAATCCCTCCACTTCTGAATGACTCTAAAGCCCATTTTCCTTCCACTGCCGCGTACTAAGAACAACGTTGTCAAGAGAAGCAAAGGTCAGTAGAGAAGAAAAGAAAGAGGCCACAAATTTCTAAGATGGTAGAACTAAACTTCAAATCCAGATCTGAATGGCTCCAAGCCCTAGGTTCTTGATCATGATTTATACTACCAACCAGCAGTCCATCAGTTGTTTTAAATTGTCTCTGATGCCATCATCATAAAGAGATCTACAGGAAAGTCAACTAAACACACAGGCTTTTTACAGCCCTAGGAGAGACCAGAGGCACATTACTGCTAAGGAGCTATGTTCATAGGATAGTCAGAGAACCCCAGTCTTTAAGGGCTGTCAGTCTGTCATATGTCACAAGCAGTAACCCAAAAAATTGAATGAATTTTCCTTATGAGAAAACAGGAGAAAAATCACACAGCAGTAAGCTTGACTGGATTTATAGAAGAATTAATTCTTAGATCGTGCTCTGGAAGGAAGTCAGTTATGAAAGTCTAGGACTAAATTCTTGGAGTTCTTGTTAAAGACAGACAATAAGAGCTAGAATATTTATTTGGTTTGGTTAAGAGTGACAAAAACTTATCCTGGTTTGGAAGAGAATATCCAAATTCTCTCTGGACTTAATACAATATTAAAGTATTTCTTTGGAGCTATAATCAACTCTCAATTGCCCTCAATAGGACAGGCTGATCTTCATTTAAGATCTGGACAATCAAATACATAAATTATTCTCAGTACTTACCCTGTTTGATCTCTCCATAGATTTACACTGTAGAATATCTCCTTCCTTTGCAATTGCTTTCTGTCTAGATCCTACCATGCTATGTTACCTTAGTTCTCCTCCTTCATCTGTGATTTCTCCTTCTTTACTGGATGCTTTTACTTTTCTCTTATTTCACTTTTTAAAGGAAATTCAAAACAGGCCGTTTATTCCTCATTTCATGCAGATATCAGCCATTCCAATGGCACAAACTCTTCTTCTCAGTAGATTAGTCCAATTCTTCTCCAGGTCTGACCTCTTATTCCCCATTTTCATCACTTGCCAGTCATCCCCACTTGCATTTACCTGTATTACAAACTCTTGGTGCCTGAAACAGCCTGACTTTATCTTTGCTCTCAAAATAGCTGACTTTCAATTCTTCTTTCTCTCTCTCGATGAGTTAAAACTTATGAAGCACTTGGAAAGTTGCCTGGCACATAGTAGGCACTCAGCAAATATTAACTAGCCTTATTCCTTTAGTCTTGAAATCTTCCAGCTGTTTCCAACATTTTTCTTTTAATCTCCCATGCCCAATCCATCCTCCAAAACTTTCCTTTCTTTACAAAATGATTCTTGCATTTGTCCCTTCTTTTCTACTCCTTAAATGTTTACCCTAGACCAGGCACATATCCACTGATACCCAGATACTTGCAGCAGCCTCCTCTTGGGCCATTTGCCTTATATCATTGCCACCCTCCCCAATACTATCCCCATTTAATCTTACCATGAGATTTCTTCGTGCCACATCACTACTTGCTCAAACATCTCCAAAGGTTCTGCACTGCCTAGAGCCAAAGTTTGCCCTCGGCGAAGGTTCTCTACATCCTGGTCCCCTCTATCTGTTTGAAATTCTCTCATCTTCTTTACATGAACTCTTGCTGAAGCCAAGAAGCATCTTCGCTGTCCCCTGACAAACATTATTTACACTTTCTCCCTCTTCCATTTTCTCTCAATTGAGCATAATCCAAATCTTGCCTATGTTTATGGACTCAGATCAAATCTTATCCTCTCTCTACACTTTCCTACCAATCTGAGGCCTTCTCCCCTCTTTTCTCCTCTTGTCTTCTCTTGCCTCCAGCCCACATTTCAACATTTCATTTATTGTTCACCTGACTTGTTCTGTTCCCTTTTATTGCTTGACTTTTTACGTGTCTGTATCTTGTCTTCCGTGATAGACAACATACTATTTAAAGGTAAAAATCAAACCTCGTCCTTCTGTTATCCTTTGCAGAACCCAGACTAGTGTCTTGCTTGTGGTAAGTATTCAATAAATACTTATTGATTTGTTTTGAACTTGCAGAAAACTAGTGTTGAAGTCCTCACATGCTCTTTTCTCACTTCTCACTCCCACCCACATCCCTTCTATGTCACACTACACACACACACAATCTATCTACATATACATTTTTTTTTGCCTCTCTCTGTCTCTCCCTCACACACACACACACACTCACACAGATGCAACTGGCATTGAGTACTGATTCCCTGTGGAAGAAAGTAATTCCTCCAATTATTAATTTAAAAAAGAATGAATCCTAAAGAATATATACATCTACAATCTTTCTTTCCTAAAGAATGAGATGGAAGTTGAGATTGACTTCATTCTTGCCCAGGCTCTTTTTAAGCTTCTCCCTTTTAATGTTTTTCTCATTACACTGTCCATAAAAACATAGATCTGCCTGTGAGGATCATGTAATCCACCCAAATCCTTATTCTTTCCTTGCAGAGAGCTGACACAGAAGTGAACATAATTAATGATCAGTAGAGAAATCAAAAAGCGATTTCTGTTTGTTTCTGGAATAAGAAATAAAATTTCTTGATATTGCGGTTGCTGGCTATGATTTTTTTAGTTTAGAAACTCAAAGCATTGGGAGAATCTGAAATATATGTCAAAATTAATATTTGAATATTCTTTACTAACGTAAATCATTTTGTCCGTTTGGAAAGAAATGAAATCAAATTCATCTTACTTATAACATTGAGATGAGGAGGTCTTTTAAAAGAAACCAGAAAAACAAAAGGGACATGTATTCATTATTTTTTTCTAGTACTTTTCAATTTTTGAGAAAAATTAAAATATCCTCAGTGGAGGAGAGGAATAACCTTTTTCTCAATCTTCACATGGTTAGGTGCACATAACTACAAAATCCCGTTCTCCCTCCTTCCCACTCCTCACTCCCTACACACATCCCAGCAAGGTGAGGGTGAATAGTTGATATTCACACTAAGATCTTTACATTTGGCCCAACTCTTAATAACCCAGGATGTCAATATCTTCAGAGAGGCCCTGTGGGTCCATGCAAATAACGCCTAAAGTGAATATTCCATGGATGGGAAATTAAGAGTTGAGGATAGTTCAGACTTTCTTGTTTGTAGATAACACCAGGACATGATGAAGTAGTCCAGGTGGAAATCAGAAAGGTATTATTAATAAGTCTTTCTGAACCACAGTGAAGACTTAATCCCTGTGAAAGCAAAAGAAGTTAATTTGATTACCACTTGCTTGAATTCCCTCAAATTCTTGGGCATCCTAGCATAACCTACAGGAATTTAGCATTTGAGTCCATTTCTTTACCTCTTTTTCCAGTAACTACCAGGTTGCTTTGATTATGTTAAGTTAAAAACACATTCGATATGATTGGGGGAAGGAAGCAAAACAGCTTGAAGAAATACAGTGTTTGATGTCTTCAATTACAAAGGGGGTTGGGGTGAGTGTAGAAGTGATAGAAATGTGAGAGAACAAGCACACACTAGAGAGAAATGAGGAGATGAAACAGCATGCAGCATGCTGGATAACATCTCCATGGCAACCACATTACATGTACAGAGAACTGCCAAAATAAGTCAAGATCCAAGCAAGTAGGTGTTGGTGGAAAGAGAAGATAAGAGCTCAGAAATGGGCAAAAAACACCTAGAGGAGATGAATTATCTTTGTGAATTTAACTCTTCTTCCCATTTGTTTTTCTAACCACACCCAAAGCTTAAATGGAATGAGAATGTGTCTAAAGTGTCAAGGCTGCCAAATCCAGATCATTCAGGGAGGTCTCAGGATGATATGAATGAGGCTTAAAAGGCCCCGATTGAAGCCAAGAGAAAAATCATAAGTGAGGTAAATAATTTCCCTGTAGCAGTTAACTCACTTTCTCAAGTTTTTTCAGCAATTTGCACAGAAGGAATATACTTTTTTATTTTCCAGGTGGCTTCAGGAGGGGTAACAACGTTGATGAAAACATTATTGGGCAGGTAAAATGGAAACTATAAAGATAGGTACCAAATTCATACATTAGGGAGCTAGGCTGTCCATTGGTGAAATCTATCCCTGTAACACAGGGAGAATCCTATTAAAAATATAGTCAAGCTGTCCCCAGAGAATATAGGTGCTCAGAACACATACAGCAGGTCCTCAAATTACATATTTTTGTTCAACTTGTTTCCTTACATTGATGAGGCAAAGAAATGGATTTCTGGCTGGGCAGGGCCACTGTCTGTGTGGAGTTTGCACATTTTCCCCATGTCTGTATGGGTTTTCTCCAGTTACTCTGGTTTCCTCCCACATCTCAAAGCTGTGCACGTTAGGTGTCTACATGGTGCCAGCGTGAGCTAGTGTGGGTGTGGGTGAGTGTGCCCTGTGATGGGATGGCATCCTGTCCTAGGTCAGTGTTCATCTTGACCCTCAGCTGTTAGGGTAGTCTCTGGCTACCCGAGACCCTGAACTGGAATAGTTGGGTATTAATCATTACTTATTTTCATTAATCTTTCTTTCTTTTCTTTTTTTTTTTTTTTTTTTTTTTGAGACAAAGGTTTGCTCTTGTGGCCCAGGCTGGAGTGCAGTGGCGCAATCTCAGCTCACTGCAAACTTCACCCCTGGGTTCAAGTGATTCTCCTGCCTCAGCCTCCCGAGTAGCTGGGATTACAGGGCCTGCCACCACACCTGGCTAATTTTGTATTTTTAGTAGAGATGGGGTTTCTCCATGTTGGTTAGGCTGGTCCCAAACTCCCAACCTCAGGTGATCTGCCTGCCTAGACCTCCCAAAGTGCTAGGATTACAGGCGTGAGCCACTGCACCCAGCCTCTAATCTTTCTTAAGTATACATATAGCTCATATTTATCTTAATGTTTAATATTAGAAGTGTGTTAGGTCTTTATTTAGAAGTTTGATGATGTTTTTGTGACCAGACAGATACTATAGGAACTTAAGTCTTTACATCAATTAGCTGATGGTCAAATTGGTTTCATTCTACATCATTTCGCTTAAGGTTGCAGTTTCCAAGACCCTATCGATGAAGTTAAGTGAGGACTTATTGCATGTTTCTTGGGACATTTAAAATTACCCAGCAAATATAAACTAAAGTAAATACGCATTTATATATTTTATATTTAAATATCAAAATATGTATATATGTGAAGGAAAACCTATGAAGCATGGCATATACCTTATAGTCCTTCTTCTATATCTTTGGGTCATCATATATAAGAACTGCAAGCTCTCCAGGATTTTCATGCCTTCTAGCAGCACTCATGGAGAGCCCATGATAGCATGCCACCCAGGGCTGCTTCTCACAGGTTTATATCCAGAGGCTGAGCTGGGTCCCTGACATTTGCCTGGAGAGCCTGTTAAAAATATGGATTCCTGGCCGGGCGCGGTGGCTCACGCCTGTAATCCCAGCACTTTGGGAGGCCGAGGCGGGCGGATCACAAGGTCAGGAGATCCAGAACAACTTGACTAACACGGTGAAACCCCTCCTCTACTAAAAAATACAAAAAGTTAGCCGGGCGTGGTGGCGGGCGCCTGTAGTCCCAGCTACTCGGGAGGCTGAGGCAGGAGAATGGAGTGAACCCGGGAGGCGGAGCTTGCAGTGAGCCGAGATCGCGCCACTGCACTCCAGCCTGGGCCACAGAGCCAGACTCTGTCTCAAAAAAAAAAAAAAAGGATTCCTGGGCCACACTTGAAAGACAGGGATTCAATATCCCTGGGATAGAGCCTCATAATATGCATTTTAAATCTCTCTAGGTGGTTGTCTTGTGTAGACAGGCATGGAAACCATCAGAGGGAGCATACATCCCTCCTTCCCCTTCTCCGGTGACTCCCCTACTCTCTGCTTTGCCAAGCAGTGGTGAGGAACCCCTTCCTTGCCTCCGGAATGGCAGATCATCACACCTGTTAGAGAGCTGTTCCCAGGGCACTTATAAGGCCAGAAAAGTGTCTTTCTGTACTGAAAAATGAGTCAGACCAGCTCTGGTCACCAACTACTACCATCTAGAGAAGTTTGCTCTCAGACGCACTCTCCTATAAATGCTGGGTGGAAGGGATAGAGGGGAACTAGGAAGAAAGAGAACCTAAGTTCCACCAGAGGACCAAGTCAGCAAGGGAGAGTAGTTAGGTCTTAAGTTGCAATAAACAGACAAATTTTGAATGAGAAATAAACACTCCTTTTTCTCCTGTCCATGCACAGTTCTTCCCTACATCATAGCCTTGGCAGAAAAATTAAACATAAGTCAAAAGAGCCCTTGAACATCACATAGCTCAACACTCAACTCTTGCACTGTTTGAGAACACCATCATTTTCTGGTTTAGATTTATACAACTACATTTGGAGAAGCTCTTCCAAAACCAAATAATTGTATAAAAAGTGGAATTCACCAGGTGAGGCATCTGACAAAAGCAGTGTCAAGTTTATGCAGCAAATGCTCATTGAACCCTATGATGTGACAGGCACTGTGAACATGGAGATAAGTAAGAAAAGTCATCATTCTTCTCAAGCACTGATTGTGTTACAGGTATCTGGTGTATGTTACCTGATATAAACCCATGTTACAGATGAGGAAACTAAGGATCAGAAGGTGACTCATTTTGTTCAAGTCAGACAGCTAGTAAGTGACAGACTGGAATTAAAATTGAGGTTTACCCCCAAATTATACTTCATTAAGTCCACTACAGTAGCTCCTTCCTAGTCTATTGTGCAGGAAAATGTTATATATATATATATATATATATATATATATATATAATATAATTATTATTATATAATTATATATAAATTATATTATTATATTAATTATATTATAATAATTATATTAATATATAATTATATAACATATAATAATATATATATAAATTAACATTGCTCACCACATAGCCACTCTTCTTCTCTATTTTAATTCTCAAACAGGCACCAAGGATACATGGAAATATGAGGAGAAGAAAAAGAATGTGTCTTCTGAGAAGAGATGAGAAACCACTCATATTACTTTTTCCAGGACTGGGGAAAGTGAAGAAAGTCTCTGTGAATGAAGCAAAGGATTACAATGCTTTTTATGGTCTTTGCCTTTTCTTTCATTCTTCCCTCTCCATAAGACTTGAGTCTATGTGTGCCTCCTACTTTAGAAGTGACTGACTCTGAAGAATTAAGAGGATTTAAAGTGGTGTCAGTGATGAGGAACAAGGAGTTTGCTGTTCTATGGAAAGCTGCAAAGGGATCCCCAGGCTTTCTACATTGTTTTACTCAATTCACCAAAGAGAGAAAACTGACATGAAAGAAGCCTTTGTCAAGAACATAAAAGAATTCATATTTTGGGGTGTATCCTAACGATCACATAGAAAACAGACAGGATAAGAAACCAGTGCATAAAGCCTACATCTTTCGTTCACCTATCCCCTTCCTTCCCTTCTACCTTGCCAAATACTGGCCTGCTGCTGTCATCTCTTTCAGGTATATGACATAGCAATAAGTGAGTCAAGGCAGCAAAGCTGAGGAGAGGAAAACCTCATGAAAACAATGGTTTAAAGACTATGCTGATTTTATAAAGAAGTAAGAACACAGGGGAGAACATAAGAAGCTGGTGGGGAGCAAGCTTCAGGCTTCATCAGGGAGCTATTTTAGCTGGGTCTGAAAGAGTGAGTAGTCTACTTGACAAAGAAGAGAAGAATGGAGAGTCCAGAGAGTGTGTCAGGTACAAAGAAGAGTGTGGGAATGATGAAGGTATAGCTGCAGGACAGGAGGGAGGAAAAAGAATAATGGGGTCAGGGTGGGCAGAAGCAATGGAAGGAATAAGGCTGAAAACAGGGCCAATTGTGAAACTTTTGAACAGGATGCTGTATTCCTATAAATAAGTATCCAAGAACAGTTTTCAAACAGTGCAGATAAGTGATCCAATTAATTTTTCTAATTAATTTTTTCATTGTTGTTAAGAAAAATAACGGTTGGCACAAAGACAAGTTAAGGGGCTCATAGTGTAGATAAGAGAAACAATGCGAATCTGAAGCACAGTAGTGGAAATGGTGATTGCATGCTGGAGAATAATCTGAGACTATTGTGAAGAGTTGATGGATGTGACACGTGAAATGTAATGGATTTAAATGCATCAATTGTTCCCTGTGACTGCAGGGAGAATAAGTATAGCTCTGACCTCCGCAGGACACTTTCAAGGTATGACACCTTGCATTTATGATCTTTCTTACTATAACTACAACCTCCTTAGGATTTCAAGGTCAATGGTGAGCTGACTGGTTCTTACTAAAATTGGCAAAGGAAGAAGAAATGCTTGGGAGTCAAGAAGGAAAGGGAGCCTGGATCATTAATGAAGACCAAGAAGGGGTGTAGTATAATCATGTTGCATACTGGAAGACTGGGCTAGTATGAATACATGGAATGATGTGAGGGAAACAGCATCCCACAAGTAAACTTTCATATATGTAACAAAAGGTGTGTAACTACCTTGGGAGCCCTCCTATCTTCAGACATGAGAATACTAGTTTGGAGTTCTTTACCTATCTTCATTGTTCTTGTTCAGCCTTCTCAAAATCACCAACATCTCTTTTACACGGTGGGATATAAGAAGATTGCTTCAGTAATTATTCCAAAGTCCACACCCTGATGTCCTCTCAAATCTCAGAAATGTCGGTGCATATCTTTTGAAAAAGTTGCCTCAGAAAAAAAAAAGAAAAAGTTGCTAGAATCTACCTGCACCATGCAGTCTCACCCCCACTGAAAACTTCTACTCTAATATGTGCCTGACCTATGCTGAATGAGAAGGAAGATTGCACACCAATTTGATACTTCAATGAACTCATATGGACATGGGCTCCCTCATTACAGCATCATATTACAGGAACATGTTTAAGTCATGGCTCACTGCGATTCTCAGTTGTATTCTGCAATTCTCTTTCATCCTGTTTTCCTGCAAGTGAGCACTTCATTATCAAAACTAATGGAGGACAGGGAGGGCATACCTAACCAAAATCAACAAATAACTCCAAAACTTACTGTAGGCAAAGGTTCAAAATTCTCCTTCACCAAGCCCTTTGCAGAGATCCTATCATGAAGCAGAACTTAATAATGCTTTAGCTGTTCTCTGTGCTTCTCCACATCTGCTGGTGGAAGTCCTAATAGCAGCAAAATGACCAAAACCCAGCAGGTGGAGAAAGGGTGAAAAGCAAAAGACCTAGAAACTGCACAAAGTGGATAATAAGTGCCTGAATGATGGGCTCTTGGAAAGTCAGGCCCTGCTTGATTAGGTTTATTTCCCCCCGCAACAAATGCAATGAAGACAAATCACTCAGCAAGTTTGCACTTAGATGTAAATTCTGAGTTGCCATGAATTACTCCCACAACTCAGGAGAGAGGCAAAGAATGGGAAAAGCCTCAATTTTCACTTTTTAAATGTGCAACCATAACCTTAAAATTCATCCAATTCAGGAAGCAGCTTGTCTCTAAATGTGATTAGAAAAAAATAGAACAGTCTATTGAGTCTATCAGAGCTTCTGACACACTCACAGATGGTGCAGTTAACATGTAGCTGAGTCCCTATCCCTACCCCATTTCCCCCTTGTCACCCTACTAGCTTTTGGGAACACCTGATTTTATCTCCTCTCGTATTCTTATCCCCTGTTCTCTCTTATGTAGGTGCTACAGTCACTAGAATGAGACTTCTTATTTGACAGTGGCATTACAAAAGCAGGAACTAGAGTTGGGGGGTTGGAAGGAGCCTCAGCAAAGAGGCTCTACTCCATGTTCCTCATCCCAAACATTTTGTCCAAGGTTGCACTTAGGGACAATATCCCTACCAATGAAATAGAGCCCTTTAAAGAGATTGGAAGCAAATATAACCTCATCCATTAAATCTGTACAGCGAAAGCATGGTATCCAAGTTAGTATTTTCTGTACTTTTGTGTGCATTTCAAGAATTTCACATTAAAAATGTTTCACTGTATAAAACACAAAAAAACAGTTAATCAGCACCAACACTACTGTTTCACTATTTAAGCAAAGAATGCTGATCCTGAAAGTGCATTGTGCTCAATTCAACATGTGACGCTGCAACGTGTACCAAAGTCACAGATAAGATCACTTTTGCATCTGACATGTAGGATGATAAATAGACCCCACCTGCTCTTCTCCACTGGGTAACATTTCTTAAATGAGAACCTGGGACATTATTCAGATGTAACTACCACTGCACAGAACAGCACTATTTCTTCCAGCTTCGGCATTCAGTTGGAGGTCACCTCCCCACATCATTATCAGGCCGTGCTCCATGGTTGATGAGGCAATGAGTGGATAACACGCACTGCTGAGGGATGTGCGTGCATGCTGTTCTGTACTGATGCAATACCATGCAGCGGAGTGGGGGGTGGGGGTGCAGGGCGGGGAACGGAATAATTTTACATTTAGGAAGGTCTCCAAATCCCAGCAAATCCCTGCCTTATTGAAACAATGAAACCCTCCACAAGGAGAGCCCCTATAGAAAAGCAAGACAGCAGGGAATTTCTCTAAATGTTCCTTTTGTGGAGACAAGTAAATATTAGTTGAAGTTCCTTTGATGGTATAATTTCAATTTTGTATACAATAAAATGACATGTGCATCTGAATAAGCAAAATATATTTATAACAGATTTTGAAAAGCCTGGCAGAAAATATTCAAAAAATATAACAGTATTACATTTTTGTGGGTGATAAAAATCAGTGTATTATATAATTTTTTCAAATATTTCCACAATGTACATATATATATTACTTTTATATACAGAAACAATATATTTTAAAAAACCAAAGAAGATCTACTTTGATCTCTGCATACAGTACTACATAACAAATAAAAATTATTTTTATTATTATTTTTTTGAGGCAGTATCTCTCTCTGTCATCCAGGCTGGAGTGCAGTGGCGCAATCCTGGTTCACTGCAACATCTGCCTCCGGGTTCAAGCAACTATCCTGCCTCAGGCTCCCGAGCAGCTGGGACTACAGGGGTGCACCACCATGCCAGGCTAACTTTTGTATTTTTAGTAGAGACGGGGTTTCACCATGTTGGTCAGGCTAGTCTTGAACTCCTGACCTCAGATGATACACCTGCTTCGGCGTCCCAAAGTGCTGGGATTACAGGCGTGAGCCACCATGCCCAGTCTAAATTTTTTTTTTTTTTTTGGTTTAAATAAATACCTTTGGCAGATAACAATCTAGTTGAGATGGAAAGATTATAACTGTAGTGACACCAGACCCTCAGATCACATAATTCACTCCTTTTTCTGTTTCTAAACTTACCAGGCAATCTTTTTATTGTAACTGGGCAGAGGCAGCTCCAGAATTTCAACAGAAGAGGACTGAAGGGTAGTAATACGCTGTCTGTTTGGAGGTGGGGTGTGAGGTGTCAGTACCCTGGGACTTTTCTTGATAAGTCATCTGCACAGTAAGTATATGGGTTTTATTCTCATCTTATTCCTATTTTCCAGGATTTGAAAGAGGAACCGATGGCAATTTTAAGGAGGTCAAATACCATCTCCCTCCTCTTGGCCTATGTAATTTCGCTAACTGCGGAATTTTTCTACTAGAATGAGAGCATGATGAAAAACCAACTTGAAGTGATTGACACATCTTTTTAATAGACATTTTTCAGTGAATATTTGGAGTTCATTAAAAATGACTGCAAATTCTCTATCATTTCCTCCATCAAGAAGTAGTCTACTTTTATCTTCCCCCCTACCCCCATTACCCTTAAATCTTGATTGGGCTGTAACTGCTTTGACCAAGAGAATACAGCAGAAGTGATACTTGCCAGGCAGAACTAGTCACAATGTTTGAGGAACCCCAAGTGGCCAAATGGAGAGGCCCACATGGAAGAGAATTGAGTCCTGGTGACTCCCAGGTGACAGCTAGCACCAGTTTGCCAGGCATATGAGTACGCCATCTTGGGAGTGGATCCTCCAGCCCTCGTCAAACACTCTAATGCCACTTGGAGCTAAAATAAGCTGTCCCTGTTGGGTCCTTCCTAAACTGTGAAATTGTTAGCAGATAAATAAGTGTTGTTAACACAATAAGTTTGGAGGTGATTTGCTATGGAACAATCAATAATGAAAACTGTGTTACTAACTGGTCACTGGTTTACATTTCAGTCTTTGATGAGTTTGGTGAGGTGTATTAGTCTGTTTTCATACTGCTATAAAGAACTTCCTAAGACTGAGTAATTTATAAAGGAAAAAGGTTTAATCGACTCACAGTTCAGCATGGCTGAGGAGGCCTCAGGTAACTTACAACCATGGCAGAAGGTGAAGGGGAAGCGAGGCACCTTCTTTACAAGGCGGCAGGACGAAAAAGTGCACACAGGAAGAACTAACACACACTTATAAAACCATCAGATCTCATGAGAACTCACTATCACAAGAACTGCATAGGGGAAACCACCCCAATGATTCAATTACCTCCACCTTGTCTATCCCTTGACACATGAGGATTATGAGGATTATGGGGATTACAATTCAAGGTGAGATTTGGGTGGGGACAAAAAGCCTAACCATATCCGATTGGTTATTGCCTTGATTCTGACCAACTCTAGGAAACTTATGAAACTGAGATTGAAAGACTAAAAATTCATGGGATATCATAATCCTATCAAAGCAATAATTTTATTTGACTTCTGCCTAAGGTACTACATTGGTCTCCCTCTGTAACATATTCAAAAAATTCATTTAACTAATACATACCAAGCAACTATTACATGTGAAGCACTAGGGATTCAGTGGCAAAAAAAAAAAATACAGACAGTTCCTGCCACCACAGCGTTCTTGGTCTAGTAGATGTCTAAGTTCATCCCTCCAACTGCAACAAACAGTGCCTACTCTAACTGAATTAACTATGACTGCACTAGCCAGGCAAGATCACAAAGGAAGGTTTTGTTTTGATGATGAAGACTGGAGAACTAGTACAAGAAGCCCAGGACTATGCATTACAATGTGTGTTAAACTGCTGTCAGTTCAGCTTGGCTTGCTTCAAACATAGCACTCAAAGATCCAGATAAGAACTCCACCAATCCTCCTGAACACAGCCTTATTTCAGTATTCTTTGGAAAAAAGACAAACACAAAGCAAAACAGAGGTTGAGAAGAGCTGTGAGAAGAATCCTTGAAGGTCTGTCGAAAAATTCACATGCAACTCCTCTACCAAGTAAGTTGAGTCTTTGCTATACAAATCAGTATTGGTCAATTCAAACTCCAAGAAGTCTTTTCTTTTTACATTTGAATAATCTCAGCGATACAGAACTTCAGCAATTTGATGACAAATAATCACATTCATTAAGATTTGTATAAGTGTTTTAAAATTTATGGATCTCTTTCATGTACATAATTGTTCTTCCATTATCATTCTCAGGAAGTATTTCCCATAGGACCTTAGCTTGATTTCTTCCAAGCTGCTACCATCACACCCAGAGAAACAGAATTATAATTTTAAAAATAAGTTTACCAATTAAAAAAATGTTCACTAGGATCTTTCCCTTAAAGAAAGAATCTCAAGGTATTTAATTTTTATTTGATAACTTTATGTGCTACCTAGATCCAAGGAGGACTTCATAACAGAACATAGCAATCAGAGCATGCACATGGCATCTGTTTGCTCAGAGATCGATTGCTTTTCTAGTCTGGCCTTATGCTCTTGACTTCAGTAAACCAGGGAATGTCTCTGTATCAGTGGTAAATGAAAAGATCTAGGATTGAAACTGTGATAAGTGGCTATAAACTAAACCAAGAAGCACAGCTGTTAAATGAGCATTATGATTTGAACACAGGAATAGATTCCATTAATCCACCCTCCATGAGGTTCCACATACAGTTAGTGCAAGTCTATCCATCCCTGAGAGCCAGCTCCATTATAACCAGGGATTCAACTCACTTCCAAAGACCCCATAAAGAGGGATCCCACAAGAATTAAAGGGTGTTTTTCCAGGGCTGTCATGCAAACAGGAGACCCCAGGCCACCATTAAAAATTTTAAGTCCAGCTTTTGGATTCTTATCTCTTTCCCTTCTATTCTGTCATGCCCTGGCTTTCAAAATCCCTCTTTTTCCTTAGTTTCATGCCCTCATGTTGCTTCTGCCTGTCCAAAGTTCCCAAATTCAGAGTTCTAGCAGACACTTTAAGCAACGTGTTTCAAATTTATCATTTGCTCTCCCTTCCTGTCATACCATGTGTTTATGTGCTTGTTAAATTCCCATTCCTTAGAGCTAAGGTCTCAGTCAGACTAGGAAGAAATAAATATATGCATTCCAAATTAGCTTATTGCTTACAAGTTTGTATAGAAAGGGCACTGCACAAACTTAGAAGAGCTTCATCATAACATGAATATCAGTCATAGCATTTTTATGATGTCAATTTCCCAGCACATGGCTGGAAAGTGTTTGGAGGAATGGACATTTAAAAAAATTTGTGCAATGGTGCCATGTGGGCTAACACTGTTTTGTGAATCACCCTTACATTTTTATGCTCCTGGGGATACTTGTTTATTACCTCAAATAAATTTCTAATTGGGTAGAGTTTTTAGAAAGAGATTTTATGCAATGGTTGGGCTTTTCTTTAAGTGATTTCACTCCCATAAGGCCAGCTGGAGAAGGAGGGAAAGAAAAGATAATAAGCCTTTGAACCCCTCCCTTATTTGGGCATAATGAGAAACCTCTTGCTGATGCCTACTCTTCATATTTGTGTTATTCCTGAAATACTATTGTCAACTCACAACTTTATATTTTTTATCATTCACATGCTATATGTTCATTAGAGCAAATGAAAAAATGTAGTTAAGAAAAATAATTTAACTTTGTTGAGACAACCCACATTATTATTTTAGCAACTTTCCCAGATGAAAACATCTAAACATCAATATGCAAATACAACAGAAATACATATCAATTATACATAACTGCTGTAATGTTTTCTTTTCATTCAATACTTTAATCTCTATCTCTACACATACACACACAAATATGCAATATATTTTTAAAAATTCATAGTCTTTCATTGAATTATTAACCAAAATTTAATCAACCCCCCTTCGTGAAAGTTTAGGATGTTTTCAATTCACAAAAACTGGATAACCACCCTCATAGGCATATCCTTGTGCAATAAACCTTTTCCTTACTTTAAGTAAGGTTGACCACCATGGAATACTTTTAACTTCAATCCATTTATTCCCAACGGTCTCTTCCCACTCGGGAAACATAAAAATACATACAGCAAATGTGATCTCACGTAGTCACTTTCACTCATAATGACAGGCAGATTCAAACTCAACCCATACAGAAATACACTCAGTATACAGATTCCTCATACTTCACTTGTCTCTGTCATCAAAAGAGAGGAAAAGGCTAGGATAAGGCTAAGGCTGCATGAAGATAGGGACAGAATAGCAGAGGAGTTCTGAAGGATGGGGAGAAATGAAAATTAGTCAGGGATTTGTCAAAGAGATAAGAAAGTAGTAATGTTGTCAAGAGGGTGGCATCTCCAGTTATGAGAAGAAGGTATCAAAGTCATCAATTAGGAAAAGTTTGATGCTGAGACTGGGAGGCTGACAGTGACATGGATGCTCAAGGGTAGGATGCATGAGGAGGACTTAGCCAGATGGGGGCTACACCACAACCATGCAGAGCCAATGCCAGGGTTTGCAGGAAAACTCTCAGTGAGAAAGAGAAAGGATGGAGGAGAAGGGCATGGGTTGATGAAAGTAAGAAGGATTTGATCCCTGTGAAACACACTGCTTGAATGGCCAACCCTTGAACATGCATTTTACCCAGCATCTTTTAATGACTCAAACCAAATCCTGACACACCAACAGATTTCTCTAATTCTGCATTCATCTATTTTCAGAATATGCTGAAATAACACCCACAGCATTACAGTTCTTCTTGGTCACCATCCTCCAGTGCCATCCCAATCTCTAGGAGACAGCCACATACCCACCTAATCTAGTGGCCCCCAAATCCTATTGGTACCATCTCCAAGTGAACTCCTTCTTGCCAGTTAGATCCAGCACTCCATATAATTCCATGAGATTTCTTCTCCCCATGGCTGCATCTATGTTAAATGAGATAAAACAGTGTCTGCCTCACAGCATTGTTGTGAGAGCCAAATGAATTAATACAGGTAAAAGGACTTCTAAGTCCTTCGCCTGAGGCATCGTTAAAGCTCAAAAATGTTAACCATTATTACAATGATTTCTCATTTATAAATAAAACACGTGTCACTGATACTTTTATCCTCCCTTTTTTATTAAGCCCTAATTTGGAGGAATCAATTTCTTTCTGCCTAAAATATCAGTGCCACATGACTGATTTCAGTGGAATAGCTTCACAACTGACACATCCTTAGGTAGCCCCTTCTCCAATTCCCAGGTACCTTTGTGTCATCATATAAGCATACCTGGATTTGACAATCCTATCCATCCTTTTTTCCTTCCCCCGATAGTGATTTGCTGTGCATACTCATTTTCATATATCCACCATCCATAGCAGGTGCTTTACACGTAGGAGGTATTTAACAAATGTTGACTTTGATTCCCCTGCTCTCTTGCCTTAGCTTATCCCTATTACCCATTATCTCCCTAACATCTCCATAAACCACAAAGCCATTTTATGAGGAAATAAATGCCATATAATCTCACAGTTACTTGTAGCAATCATCATGTCTATTATTTCAAATTCTTTGGACAAGGTATTCTAAGAGACACTAGAGGAAGTAATTACAGATGATCAGATTAGAAAGGCATGGATGATATAAGGCATAGTGTCTTATATTCTCTGGATTTATAATTTAAAAGTATACTGTATTTTGAGCTTTCATGGCAGGAGGCACACAAATATATGTTCATAAGGAGTCCCAAAATGTACCTGTATACCACAAAGGAATTATGTCTGTTAACACATTAATAAACAACAAAAAATGCATTATATCAGCAATGGCTCTGTCTAATGACCTGGCTGTAACACCAGTCATTTTTATTTTCACCAAATACAGTCCACAAGCTTCCCCACATTGAAAGTCATTGATGAGATCTCCAAAACAGTTATTTTTCATTTAGTCTAAATTCCTCTTTACTATAATAATTATTTTTAAATAATGTGGAGATACTCAAGAGTTCAGAGAACTTCAATCAAGATGACTAAAGACATTAAAATAAACCCTTTGATGAACAGCGCAAGAAACTGCAGTTGTTTAGTCTAGACAGCAGAGGTAGAAAGGTGACAAGAGTTTGTCTTCACATTCATGAAGGGTTGTTATTAGTGAGGTAGTAATCATTTGCTATCCATGCCCACAGTGGACAACACAGGAGCAAACAAATTAAATTACATCAGGAAAGATTTCAATTAGACATAAGGAAGAACCTCCTGGCTGATTAATTAGTAGAATAAAGTCCTTGAGAGAGGCTGTCATCCTCATCTCTGGAGTGCTTCAAGGAGGCAATAAACAATTCTCTACCTTGGCAGGCTTTGGTAAGCATGTAGCTACTGGCATCAAGACCTCTAGAGGTCCCCTGCAACTATTTGATTTGATGAGTCTCTTACAGTGTTTATTGGTATCTCATTGATCACAGAAATACATTGAAATTGGCAAAACACTGAGGCTCAATAAGGCTGGAAAACAGCAGGGATTAGTAGGAGAATTAAGCACTGAATAGACATAAAAAATGCCATTCTTCAATATGATCATATTCTAACTCTGTTAAGATGAAAAGAAAAATGCATAAACTCATACTTTCTCAGTGGAAGACTAAATGGTTAGAAATAAAATGAAGTATCTTCCAGCAATCTAAGGAGAACTCAATCAGCAGAGAAAATAAAAAGGTCAAAGTAGACTCACTATTTAATCATATTTTCCAGGATACTGACATGCCTCCCACAGATCTAAAGCCCCAGTTCTATGCCATATTGCTGTATGGATAGCAGTAGTCCCCAAATTAATCTCACACATTTCCTCTTCTGGCCTGAATATGGAATTCCCAACCTCCCCATGTCTGACCATCAAAGCCTTAACCACCTTGAAAGCCCAAGCTCAGATGCCACCTGCTCTAGGAAGATTTATCCAACCTCCTAAACTGGAATGTCAGAACTGTGTGATTCCTGTTTGCCTCAGCTCCACACAGCTAGAGGGACAAAAGACTCACAAAGTCAATCAGAGTAGGAGACATTTTGGCCTGCCTTGTCCCAAGGCACCTTCCCAGACTCAGAGAGCTCCTATGGTTCTCTTCTCTCCCTTTGATGCAGGCTCTCAGACACAGCCTCCTTCCTCCTCCTCTCAGGAACAGCCACCCCATCTATTATCCCTTGTAAAAATATCTGTGCCCAAGCCTGGCTATAGAGTGGGAATCAGATTTTCCAGTCCTTCACTTCTTGCTGCGCATGAGGGTCAGCATATAAACTCCTTTCTGCTTAAGGGTCTTATTCCTAATCTATGAGCATGAATGTTAAAAAACACAAGATCGTAATTAAAACCAAAGTCTCGCTTTCCTTTTATCCCTGAATCAAGAGCCTACCAAATGTCAATTCTGTCAGCTCTTACTCTATTAATGAAGGCCTTGTAGGCTCTTTTTCACTCCAGCAATTCATTCAAGGGAGAACGGTAGATCTACACCAGCATCAGGCGGCATCTCCAAAGATCTCACAGGGTACAACATCCAAACAGGTGAGCCTTCTGCACTTTTTAATGGATATTTTATGAAAGATGGCCTGTGACTCAGGAGAAGAAGCCTCTAATCCTCTTTCAATGATATTGATCACTTTATCTTCTTCCTGAATTCAACAGCTAAATGCCAAATAATTATAAAGAGAGCTAGATACTCACAGAGATGCCCATTTGTTACATATTTATATAGTCTCCAAAACATAAACATTATTTCCTTGTGGTCTTTGGAATGTTGTGGTTATCTAAAGAAAAGTTAAAGTGTTATATCAATAAACAATTAAGTCAGAGAAATCAATGCATTTTTTGAACACTTATCAGATCTCTTGCACCAGTGCAAAGCAGTTATAAAGTCTGAAATTTTCACTTATTTGGTGCAGGGTTCAAGATAGGTGGAGAATGTGCAGATATACAAAACACGGCTGCTTCGTGGACAGTAAAATAAAAAAAAAATTAATTTAAATTTTTGTAAATCCTATTGGAATATTTCTATTCAATGCCTGAAAAGAAGGAATGAAAGCAACAAATCTCTTTGAGAATTTGTAACAAGTAAAATATGCAGCAAGGTTACTGGGCAACCATGGTGAGAGACAGGCACAGGATCCTAGGTCTCCCATGGAGCTCTGGTAGAGAGCTGATCTGCTCTGGACCCAAGCTGAAGTTCTAAGCAAGGCTAGAAGCCTGACAGATGTGGAGTTTGTTCTTTAAGGAACAGGGGAGTCGCAGGCAATAAGGCAGAGTGGGCTGTGACTCAGCAGGTACAGACTTGTGTTGAACTTAGTCCAGCTATCCCTGACCAAAAGGTCAACAGCAGCAAAACTAATAAAGGTTGTCAATTTACCACTTCCCAATAGAATTGGTTTTGGAAATGAGCTGGCAATTAAGAGATTCTCTTTGAGGTTGGATAATGAGAAGAGTCTATGTCCTCTCGTTCCCCCATGCTTCCCATAAGTTTTATTCTGTCACACTTACAACATCTTTGTGGGAGTAGGCATTGTTATTTCCATTTTACACAGAGAATTGAGTTTGACCTGAGAGGTTAAGAAAAGTCACCAGTGAGGCCACTCTAACGTCAAAGCCTATGTATGAACTCCCTTTTTACATACAAAGATCATTTTTCTTTTTTTTTTATTAGTATACTTTAAGTTCTAGGGTACATGTGCATAATGTGCAGGTTTGTTACATATGTATACTTGTGCCATGTTGGTAGACTGCACCCATCAACTCATCAGCACCCATCAACTCGTCATTTACATCAGGTATAACTACCAATGCAATCCCTCCCCCCTCCCCTCTCCCCATAATAGGCCCAGGTGTGTGATGTTCCCCTTCCCAAGTCCAAGTGATCTCATTGTTCAGTTACCACCTGTGAGTGAGACCATGCGGTGTTTGGTTTTCTGTTCTTGCGATAGTTTCCTGAGAACGATGGTTTCTAGCTGCATCCATGTCCCTACAAAGGACACAAACTCACATATGTGTCCTTTATGGCTGCATAGTATTCCACGGTGTATATGTGCCACATTTTCTTAGTCCAGTCTGTCACTGATGGACATTTGGGTTGATTCCAAGTCTTTGCTATTGTGAATAGTGCTGCAATAAACATACATGTGCATGTGTCTTTATAGCAACATGACTTACAATCCTTTGGGTATATACCCAGTAATGGGATGGCTTCTAGTTCTAGATCCTTGAGGAACTTCTAGTTCTAGATCCTTGAGGAATCGCCATACTGTTTTCCATAATGGTTGAAGTAGTTTACAATCTCACCAACAGTGTAAAAGTGTTCCTATTTCTCCACATCCTCTCCAGCACCTGTTGTTTCCTGACTTTTTAATGATTGCCATTCTAACTGGTGTGAGATGGTATCTCATTGTGGTTTTGATTTGCATTTCTCTGATGGCCAGTGATGATGAGCATTTTTTCATGTGTCTGTTGGCTGTATGCATGTCTTCTTTTGAGAAATGTCTGTTCATATCCTTTGTCCACTTATTAATGGGGTTGTTTGTTTTTTTCTTGTAAATTTGTTTGAGTTCTTCATAGGTTCTGGATATTAGCCCTTTGTCAGATGAATAGATTGCAAAAATTTTCTCCCATTCTGTAGGTTGCCTGTTCACTCTGATGGTAGTTTCTTTTGCTGTGCAGAAGTTGTTTAGTTTAATTAGATCCCATTTGTCAATTTTGGCTTTTGTTGCCATTGCTTTTAGTGTTTTAGACATGAAGTCCTTGCCCATGCCTATGTCCTGAATGGTATTACCTAGGTTTTCTTCTAGGGTTTTTATGGTATTAGGTCTAACATTTAAGTCTCTAATCCATCTTGAATTCATAGAGAAGACGGAATGAAAATAGAGGTGGACTATTTCTGATTTCATTTATCATCTGTTTACATAAGACCAACTGCCCCATGAAATAAGTCTATCCTTTGGTTATTCTTGCTCCACATTTTAAAAGTTACCTTTATTATCTCTGCATTTGAAGAGGAGAGGAGACATTAAATTTGTGGGGTTTTTTGAGCACTTATTTATTATTATTTATTTATGCTAAATACTTTACATAAATCATTTTCCCTATAAAATAAATATTGTTTTCTTATTACACACAAGAAAAAAACTGGTACACACACAGAGAGGTTAATCAACTTGTCCATGAAGACAGGTATTGGTAATTCTAACTATCTTCTTGCAGTACTGTTCAGTTTACACTAGTGTTTTCTTTATTAGCTTCTTTTTCATTCATTCTAAAATATTTATTTAGTGCTTCCAATATTTATTTAGTTCCAGACTCTGTTCCCAGTACTTTTGATACATAGAACAAAGATCCTTGCCCTTGTAAAGCTTAAATTCTAATGGTGGTAATAGACAATAAATGAGAAACACAGGTTTACATAAATAAAGAAGTGTTTTTTCTTTCATCTTGTGAAGTATGCCTTCAAAATCCAGACTTACTGGTTCTGTTCCAGATAAGATGGCGTGAACACATGCCAATTCTTCTCTCCTACTTAACACAACTATAAAACCTTGACAAAATGCATGGCACAGTTATCTGAGGTCTCTAAGAATAAAATATCAACAGGCAGATTGAGAAGAACACCAGAATTCAAAGTGTCACCAAACTGAATGGCTTTAAATAAGGCTCAGAAACTCATAACATAATATTTAAAATACCCAAAATACAATCCAAAATTACTCAACATATGAAGAACCATAAAAATGTCAACTTGTACAATTGACAGGCCCCCAACATTGTGATGACATAAATGTTCAAATTATCTGACCAAGATTTTAAAGCAGCTATTATAAAAATACTCAAACAAGCAATCATGAACATGCTTGAAACAAAAGTTAAAATCGAAAGCATCAGCAAAGATATAGAAGACAGAAAGAAGAACCAAACAGAAATTTTAGAATGGAAACAATATAATGGTTAATAGAAAAAATACCTGCTGGATGGAACTTAGTGACCAAAATGTTAGTGATAGAGGAAAGAGTCAGTGAACTTGAAGGTAACAAGTATAGCTGAGCAGTACCTTCTCCTTGAGGCTCTAAGTAGTGCACCAGATTCACAGGTCACTACCTCTGAGCTTCTAAATTCTAATAACCACAACTCCAGCTCCAAAACTAAATTCCTGAAGGTATTATTTCTCAGTATTCCCTTTTCATTCTTCCAGTTGTCTGATTTCCCATATTACATTCCCACTGTTGACAAAACCTTCATATATTTCTGGTGAGAATGTAAAATGATACTACTGCTTTGAAAAATGGTTGGCCATATCTGATAAGGTTAAATATATACCTATCCTATAATCAATTATTCAGCTCCTGGGTATATACCCAAGGGAAATAAAAACATATGTCCACAAAAGCATATAAATAAAAATGTTCAGAGCATTTTTATTCATAACAGCCAAAAACTAGAAACAACCCAAATGTTCATCAACAGAAAACAATAAGCTGATATATTCATACAATGGTATATTACTCAGCTTAAAAAAAGAGCATAGTATTGATAAATGCAACAACATGAGTGAATCTCAAAACATTATATTGAGCAAAGGAAGCCAGACATATAGTAATATGTATTTTATGACTGAATTTGCATGGAGTTCTTAAAAAAAGCAATATTAATCTATTGTAAAAAAAAATCAAAACAGTTGTTGCCTTTGTGTACACATGTGTATTGGGAGCAGGGAAGGGACAAGGATCGACTGGGAAGGGGCTTGAGACACAACTGGTGATAAAAATGTTCCGTATACTGATAGAGGTGTGGGTTACACCCATGAAGGCATTTGGCAAAGCTCACTGAATAGGCACTGAAGATAAATGTTGAAATACCTACTGTACTTTATGTTCACTAGAATTTTATCTTTGGAGAATATCATAAAGTCTCCGACTATAAGGGAAAGCCAATCTTTTCCATCAACTTTTGAAATATCTTGCCATAAAGTATAGGGCATATGTCTTCTAATTTCAAAATTTTAAACCCTAAGTTAATATGGTCAATATCTCTCTCCCAAGTTTCTAGGTACCCCCACATCTTCAAACAGTTCTTGGAGATAGCTTCTCTTAGTGCTAATTTATACTCAGAATATGTGACAGTGAAAATATTTCTTTATCTCAATTTAGTTCACTTCAATAAATATTACTGAGCATAACTATATACAAGGCAAGGTGCTAAGTGATGCCAAAAATCCAAGATAGATAGCATTTAGTTCCTCCTTCAATATGCTTACAACCAAGCATAAGATGAGATATCAAAGAATTAAAACATAGGCAGGATAGAAGTAATTTGAAAGAGTTTAATACACAATCAGCAAGATATGAAACATTTACAGTATGTTTAAGAAACGTTAGGTATTTCTTTTAACATCCTTGGTTGAAATCAGTTTAAGTCAACAACATGACTTTTTTTCTCCCACTCTTGGTCCATTTGATGCTCTCCTTTTATGCTCCTAGCAGACATAATTAGCAGACACTGATGATTTCATTCCATCAAATCTCCATACCTATTAGCCCTAATAATTTTAGCAAGTAATTGTGAAAAAACACTGACCTTAGTGGCTTAAGCCTCCCATATTCAAGAGGTCCCCATCTTACCAAGACAGGCAGTATGACTCCCTCTAAAGAGGCACCAACTTCTTTTCAAATGAATCACAGAATCTAATTATTCTGAAAATTATTTAAGCAGAAATCAGTACCTATATTCATCCAATAAAAGAGCAGCCATGAAATATTTCCCTAGCAATGAGCCATCAGTGTTGGTAAGACGTTCTTAATAGAACAAGAAGTCACATGCACTGATACGTCATTCTATATGTGAACAAAAATTCTATAAGGGAACAACTCAGAATCTGGTTGTTATTTTTGCCTTTTTTTTTTTTCTTGCTATCAGGGTCACTAATGGTTAAGAAAGAAAAGTAGGTAGAGAGTGGCACAAAAGTTGGCACAACAAAGCTTGCATATTTAGAAATCTGTGTCTACAAGATGTTTCCTCCTTCTGAACAAAAGCTTGCCATTATTACCAACCACTTAGAGCTTTTAGTTTGCCTGGCTGGAGAACAATGCAGAATGTTTAAGATGCTCTGTTACCAGTGTTTTGTGAAGATTTTTCTTTCTTATTCCTAAGGACTTTGCTCATTTGTGACCTTAAGGGTGTGTAATTTTCAGTTTCTGTTTAGCACAGACAAGATGAGTATTGTTTCTAGCCCTATATTCTAAAAACAAAATCCCTAAAACTCCAATTCAGAAATTAAATAGATTTCTAAAAATGGACCCTACATCACTCAACCAAAGTCTGTCTCTCAGGAAGTAGGCGGGAATAAGATTCTCTCCTTCCTGTCCTCTTTCCCCCACCCAGCACTCCTGATGGATTGGAGATGTCAGCTTGTCAAGTCTTATTGGGTGCTACCTGATGTAAGTCCACATTGAGGCAGTAAAAATCTGTTTGCAGTCAGCTCTTTTAATAAGTCTCAGCAAACAGGAGAAAAGCAGATCTATTCAGTAAGATACTTCCTCTGATACAGCGGGGAAAAAAATAGTCCGTGACAGAGGCTTGATATGGAGGAGACTTTTAGACAAAGAACAGTTCTTTCTTTAGAAAAGCTGGAGAGAAATAGTTTCCCTAGGGATTTGAGGATTCTAAGAAACATTGTATTTTTATGCTTATGTTTTAAAGATGACCCAGACTCCAAGCTCTTTAAAAAGGAGTAAATCTCCCCCTGTAAAATGCCCCCATCCCACAGAGTCTTGCTGAGTCCTAAGCATTTTGTGGGTTCAGAGCTCTGATAAATTATACTGATGCTGCTTCTTAATCTTAAGTCCAAAGGAGGAACTCTGGTTGGTTACCCAGCATTCCACCTACGCCAAAAAGGATAAGAAAGCCTGAGAAGGTCAAATGTTCTGAGAATATATAACACAAAGCACCTAATTCTTTTCTTATTATTGTTTGCACAAATTTATGGGGTACATGTGCAGTTTTGATACATGCACAGATTACGTAGTAGTCAAGTCAGGGCTTTTACATATCTATCACCCGAATAACATATGTTGTCCCCATTAACTCTTTTCTCATCATATACCAAAGTAAAGAGTTTCTCAAGAAATTTCAAAACTCGAGGAAATATGTGTTTATGTACTATCACTTCATTATTCAGATAAAATTAGGTGCCAACCACCTGAAGAGAGTGGGCCAATCTTTTCTGTAAAAGAGCACTTCTCGTAGTTCTTCGTGCATTGCTGGAGTATTATGGGTCTTACGGTGCTAAACGTTGATGGATGGTGGTGGTGGTGATAGTTATGACGATGATGTATGAAGTAATGAAGAAGACAATGATGTTTGCTAACAAGATGAAGCCAAATTTTTAAAAAATGACCTGACAGGGTGAATTATTCTGGGAATAATTATTATGTATGTATTCCTTCATTCACTTTTCTGAAGCCTCTCTGTTATCATCCTCCATATCATATTCACTTCTCCTAGAATAGTACAGACATGGCAGAAAATGAATTCCAGGAGTCTGGCTAGTAACATTCAAATTAAACTTATTACACCATTAGACTGAGAAATGTTTTTCTTTCTGGCAAGAATAAAATGATAACTATAAAAGTTCTTAACAATATAAGACTTTTCAGGAATAGTCTTGCATTGAAGGTAAAAAGTTGTCTTTGTTCCTAATTCTTAAGACAAGTAACATGCAATAAACACTTAGTAAACATTTTGAATTAATGTATGCATGATTGGATAAATATACAAAAGAGTGGGCATGTGAATAAATGGCTCATTGAACTATATCTCTCTACTTTTTAGAATAGTTAGTGATTGTGCAGGTAAAAACACATCGTAAGAAATCTGGGGCTTATCCTCTGAAAGAATGATCTCAGAGAACCTAAACTCTGATCTTTCAAATGAATATTTTAAGATTACCGTACATATGCTTCAGAAGCTTACTGCAAAATATGACCCCTTGATGATAAAACAAAATAAACTAGTCATGATGATGTCATAAGAGCAAGTCCTTTTCTAGGTCATTATAATTTTTCATGTCAACTTCCACAGAATTTTAGCCAGAAGATCTCTAGAAGCAGAATTTTATCTCTATGCAATGTGGTGATGGAGGTAGGTTTCTTTCAGCATTTGCTTACATCTCCCATAATATCTATTTGCAAATCATTATCCTGTCCTTCACGATCTGAGTCCAAACATCACTGAGCTAACAGCCACACAATATTTTCTGTAGAATTTTTTAAAAGCCTACAAAGAAAGTCTCAGTGGACAGTTGGTGACCTAAACATCACCAGGTTGAAAACTCCTTGGGGATAAGAATATACCCCATTTATAATACTTCTGTATCTACAACAAACTTAATAGTGAGTTCTGCATAAAACAGCCTCTTAATAAATGTCCATTGATTAAATGCAGAAATGGGACTAGGGTGATGCAATAGGAAATAAATACTGTGCAAATTTAGAGACAGGAGAGTATAGTGTAGGGAGGTGAAGTCAGAACAGACTTCACGGAGGATGAGAGACTTAAATAATATATTGAAATAAATGGCTGTGCTATGAGCCAGTAGTAATCTAAGCATCTAAAATGAAAAAGCACTAAGCTCTAAGAGCACAGAGCAATCTCACAGTGGCACCTTATACAGGGTGTTTCTGACTTTGAATATCTTACTGTTGAGAAGAACCCTACCTAAATGGGCCATGCATTTCATTGTCACAGTGGATGATGGCAAGTGAAATATGAGATTGATGTTGACTTTTTCAAGAAGGATGGAAGGCAGGGATAGGGAATAAAGGTGAGAAAGAAAGAAGGAAAGAAGTGCTTTCAATGAAAGAAATTCTTCTTTCCCACATTTCCAGTTGGAGGATTAATCTGTCCTCTGAGAGTGAATGTCATACGATGATCTTCAGGAAAACACAAAATAGAGGGCATTTAGCACTGCCAAATGTTCCTATCATTCCATTCCTGTCCTGTCCACAGATAGTAGTGTTAGTTTCATCATCTTTGGTCTTTGTGACTGAGAAAGTCCTTCTCATTCACACCTCTACCTAAGGTGACTACCCTGATGTGACTAAATATGCAAGGACTTGGTTCTTTGACCTAATGCAAGAACTATAGAAAACTACCAAATTTTCTGCAAACCCAGAAAATAAGAAAGGTCAGTTCTCATCAGAAGGGGAAATGAGGGAAAGGATACTAGTATTTCCTGTGTAATAAATATGTTTGCATTATATCATGCCACACGCACGTGTGTGTGTGTGTGTGTGTGAGTGTTTGTGTATTCACTCAATCATTACAGAGACCCTTAAATTTTAGAGTTTCAGGTAGATTTGGGATTCATAACTAGGTCTGGCCTACTCTAAAATATACTGCAGCTCAGAAAACAGGCAATTCTAGGTAATAAAAAGACAATTCTGATTTGAAATAAAAGCAAGGCAATGCAGAATAATAAAAAAGATCATTAGAATTAAACCCAGCCCCACTTGGAATACTATCTTTATCATCAACGCTTAAACAAATTACTTTCCCTTAGCCACAGTTTCTCCTCTGTTAAATGGCCTAAGAACTACCCGACAATACAGCAGTATAAGCTAGATATGATAATCTTTGTGAATGTGCCTAACCGAGTAGCCTATACAATAGAGTTCCTGGCATAGAATCTGTACCCAGTAGGCATTCAGTAAATATTTGTTGAATGATAATGCAGTAGATGTGCAAGAACTCACAAAAATCATAACAGATGGTTGTCTTATTTTTAAGGATTACCTATCCCTTTGCCACCCCCAGAGACCACACTACCTATGCCTTCACTGTCATAAATCAAAAGTAAAAAATACAAAACACTGGAGGTGGAAGTAGAGGCACAGCCTGGGGGATCCGAAATGGAAAATGGACTCATTCTTTTGCTGCAAATCACAATCTCTTTTTCTGGTTGTCTACTGAGGTAGCTTCCCTTATAGCCACCCTTAGAAGAAGAAAAGGAAAACAAATCCCGAAAGAAACATGGGGGCTTAAGGTCAGACACTGAGGATGCTCTGTCAGGCATTTTCTCCCGTTTTCTCTTTAATGTCTTTCCTCTTCGTTCTCCTCCATGACCTCCTTTGTCTCTTGAATCTATAATGATTCATTCCCTGCTTCTCCTTATGGAAGGGAAGTCTTTGCCTCTCACGCACAATTATGCTTGACATGGTGACCCTAGTCTCCTATTCTGAGACATCCTCCCCCAGGGCCATACTCACTCACTTTTCTCTAAACTGGAGCATGCTTTGGCTGCTGCAGCTCCTATATAATTCTCCAGAAGAACGTGTGAGTTTCAGTTCCAAGAACACCTCAGTGGCCTGCATGCCACATACATGCGGCTCTTCTTCCTCCTTTTCCCTCCTTCAAGGTGAGGAGACAAAGCATCTCAGCCTCATCATTCAAGAAACTTAACCAGGAGTATTTAAGGAGAGATTCGTAGCTATGAAAGTCCACACATAGTTTCAAGTGCTGGGGAGGAAGTACCAAGGAAAAAAAGAGCCAAGACCCGGACTGGACCGAGGCAGTTCCAAAGATGAAGGGATGGGGTGAGGAGAAGCCGAAGTTGTTGCTGGCTTACACCCAAGTGTAAATTGCATGCTTTGCCCTACAGCATTTTTATGGTGTTGGAAAGCTTCTCTAGGAAATTCCTTTGGGACTGGAGATGAGAAAAATGTAAATAAGAGAAATTAGAATGTTGCCTTGCACAGCAGCTTCTAAAGAGGATCAGAAAGCCCTCTAGTCAATCACGTGACATCCCTAGTGGGCAAACTCTGTCACATAAGGTTGAACTTAGTAGAGATGACAAAGTTAATGCACCACAGGGCTATCACTGGTTATGTGGCTTTTGTGTTTTAGTTTAAAAGGGGGTATAATGGCTGGCACCCTTCACGCTGTAAGTAGAAACACAGAGAAGATATGCATCAATGAGCAACCTTTCTCCAACTCACCACTTGCACAGGGACTAAAGATGCCCTTTGTAGACCATCACTTCATGCCAAAATACACCAAAGCACTGACCTCCCTACTTTGCTAAGAGACACACGCTAAGTCTCAACCACTCACAGCGTGGGTCAGAGGCCATCATGCACCCACCCACATGTCTGCTGTCACAAGAATTCTCCACAACAGCTCCTCATACACTGAAATCACACTTACTTTTTAACTCATCACCACTCACTCTCTTCCATTTCCAGGGGCCAGGGACTGACCTACACCTGTTATCCAACAGAGTAGACTGCCACTCTCACATGCTCACCACCACTGCTTTCTCTCCTGCACAGTGAGCCACTTGCTTCCAGAATCAGTCCCCCCTATAAATACATGTACAGTGCATTCAGTCACTCATTCTTGTTGGCTTTTTCCCAGTTGAATAAACACTCAAGTGTATACCTACTCCTTAATTCACTCATCCACATTAATCAGATTTATTAATTAGATAAATCATCCCTTGTACTCTGTTGTAAATTCTAAAGCATGACCACTTTCTTAAAAAAAAAAAAAAAGTCTAAAGTCTCCAATAAATTTCAACAAACGTTTATTGTGGTATGAAACTCCAAACAGGAGAAGTCTGTCTTAACAACCAAAACGGTGGTACCACTGATTACCACCCTTATCACCATGAGAAGCTACATGGTGGTACCTGAATAGGAGACCATCACAGTACAATGTGCAGGGATTCTTGTAAAGCCATGCCAACATTTCTGTTCACTGAACATGAAACTTGTGGTAAGCCCAAAATGTAGATATCAAATTCACATAGCTACTTTTTGCATCTTTACATTGCATCTGTTTCAGAAAACCATTCTTATGGTAACTTGTCCGTTTGGAAGTGTAGCTGTCTTAAGGCACAGGGTCAAGAGGCAATTCTTTCGTTATTTCAGAGAAATGGAAGGCAATGTTTTAGGGCAATCACTGTCATTACTTGGTGCTTTTGTCCATTAAAATTCTGGAGACCCTACTTGCAAGTACTAAAACTGGTTTATCACAACACTACTGCATGATTGTGAAAAACTTCCAGTCCAACTACCTTGTAAGCCTTTAAACAGACAGAAGGAACAACTATCCCAAACCATGGGACCTGTGCAAGGCTGGGAAAGAGTGGGCCCCAGGGATGGCATGGTGCACTTACAGTGTGAGGGGAGCATGAGAGAAACAAAAAGGCAAACCAGAGTCTCAGTTCCCTGGGCTAATGGAGACATAGGGAATGTCGAGTCAGCCTGGCTTTGTCTAATTAAAAAATAAGCTTCTCAGATGGATAATCTCCTGGCTTGTGTCACTTCCCAGGTACCTGTGGCCTGGCATCTGTCACAGGGTGTCTGGCTCCTCAGTTTTGGCATATTCAACCAAGCAGTCTTTTTCTTACATCCCCAATACAAAATGGCATGTCCTTTCTAGCATTGTGTCAGATCGTCTACACCGGTGCACAGGACTTACTGTGATGGAGAGGGGGTGGCATTAACGTACTTGAGACATAAAACTGGCTAGGGTCAAATGTCATCTTGAAGGTCTTTAAGGAAAGCATTTAATTCAGTGGCAGATTTATGTCCTTGTGACTGTTTACCAACAGTGCATTAAGCTAAGGTTCAAAAAGCAAAGTCTAGTCTGTTGAAAAACATGAACTAAAGTCCCTGATTGGCTTCCTTCTACCAGCAGGTTTCTAATACAGCTAGAAAAGTCTAGGGTAAGCCTCAATCTTATGGCACTTCTATCACTGCTCTTGAAAGTCTCTCTCTCGCACTCTCCATGTTTGGTAAAGTACTAAACAAATACCTTATTCATAGGAGGGGCTTCCAGAATTTCTATAGAGAAAGAGCCCGGATGGAGGTGTGAGGCAGAAACCTGTCGTAATGGGCAAGACTAAAGGAAACATCTTGGAGCTGCTCTTGCAGAGTAAGTATGGTGTTTACTAACTAGTTCCTTTAACATATACTGCCTACTATATACTGGGATAAGCACTTTAGAAACTTATATGAACAAATTAGACACAGATCTTGGACTCTTGATACTGATATGTCTAAAGGGGGAGAGAGATAATAAACTACAACCACAAGATTGAGGCAATAAAAATATTAACTAATGGTAGCAGCTATTTAGAGAATTAATTAGCACCATACAATAGATAGTGACCAAGCAGTTGCTTGGTATTGGGTAGGCAGGAAAGGCCATTCTGAGCAAATAGTAGTTAAACTGAGACCTAAATGGCAAGAGTGAGCTGGCAATATGAAAATCATGCCAAGGAGAGAGGAAAACATGCTCAAGAATCCTGAGGCAGGAAGAGGCTTGGCACAGTTGAGGAAAAGGAAGGAAGCTGATGGAGTCAGAAGACAACAGCCAAGGAAAAAGGGAAATAGAAAAAGCGAGGCAGGGAAGGTGTTGGATTTTATTCTAAGTGTGACAGGAGGCCACTGAAAAATTTTGACGTGATCATCTGATTTCCTTAAAAAAAAATGTATTTGGGTTGTAGTGTGGGGAGGGCAACTGGGAGACTCTTGCAGGAATCCTGGAAAAGGATTAGGGTGATTGGCAGAAAGGAGAGCAGATGAGATGATGAAAAGACAGGCTCAATAGCATGGGCTTATGTGTTGGATATGGGAGTGAGAAAAATAAGCAATTAAGGAAAACCTGCCTTGGTGACCTTGGTTCACCATTTACTGAGTTGGGGAAGACTAGAAAAGGAGCAATTTGAAAAGGGAAAAAAAAGTTACTATTTTCACCATGTTAAGTTTTAGGTGCCTCACAGACACTGTGTGGAAATGTCTAGTAGGTAACTAGTCTAGTCTAGTCTAGAGTTCTGAGGAGTGGTCCAAGTTGTAGATGTGTATTTCAGTCATTGCATATAAAGGATATGCAAATGCCATAGACTAGATGAAGTCATCTAGGAAAGTTATGTAAATTCAACAAATAAATAAATAAAGGAGCTCAGGCAGAGCCCTTTGAGCAGCCAACATTTAGTGGTGGGTAGAAAAGAACAGAGCTAGCAAGGAAGATTGAAAAACTGTCCAATAAGATGAGAGTAAAATCACAAGAGTGTGGCTTCATGAATATCAAGAAAACCTTTCAATAAGAAATCTGTCATTTCATTGAATGCTGCAGAGGGGACAAGATGATAGTAGACTGACTATTGGATTTGGCAACATAGTGACTGCTGGTGACTTTTGCAAGAGCCACAAGAACCATTCCATTAACACGGTATGAATGGACATCCGAAAGAAACGGGTTAAGGAGGGCAAAAGAGATGAGGAAGTAGAGTAAGCAATTATAGACAACTCTTCCAAGATGTTTTGCTATTAAGAGGAACAGAAAAACAAGGAAGTAGGCAAAAGCAGATGTGTGGTCAAGGATTTGAGAGTTTTTTTTTTTTTTAATACAGAATGTACTAGAACTTAGTTGTGGGTACTTGAAATAATAGAGTGGAGAAGGAGAAATAGCAAAGTCCTTGAAAAGGAAAAAGGCTGAGATCAAAAATTTAAGAGTTGGTAAAAGCTAAATTCAAGATGTTTTGCTTTCTCAAGGACTTTGCCATTTGTAAGAATTGGTCTCTAATAGAAGCAGGGATTCTTCATCCACAGTAGCCAGAGTGAAGACAGAGGCATGAGTACTGATGTAGGTAAGTTGGTAGCTTTGGTAGTAAGAAAATGAGAATGTTTCTGGCAGAGTAACTCCATTTTCTCAATGAATTATGAGGCAGACTTAGCAGCAAAAAGTGCTAGTTGTAGAAAAGAGGAGATGTAGTAGGTTCAGAGTGACAAGAGAGAGTGAGAAGTTATTTTGAAGTGGGAGAAAGTTAACATAATAAGGAATGTAACCGGAGTGCTGGGCTGACTCTAGTGACAATTTGAGATCCGTGGCTTCATCATCATGGCTGTGTTTTTCCAGTCTGGAGAAGAAACTGGAGTTGCTTGATTGCTTCGACACAAACAAGAAATGGGCAGTTTGTTTAACTGAGGCTATTCATCAGGCCCCACTGTGCACCACTTCAAATAATCTCACCACACCTGCTGTTCCAAGGATGGGTTTGGTGATCACTTCTGTTCTTTTTGGAACTTTGTGGAACACCTCATCTGTAGCTACTGTCCAGCTGTAGCTTCTTGCCCTGGGTTTCTCCTTCACTAGTGTCCAGGAAGCAGGACACTAATGAAGGAACTGCTGGAGACGTGCATATATGCAACTTGGAAATGCAGGAAAGTGGAAGGGAGCCTCTGAATAAATGTTTATGCCTTTTTGGTTTTTTTATTAATATACTTTAAGTTCTGGGATACATGTGCAGAATGTGCAGGTTTGTGACATAGGTATACATGTGCCATATTGGTTTGCTGCACCCATCAACCCATCATCTACATTAGGTATTTCTCCTAATGCTATCCCTCACCTAGCCCCTCACCTTTTGTTTTTTAGCATACAGTTCTAAGACACATTTCTTAAGGCTCCTTAGAGCATTTCTTGTAGGATGAATGACCACTTTCTATCAGCAATGCTCAACCAGATAATGTATCCTTGTATCAACTTTCTCTCTTTCCCTGTCTCACTGTTCTGGTCCAACCCCTGTTCCCTAGAATTACTTGAAAAAAAAAAAAAAAAAAAAACCTGCATGTAAGCTAGTGTCTCATTCTCTGCCATCAAAGGAACTCAGGTGAGATAACTAGCATTAGGGGTGGCTTTAGAAATCAGCTCCTCAAGGCGGGATTGCGGAGTTCAGTGAAGACCCCACTGCTACGGGTGAGTGAAGTAGAATTAATTCCTAGTATGTTCATTCTTTAGCATCACAAATACTAACACTCTTACCTGTGGTAGATTGAGATAAGCTAGAGGTAGAGTGTAACGTATTGGGTTATATGGTGGCTCTGGTATTTGAAAAATATATGAGCAGTTGACTGGCTTTGTCAATATGTTTTCAAGTCTTAAAAAAAATAAGCTGGAAGAATCAAGTGAACCAACTATCAACTCAGGAAATCCTGCTGAAAATCAGATCCAGAAAAAAAAAAAAAAAAAAAAACTAAAGGTGATGATGCTACCAAAGAGACTAAATGCACAACCTTGGAATTCCTCCTTTGTGGAAATTCTAGTAGGAAATTCCAATAGGAAGAGAATGGGATCCTGAGACCCACATCGTACACTTAAGAGGACAGTAAGAGAGGATTTTCCTGAAACCTCTTAAAGGCAAGAAAAGCTCTTCCCCTTCTGCCAAAGGGAAGAAATCTGCCTTTAAAAACACTGCAAGGAACACACCTGAGGCAGGTACCTCTCATTCTGACTCCTGTCCTCAATATGTGACCCCATCTCTCTGTAGTCCCTACAGGCCAATAACTAGAGCCAGGTCATAGCACAACTACAGCTGGAAAATACAGTCCCTAGAAGGGATGAATATCTGGGAGGAAATGGTTTACATACTGAAAGAATTGCAATGGAAAGGCCCGGTCAATTACAGGTCTGCAGAAATCAGGAGGCACATGTAGGAGTGAACTTTGAGGAAGTCAGACCGGAGGTAGAGTGGGATAGAGAATTTATTGGCACAGCAGCACTTTCTCTTGAAATTCAAGCTCCTTGCAAAGATGCCTAGAGGCATTCCTAATATACTCCTGGGTTGATGGCCTAGTGGATGAGGTGATAAATGATGGGATGACTTTGGCAAAATATTGAAAAAGAGATCAGAAGATTAAGAAGATGGGAATGTTAAAATGGAAGTATTAATATTATGTGAGACTGAGAATTGATTACCTGACTCTGTCCTAAGATGCATTTCCGAAGGCTCTGCTAGGATACCCTTGCGGGATCCAGCACCTGTCACTCACAGGGTTTCAGCTCAATAATGCTCCTATCGTTGGCTTTCCCCGCTTCCACATGCACTCTCCTACTCCCTAATTTCTGCTCCCTAAGATTGTTTCCCATATAAAGTCCTTGTACAAAGGCTAAGACAGGCTGCTTCTAAGAAGCTGAAATTCTAGGCAAGCTAAATATTCCTGACACTGCACAGGACCCTACCACTACCTCCAAAAATTATTGCCAGATGCATTCTACTATGGTGTCTAGGACATAGCAGGTCTCCAGCAGATAATTTCCTCCTTCTTTTCTTCCCCCTTCATCTGAAAGAGTAAATTCAGATGGCAGTGAAAGGGAAACACTTCCTTGAGACAGAGGGATAATGCTTGTATAGCAATGGCACACTCTTGTGCTCTGTGCCTACCGAAAGCCCCTCCTGAGCCCACTCTTCTTTGGGCAAGTCTCCGCTCTTTATTTCCCAGCACACTGTTGTCACTATCTAGCCTCAGGATAATAGTGTCCCCTGGAGGGATCAGTTCTTCCTCTGGGGAAATCAAAGAGCAGATCAGGAATTAGTCACCAGATTGTGTCATTCTGAATACAAGGAAGAAAAGAAGAATGAGAGGAAGGAAAGGGGAAGAGGAGAGGTAGAAGAGGATGTGCAGGTAAGAGGTAACAGGAGGAGTCAGGCAGTAGGGTGGCAGAACTGTATTTGGTGAGTTCACACATTTCATTTTATTTCAGCATCACAATACATTTGCAAGGTGTTCTCCTAGTCATACAGATGGGGAAGCCAAGGCATATGGTCCCTGTTTTAAACAACTGATTCTTCAGCTAAATTAGCAGCTAGGAGTTACAGGTTGGGCCACAGCATGAGCAAGACACAGGACTTGATCAAGAATGAGGGAAACCAAGCAGATCGCATACACAGACTCTTTACACTTCTGCCTTGTTATAGCTTGTATTTATTTGTTTATACCAATTTATGGAAAAAACCACAGAATGATTACAGAATGCAGACAACGAGAATATTTTCATTTTCGCTCTGCTTAACAAGAAATGGTAACCAGACAAATATACATGGAGCAATTTCCAGGGAAGAGGGCCCAGGGTTTTGTGAGGAGAAACCCCAACTTCACTGAACCCTAAGTTCTGATGCTGCCAGAATGAAGGAGCCCAGAAATCAGGACAGGACACAGGGATGAGCAGAGAGGTGAGTGCATTGGGTTAACTGCAAAATGAACTTCACAATGACTCCCCTGGAGATTTCACCAGACTGTAGTTCCTTGCGGAACTTCACCTGCTCTGTTTTATTTGTGGAAGGTCCAGAGCATTACATCACTTCCCACTGCTTCCCTACTGAGATTTCTACCCATGAATTTCTACCTACACCTATGAAATTGCTAATTTCTTATTCCACTGTATCCTTTCTTGAGTTTCCTGCTGAAGTAGTCATACCTCTTTGCCATTTCAGCATTCTTCTTTAAACTAGCTACTCTGTAAATTTTATATTCTTTCTCCACTTCCAGTAATATCAAAGCTTCAAAGACTCATCATAGCCAAGAGGTGAAGGGGCCAATATTTTTCTTAGTTAAAGAAACAACTGCCGGACACATTGGTTCATGCCTGTAATCCCAGCACTTTGGGAGGCTGAGGCGGGCAGATCACCTGAGGCCAGGAGTTCGAGAGCAGCCTGCCCAACATGGTGAAACCTCATCTCTACTAAAAACACAAAAATTAGCCAGGTGTGGTGGCGGCCACCTGTAATCCCAGCTCCTTGGGAGGCCGAGGCAGGAGAATCACTTGAACTCAGGAGGTGGAGGTTGCAGTGAGCCAAGATCATGCCACTGCACTCCAGCCTGGACAAAAGAGTGAGAATCTGTCAAAAAAATATATATACACATTATATAACATTTACTCAAGCCACATACTATTTCTATTAACTAATTTTTTCTTTTTTTATAATTTCATGCATTTTTTTAAATTTACATTTTTATTTCAATAGGTTTTTGGGGAACACATGGTATTTGGTTACATAAATGAGTTCTTTAGTAGTGATTTCTGAGATTTTGGTGCACCCATCACCTGAACAATGTACACTGTACCCAGTGTGTAGTCTTTCATCCCTCACCTGCCTCCCACCCTTTCCCCAAGTCCACAAAAGTCCATTGTGTCATTCTTATGCCTTTGCATCCTCATAGCTTAGCTCCCACTTATAAGTGAGAACATATGTATTATCTCCATTTTTTCAGATAAGGAAACTGAGGCTCAACAATATTAAATAGCTAGTAATTTAATCTAGTTGTGTGAGAAATGGAAAATACTAGAGCAACCAGAAAGTGGCAGAGCTCAGGATTTAAATACAGGTAAGAGGCTCCAAATTCTGCACTCTTACCCTAGGGATTGTCTAACCCATTCCCATCATTTTATAAATAAGGAGAGTAAGACACAAAGAAACTAAGTGACATATGCCAGGACAAGGTATGGTGGTGTGGGCTGCCATGCAGGTCTTCTGATTTCCAGTTTAATGTTTTTGTTGCTATACAACATAGCCTTGGTTCCAGACAACAGTTCTCACCTCTAGTCTATATTTTCTAGTGGTCCCCCGTGAGTTCTTGAATTGATCTGTAGATTTACAATTTCACAAAGGATCTTCATTTTATCAAGGTTGTATGAAATAAGCACTTGAGATTGTAAGGATTTGCACATGGTCATTTGGGGCTTTCACACTGGGTGATCCAAAAGCTAGTGCTTCCCTTATTAGATGTGACACAGCATGTTCCTTTAACTCTCTGGGAAATTTAGTTGTTATAGCTGAGGGGACCTCCAAATAGTAAGAAATATATAAATCCTGTTATTACAACAATGATGATGATTAGTGCTGTTAAAAGCACAATGTTTTACCCATTATTTCTGCAGAGTTTGTGAAATGGTGACAGGCTTGGAGACTCAGATGGTCATTGTTTCTTAAGGTGGGAGGACCTAATGCTGTGATCGCCGCGGGGAAGAGGAAAGGCTGTGAGTAAAAGCTAGGAAATGCAAACCATGTTCCTACTTATTAAGAGCTCTGGATAATAGCTCTCCGGGGTAAAACATAAATCTATCAATAAAGGAGAAACTGTGAGTCATGGAAACCTACCTCTGCATGCACCCCTTCTCCTGGGCATAGGTAGCATGCATCATTGACCCTTTCACTGTAGCTCTTACTGTAGCATTGTGAGTAAAGCTTGTGTAAAACTGATCACATTTGGTATTTTGGCTGTTTTCCCAGCCACCTCCATTGTTAGAGATTGTGGGCCCCTCAAGGGCAGAAACCCTTGTCTTTTATCTCTGTATTTACAAAGCCAATAACATGGTTGGCACTCAGGAAATGGTGGTTGAATAATGAATGAATGCATGATTTTATGACCTCCTTGGATTGCAATCACTTTGCTTTCATTCAGTAGCCCATGATTCAGGTTCATGCACTGAGTAGTCCTTCCAGGGTTGTGTGTTGGGTAGGACTAACTTTGGAGTGTGGGAACCAATAAATTTTTAGGGAGAATGAAAAAGAATATTGAAGGCTAGAAATTTTTTTCAACCAGTTTTAGAGAACCACTGTTTAGTAGTTCTTTAACATTTCATCATCCAGCCACCAAAGAATGCCCGCCATTTCCTATACATCAAAATATTTTCCTTATATATGTTTTAAAAATAAGAAATGTGTTTTGTAGGCAATTTGATACCTAAGAAAATATACAGAGAGCTGTAGTTTGGGGCTTCAGGGATGATTTTTCATCCTGGAAGAGAGAAAGGATGGAGAAAAAGGCCAAAGAGGGGAGATGGCAATTCACACCCTCTTTGTGTGTGCTTCAATATGAAAGATTCCTTAATGGCAGTAAATATTAGATGGATGAGTGGAAGGATTGGTGGGTGGTTGGATGCACAGACAGAATATAATTTGCTATTGCTGGCATTACCAACAGTCACCTGTACATTACCAACAGTCACCTGTACGTTGTTTGACTCTGGTCAGAATGCCCAAATAACCTACCAGTTTGGTAATCACTTTCTTACTCATCAATTTCCTCTGGACTCTTCTTCACACAGAACTAATATTCACTTATTTTCTGTTCTTTATTAAATTATTCAAAAGAAACCCTTACCTCCTTCAGCACCTAGCAGTAAAACTCTCTATATACACAAGTATCTTCTCATACAAATCAGACAACATAATACAATGGTATTCTCACCTGGGGTATTGTGTTTCCATCTGAGTAAGAGATGAAGTCAGAGACAGAGTTAAAGTCTAACAGCGATGTTTTATTTTTCTGTTTTTTTCTCATTTAAAACTAGCTATCCTGTGCTTTAAACAAAAAGCAAAATATGCTAACAATAACCTAACATTTATTCCCAGCATAGGAGTGGCGTGGAGGAGGTTAATGTAGATGAGTCCTTGTGTACCCCGCTATCAATCAAAACTCTTTATCACAAATAATGCACTGCCATTCCCACAGCTGCACCCAGCTGTTTGGGTCATCTTTAGTCATGTCCAAACTCGTTCTCAGAGTCCTTTCTTCCTTCTGTCTCTCCTGTTTTTATGTAGTTCTCTGTCTTAGCTTTTGTATGATGAAGATTTTCAAGGCCAGATAAGTCTTGGGCTGGGAGTAGCCTGTTCATGGAGAGACAGTCTTGGAGGAGGGTGGAAGGAAGAGTCATTAGGGAAAAAGCTTGGGGAAGATGGAGGGAGAGAATGGCGCCAAAAGAATCACCAGAGGAAAGAGAATCACTGGAGAAGTGCAACAGAATATGTAGGAAAGACCGTCTCCCAGATATCTTGCTCGTTCGAGAACTTCCAGAAAAGAAATAGCGGAAGGAGATGGAGAATGGGTTTGAGGAAAGTCATACTCTGTTCTGTGAAGGATTCATTTTGCTGCCGAAGGGAAATAACTACAGGAGAAGAGAGAGACAGAAAGAAACCAGGAGTAGGGTGGGCGAGACAAAGAGGAAGCCATATGGGGAGGGGGGGGTGGGAGGATAAGGGCGAGGTGGAGAGAACATGGCATGCAGTGGGAACACTGTTGGAAACATAAGAACCGCCCCCAGAAACAAAATGCCAGCATCTCTGGGCAAAAAATCTAAATTGTCAGCACATGCATCTTTGCTCTGAGAAACATACACCTATTTTTTTTTTTTTTTTAATTTCAGGATGATTCCCCATTTCAACATCAGTAACACACTTCAGACTGACAGACTCAGATGATTTCCTTCCTCCTATCATGAAGTATCCCCAGGCCTCTTCCTCACTGTTCCTCATAAAGGTGCCATTCACATGCTGGGGTCCCATGGCTGGGGTCCCAAGGCAGGGAAAATTCAGGCACAAGGAATCACTCAGATTTCATATAGATTTATGTCTTATAAAACTATAATGGAAGAAATTCGTTCGTCTTCAAAAAATGGGAAAAAGAAATTACAGTTTTTACACTTTCCAAACACAATGTTTTATTCAATTCTCAGCAATTAATGAGCAGGGATAGCCCAATAAAACAAGCAAAATTAGATACTTATAACCAAAAAACTGACTGCGTTTTGATACTGTCTTTGTTCCAGGCCGCCTGCTAAGCACTTTGTACACATTCTCATTTAACGAGCACAAAAACAGTACAAAACCTTTAGTGTTGCCTCTGTTTGTATGGATGAAGAAGCAAGCCCAGAGAGGTTAGGGACCTGGCTGTGGTAATTCAGCTGACAAGTATACGGGCCAGGATGTTGAGAGACCCCTCTGGCATCTAATCATGTGCCAAGGGCCCCAAATCTCATTTTAGGCAATAGTGAGTGTTAAGTTCTTCCCCACCAAATTTTTCCTACACCTCGTAATAGGGGGAAAATGGTTTGAATCTTTCCCTTCCCTTAAATTTCTTCCTTATGCTCTTTATAAAATGATCAAACATTAGGCAACTGAGCAGAATAATTAAAAAACTAAATAATTAATTCCCGATTAATGGTAGTTAAGTGCACAAAACACCAACAAACAAAAAAAAAAAAAAAAAAAAGGAAAAAAAAGGTAAGTACGGCCCACAAATGCCTGTCCTCTCTACCACATCACATTTGACATTACTGACCCCCTTTTCTTTCTTAAAATGGTTATTTCTTTTGGCTTTAATAACATATGCACCTATACAGCTGACAACCACAATCTTCCTTCCCTGTCTCCACCAGGCCTGTGACCTTCACTAAATACTGTGGCTCCTCCTGCCCTGGAACTATAGGTGATGTTCCGGGCTCAGTCTGTATCTCACTTTTCTCTAGATACTCTTCTCCTGAGACAACTCAGTTTTTCTCAACTGGGCCACTGACAGTTGTATCCACTCTATGCTGATACATTTGAAATCTGTAATTCCATGTTCCAGACTGCATAGCTGTAGGCACTACAAGACATCCTCACTAATGTGTCCAGCCCTCGGTTCAGAATTTGATGCAGCTTCTGTGAACAGCAAGTTCTCACTCCAGCTTCTCAGTTTCTACCAATCTATCATCATCCCTTCAATCTTAAAATCCAAAAACCAGCTATGACCATTTTGTCCCCTGTATTAGCTCTACCGAGGACATTACTGGATCCTAAAGAAGTGTCCTTCAAAATTATCTTGCAATCCCAATGGCCACCGAAATTCTGGCCCTCATCACCTCACATTTGGGGAATTTGAAAAAGGCCTGACTTGTCTCCCCATCTTGATTTCCTCTTGCCCCATTCTCTCATATAGTAATAATGAGATTCATTTTCTTAAAATAACCATTTATCATAGCCATTTCATCAAGTGTTTCTTATGATTACCTTCCAGAGTAAAGGTAAATGACATTAATCTAGCCTTCAGGGTTCTCCATGACCTATAGGTTAATAGTAACACTCATTCGGCCCAGGGTAGAGATTCAATAACTAACTAGGCTGTTTCAGAGAGCAAGGATTTAAAACAAAAATACACTAATGGTGTCTAGTTGAATTCATTTACAGAATGAGAGCATATAAGAGCTAAAATTTAATGTAATGCAACCCTTTACTATTGCATGCTCATTACCATACTATTTGTGGGGGGTGGGGGGGGTGGGGGCGGGGAGCAATGAGAAAACAGCCTGGAGAAAATGAATGACTTAATTAAGATCACATATTTCCATGCCAACTCCCAATATGGTCCCTTTCCGATGATAGCCAGTTACCTTTCAAAGGAACAACTCTGTTCCACTTGTAAACACCACACTTATCTCCCATGACTTATTTATAATTCCATTCAGGTCAAGTTGATTTCAATATAACCCTCACATGAACATTCAGTGTCAAGTCCAAATCTTTGTTCATGCGATTATTCCCATTTGAAGAAACACCCCCTTCCCTCGGGCCTCTGTATTCTACATTCTTTGAAATCCAGGTCAAGTGCCTCTCCAACCCCTCCAAGATGTGTCAAGGCTGTAACTTCCGCCAACCTAGACAATATCCCTCTACCATAGTATTTGATTTGTACCATACCAATTTGAGAGGTGTAATCATATTATTTCACTTTTGCTCAACATTTTTGTGTATGGGGGCTTCACTTCTTGACTAAACTCAACTTCTTAAGTGAACTGGATCATGTCTTTTCTATTGTGTTATCCTTCACAGTGAGTACAGCTCTTCGCAAAGTAGGTACTGTACTGTTTATTGAAAATATAGAGAATCTAAAAATAGAATCTGAAACAAAATCTTAAATAGGTAATCCAAGAGCCCAGAGAAAATCAAGCCCATAGATAAATCAAGCTTAATTTCACAATTAGCTTAAGTTAATTCACTCATTCGACACGTATATAATGAGTGTCTGCTCTGAGTCCATTAAAGTGATAAGCATTAAAATGCAATGGAGAGTGAAACAGACACATCCCTGCCAACATGGAGCTAACAGTCTAGTCAGAGGAACACACACATGTATTAAAAGTTTAACCAGGACTGTGGAGAACTTGGAAAGAAGTGAACAGACTTGGGATATATGATTAAAGGAAAGGAGTGAGGGCTAGAAAAGAATAAAAAATAACTTGTGAATTTCTGGTATGTGCAACAGGAAGGATAACCATGCCTGAGACGGAGAAAACTAGTGGAGGATAAGGTTTATGGGGTATATCGGGAAAATTCAACCTTGGGCATGCTGAACAATTCCATTAGCAGAACCTATTAGATAAAAGAAGTTGACCCAAAATGGTTTGAAGTTTCTTTTTCTGACCTTTACCCTATTCATCGTCATAAACACCCTATATTTCCTAAAAAGTAAAAGCTCTACCAAGTAGACCTGAGAAGAGGAAAGCAGAATCAAGGACTCAGACAGCCTAGAATTGGGTAATTAAACTAATTGGGTAGGTTAGTGTTCGCTGAGGCAAGGAGAATATAAAATACATCTTTTCAATCAAAGAAAATAAAATCTGGCCTACTTATTTCTCTTTATCAAGTGAATCAAAAGCTTGGCTAAATGAAAAACTAAAACCAGTCTAAAAGAGGATGGCTCCTGGTGTTGTATACATCCATACAAGAGGTAGGCTTGCATAGAGGCTCTTAACCTTCACTCCTCTTCCGAGACATTGCTGGCTGCTGTATAATATTGTGGTATAAATGAGACCAGCATTCTGGATTAAAATCTCTTCAAGCCTTTTCATTGATCATAGGGTTGGAAAGGAACATAGAAGTTCAATACCTCATATAATCAAAAAGTCAAAAAACTTTAGAATCAGCAGGAACATCGGGCTCACCTCTTCTAAATTATTTCTTTCCAAGTAAGCATCTTTCCTAAGACATTATTTTACAGAGGAGAAAACCAATCAAAGTCTGAAAAGGTAAAATGACTGGCCTGCCTAAGGTAACACAGCAAATTAGTGACAAAGCTGGGAACAGAACCATGCTTTCTTGCTTCTTTCCACTATACCATACAGTCTGGAAGGAAAAGAGAAGAGTCTACCTAGAAAAGAGTCCCTTTCAGAAAGTAATTTGAGATCAGGTTGATGATATCTAGGGAGCATAATTTCCATTCTAACTTTCAATTTGCTAAATGAAATCCCCATAGGTACTTAATCATATGAGTAAAATGACCCAAATGATACTTGAAAAATACAAAATTCATAGTAGATAAGATGACTTTGTGATATTCAAGATATGGGAAATAGAGCAGCTTGTTAGAGAAATCTAGGCACAAGCTAATGAGGATAGTGACTCTGCAGGTGGCAAGAAAGGATGACTTAACTTAGGGGCACTGTGCAGGGTGATGGGAGTCTGACTGATGCAGATATAAAAGGAATAAAGAGCAGTGAGGAATCCCTTCCAAGTACATTACTGATTATAAAGCCCAAGACCATGGGAACACTTCATGCACACAAAGCAAATGCTGAAAACTAGTTCAAAGGCTATATGCTTCTGCCAATGAATCCAAAGAGTCATCTTCACACATGAAGAGTGGCATATTTAATCTTTAAAAATAATAATCAGGTTTTTACTCCACATGCACAAACCCCACCTTTTATTTCTTTATGGATTCATTTACATTTTCATTCAATAGAAAATGTTTGTGTCTACTGTGCTATGAATCCTAGGGTGGATACCATAAAGAATTTTCAATGTGAACTGTTTGCATATCTATGTGCTATGCCATAGGTATGAACAAAGGGCAATGGGAGCACAAAGAGAGGAATGACTAATTCTGCCTGGAATCGTCAGAGAAGGCTTCAGAGAGGAGGCAACACTTGAGTCAGATCTTAAAGGACACCTATGTCATTCCAGGGAAATTGAAAGCGAGGAGCATCACAAGGAACAGCCTATGCAAATGCATGGAGGGGTAAAAGACTGCCAACTCAGAGACTGGCCAGTCATGTTATTTGATGTTGTGAGATCACAAGCAGTGTATGTTGGCATAAGGTGGGGAGCTGGAAGAGAGGGTACTTAAATAAGATAAGCCCAATTATGAAGGATAGGGCCAGATATTCAAAGATCTTTTATGGCTTGACAAGAAATGTGGACCATATCCAGTCGACAAAATAAGCCATCAGAGATTTGTGGGAAAATTAGGTTTCTACTCTAGATATCCAATTCTGTATTATTTGCAGCATACAGAAATCTTATTTGAGCCAATAAAACATGGTTACAACTTCTTTCTCATACCCAACTTGATTTGAGAAAGACTACTATAACCACTTTGAAGTCTTCAATGATAATGTCTCCATCTAAAAAAGTGCAGACACCAAGGTGATGGGTTTTTTATCATCCAATGCAATGACTAGACATTAGCTTCCTGGAAGATGCTTGTTGGGGACTTTGCCATGCCTTTGAAATTGGTATCTGGTCAAGCCTTGCATCTAAGTCCTTTGTGAAGGAAAGAATACTGTATTTGAGAAATTTTGAGCATATACTCCTACAGGGAGTCAACCTCCTTTTCCCTGAATTAAATTCATAAAAGCAGGGTTTTCATTTTCTCATGGCATAATGCTGCTATGTTAAGGCAGACTGCTCTTCTGTCATGATGCTGCTGCTTTTTCAGCAGAATCTCAATAGTATCAGAATGGGCCAATGCAATGCAGGCTGGACCAACAGGGCTCTGCTCAGGGGACTCAGCACCTGGGCATTACAGGATCATGCCCTAATCTTATTTATTTCTGAAATCCCTCCTTCTCATCAGACATGTCCTGTTCCTTTATGTATCCTGTCAATTTCTTATAGACATATTTCCCTGCTGCTTACTAATAACAAGAATGACTGATACGACAGCTGGTACAACCGAGTGTGGAGAAGCAGGATCCTTTCCCAGGGTTCGGAAGGAATGGAACACAGGATTGTTTTTTTGGGGGGCGGGGGGCGGGGAATAACCTCAATCTGAAGCATGTGTCACTGCCAGGGCTGACAGACATGGCATGTGCGTCCTTCACACAGGATTCAAAAGATTTCCAAAGCTGAGCTGAATGCTGGGCTTGCTTTCTTTTCCCACTTCTCACTTTTACCTTTGCAATAGAAATAGACAAACATTTCTCAGTTTCCTTGACACTGAGAAACATGAACTATCATCTCCCATAGAAAAGCTGGGGAAAAACAGGTGGCCACTCAACTCCTGGATGTTCCCTCAGCTCCTCTGCTCCTCCAGGACAGCCTATGGCATTTCTAGGTCACCCTTAAAGTATGGCAACCAGCATAGTGAGGCACTCTCGGCAGATGAACTATGGTGCCTCTTCCTCTCCCTTTCTGGTTCTCAAGACAACACCAAATAGCCAGGATGAAATGAGATTGACATCACTTCAGGCAAGATGGAAACAATGACAACCAAGGAAAGGAAACCCCTGTCAAGTGCAAGGAATGTTAGTAATGGACACAGACTCTCGGCCACTAAAATTCACAGGTCTTAAATTGTTTGAGGATGCAATGTAGTAGCTATATCTCATTTCAACCATCCTTAACCTCAAATGAACTCAGTATTGCTTTGTGTGTCCATGATATGAAATCCAGAAAAACCTCTACTTACTTAAAAAAAAAAAAAAAAAAAAGGCTAAACACATAATCCCACTTACGGTATCAGTCATTGGTCATACGGAAAATAAGGATTTAGCTGCCTACATAAGATGTTTGCAATCAAACCTTGAGAAGCCAGGTCAATATTAGAACGTGCAATATATGGCTGGGCCTATCACACCTGTAATCCCAGCACTTTGGGAGGCTGAGACGGGTGGATCACCTGAGGTCAGGAGTTCAAGACCAGCCTGGCTAACATGGTGAAATCCCATTTCTACTAAAAATGCAAAAAATTAGCCGGGCATGGTGGTGCATGCCTGTAGTGCCTGTAAGCCCAGCTACTCAGGAGGCTGAGGCAGGAGAATCACCTGGACCCCAGGAGGCGGAGGTCGAAATGAGCAGAGATCACACCATTGCACTCCAGCTTGGGCAACAAGAGCAAAACTCCATCTCACAAAAACAAAAACAAAATGCAATATAATAAATTCCTTGTCAAGACCAAAAGAGGAACATGCATTGTGTGGCAATTAATAAATGCTTCTTAATAGTGATTAGTTCTTCCCTCATATTACACTTATGGGGAAGAGACTCCAGAAAGCTCATATCTTTTTCTTTTCTTTTTTTTTTTTTTTTTGAGACGGAGTCTCTCTCTATCGCCCAGGCTGTAGTGCAATGGTGCGATCTGGGCTCACTGCAAGCTCTGCTTCCCAGGTTCACGCCATTCTCCTGCCTCGGCCTCCCAAGTAGCTGGGACTACAGGCACCTGCCACCATGCCCAGCTAATTTTTTGTATTTTTAGTAGAGACGGGGTTTCACCGTGTTAGCCAGGATAGTCTCGATCTCCTGACCTCGTAATCTGCCAGCCTCGGCCTCCCAAAGTGCTGGGATTACAGGCTTGAGCCACTGAGCCCGTCTGAAAGCCCATATAATATCTTAAATGTGAAATCTGAAGTTTGGAGAACAGGCATTCTAGATTGATTTCTTCCTACCCATTCCACAAAACTCAAGTCCGATGACCTTAAGGATATGATACAAAATGGTGTCTGTTCATCCTGGCACCTTTGTGATAAATGCTAGAGAGATGGCTGGTTGAGTGGAAGAGAGGGATTGAAGCCAATGATAAAAATTACCTAATAGTCTTCTACCTGGTAAGTATACCTGGAGGTTCTGCCATGGTTCTTTTCTCAGAAATCATAAAGAGCTTTAACAATAGTAATAATCATTTCTTTCTTCTCTTCTTCTTATCCTTTTAGACAAACATAAAGTTTCCAAGTCTTTAATCAGATAGATGACATTACCCTACCCATAATTCTGAAAAATTATGTTCTTTCTTAATACAGTTTCAAAGCTATGCCTTGGCCTTGCTTGTCCACAGTAGACATTGCCAAGATTGGGCTCGGTCAGAACCACAAAAACGCCACATATTATGAATCCACCTACAGACCCTTTCCAGAACATCATCAAGCCCATCTCAACTGGTTCCCCTGAAGGAGGACTCTCCCAGCCTCCAGGAGAAACAGTGTAAGGTAAAGACAGCCCACCGTTTCTTTTCTTATCTTGGCACTTACCCTGTGTCTTATTCTAAACACTGCTTTTCCTTTTATCTGCAGTACTTTAGAAAGCCATTTCATTAAATATAATAGCAGTGTAGTAATACAAAGAACATCACTTTCCAGTGCTAATAACTTTCATTTTTAAAACCATTTGTATACTCCAAAATTTAGCAAAGCATCAATTTCTCATCAAGGCCAGCAGACACATCAAATTTGAAACTTTAAAGTTCTGTTTCTTTTGGGTTTATAATCTATGTACAGAGGAATTGAAATACTGTTTAAAGTCAAATTTGTTTTGATGCTCATGTTGCCAGCTTTACTGGTGAAAACTCATCCGTCTGCATAAAATAGACTCATGAAGTACCAGCAACAGGAACAGAAACCAAATTAGGAAATCGTGACCACCTGCAAGAGGATCACCATGATGAAATGTTCATATCCTGTACCCTTTCCAAATTTTGAAGTTCATAGCACCAATAGAAATCACAATTTTCAGACTAGCCAGGAGAGAACGGAAGGAAGGAATTCTTTCAAGAGCACCAGGTTCAAATGCATGTGAATGCTATCATTGCATTTTACTCTATTCTGATAACTGAGACAAAAAAAAAAAAAAAAAAGACAGGAGAGGGGAGAACAGTGATTTACAACCCCTGGCTGCCTTTAAGAATCAACCTGGACACTTTTAACACACATCTGTTCCTGGGCCCTTACCCTCTTCCAGTGCAGCTACATCAGAATGTATGCTGGGTGGGGCCTTGGGGTCTGTATACAGTTTCTTAAAGCTTCCCAGGAAATTTTAACATGCAGTCATGACTGAGAAGCACTGACACTAGGAACTCAAAACACAGAAAACCGAAAACATGGTGAAGACAGCACGGGAGGAAGTCAGCACGTCAATACATCCCTGAGGCTGTTGAGTCAGTATCAGGTGATACATTTTAGAAGATTCTTGTATCTGAAAATGGAAAAGTATGGCCGGGTGTGGTGGCTCACACCTGTAATCCCAGCACAGATCCGCCAAGACAGGTGGATCACCTGAGGTTGAGAGTTCGAGACCAGCCTAACCAACATGGAAAAACCCTGTCTCTACTAAAAATACAAAATTAGTCGGGCATGGTGGCACATGCCTGTAATCCCAGCTACTTGGGAGGGAGGCAGGAAAATTGCTTGAACTCAGGAGGCAGAGGTTGCGGTGAGCCGAAATTGCACCATTGCACTCCAGCTGGGCAACAAGAGTGAAACTCCGTCTCAAAAAACAAACAAACAAACAAACAAACAAAAAACTAACTTCTGATGATCCTAACGAATCTATTTTGCAAGGATTACTTTATTCACCATTACTGCCTCTACCACATAGCTTTCCTGCCACTGCTCTCTACTGTTCACCAAATGTTTGGGGGATGCAGGTCTCTCCTGGCCAGTGAGATGGTGAACACCTGAGCTGTTCCCCACAGTTCTGAGCACTCAGTAGGTACTCCCTGGTGTGATACTCGTGGCTGAAGAGAAAGATTCTGAAAGAAAAAGCTGATCACATGGAGAATGGTTCTAAACACACAAGTGTTCAACTTGGCTAAGGTGGTTAATTTTGGAACTGGGCTGAATGTTCGGGGAAGGAAGCGCTTCCCTAAGGATTGAGCCACTAGAGGCCGCTCTGAGCCAGATTCTCACTAAACCATGATATGAAATGGAATCACATCAAAGGGAAAAGGAAGGCTGCTGAGTAGCACCGGGAGTCATGGCAACACCATGGCTCCTATTTTTAAACTTAGTGAGTGAGCCCACAAAGTGCGGGTGTGTGCACGTGGGGGAAGGGGACTCTGGTCTATTTCCAAAGAATATTCTTTCATGAAGTTTTGAGTTTGCAGGTGGCCAATAAACTGAGACAATGAGATCAGAGAATCAAACTAGAATCAGCTATATTGGAATGGTTCCTTTCTCCTGAACTCCACTCTCTTGGTCTCTATCAGAAAGGATCCTCCATGGCCTTGGATCAGAGGTACCAGGAAATTAGCGATGGTTTTCACGAACATATTCTGAAATTCCTTGTTCCTGAAGCTCATTCTGCTAGGCTTTTAGGCAATTCACTTTGTATTTCAAGAAAAAATAAGCCTAAACAGCAAACTAAAAGCATCTGTGGACACTCCACTCTTTGTGAGGACTATCAGATGAATGCTACGTATTGTCTGTATCCCTGGCATCCGTCACAGGGTTCAGTACCGAATAGGGAGTCCATATTCCTACTGGATGCGTCACTCAGTGAACTAAGAGTGAATGCAATTTTGTGAATTGCAGAGAAGTGGGCCCCACATGTCCCATTTCTTTCATTTCCAATAGCATTTTCTTTTTTCTTTTTTCTTTTTTTTTTTACTTTTTCTCCAATCTCCAGCTGAATACAAGGCTTAAACAAATCCAAACATATCTGACCTGTCAAAAATGAACAGTGGTACTAGAGGACATTTGTAAATCATGGCAGATGCCAAGGTCTTGTTTTGTTCTATTATATATCCCTGACAGTATTTTCAATGCATCTGTAACCTCCCTGAACCTTGGCAGGTTGTAGACCAGAAAGTCTCCACTCGCTTCAGTTCCAAGAATTTTTCAGGTATGCAAAGACTACAAGTTGTTGTTTTTTCGTCTACGGGTTAAAGGATTTGGGAATAGGATAAGAAAAAATAATCCTCCTTCCCATTAGGGAAAGGGAGGTATCAGTAAGATCAGAGCAAGACCAGCAAGTAGAGATGGACTCACTTCAGGACAGAGAGTGAGATAAGCAGGTCCAGTGTGGGACATCTTTACCATGTGTGTCCTCGATGCTGCTCCCAGGCTGATTCTGGATTTATCATGGTCTAGTCTTTAGAGCAAGAAATCAGCAGAGAATCCAAAAAAGCAAACTCCTTTTATTTATTTATTTATTTTTTTGAGATGGAGTCTTGCTTTGTCACCCAGGCTGAAGTGCAGTGGCGCGATCTTGGCTCACTGCAAACTCCACCTCCCAGGTTCAAGCAGTTCTCTGCCTCAGTCTCCCAAGTAGCTGGGATTACAGGCATCTGCCACCACGTCTGATTTTTCTGTATTTTTAGTAGAGACAGGGCTTCACTATCTTGGCCAGCCTGGTCTTGAACTCCTGACCTCATGATCCACCCGCCTCGGCCTCCCAAAGTGCTGGGATTACAGGCATGAGCCACCACGCCCAGCCAGGAAACTCTTTATTACCAAACCACCCTGTCCCACAGGTTAATGATATGTTTATATACATGTGAGTCATGCTTAATTGGTTCAACTTCTTCAGTCAAGGACCTACAAAGATGGACAACATGGGGCAAAGTACACCTGGAATTCATAAAAATTTGGGTTTGAAACCCAAAGTTAGCAAAAGACTTAATCTTTCTGGACCTCAGGGGGTTTGGGGTTGTTGTTGCTGTTGTTTTATTTTTTTGAGACAGAGTCTTGATCTTTCACCCAGGCTGGAGTGCAGTGGCATGATCATGGCTCACTGCAGCCTCTATCTTCCTGGGCCGAAGTGATTCTCACCTAAGCTTCCCAGGTTGCTGGGACTACAGGTGCATGCCACCATGCCTGGTTAATTTAATTTTTCTGTATTTTATAAAGACAGGGTTTTGCCATGTTACCCAGACTGGTCTCAAGTGATCTACCGGCCTCAGCCTCCCAAGGTGCTGAAATTACAGGTGTGAGCCATCTCACTTGGGCAATCTCAGTTACTTTATCTAAAAATTGGAGGTAATCACACCCCTGTACAATACTTTTAAGTTTAAATTATGCTATTTAAAGCCCTTGGTACATAGTATTCGCTCAATAACCTTTTTTTAAAAATAAATTTCCTAAATTGCTGAAGCTTAGTATTTTAAAGTACAGGCTTTTTCTTGATTATTGGAAGCATTTTAATGGAAAATTTCAGAAAGGCATTACAGAGTTCTCTGACTTTTTATACCTAGGATAATCAATATAATTTAAGCTCTTATTGATAAATTAACAATGACTATGCTTTTTTGCTATACAGGGATTTTTATGTGGGGTATATGCTTTCTGGGGTGTAGATGACAGTTCTCCCCAAATGGTGTTAGACAACTCTGCTTTTCAAGGTTTTCTGCTGGGTTTTTCTAATATCTTCCACCCTTTTCCATTTTGTTTGTTATTTATTAACGCTGTTGGCTTGCCTGTCTGATCTACATCATCATGTCTGTTATACCTAAGCTGTTGTTATCTAGGAAATCATATAAGCAAATATCTCAAAGTTTTCTACCAAAGATATGGCCTTGGCCCTCTCTCACTAGTTAACAGAACTTTGATTTTTTTTTTTTTTTTTTTTTTTTTTTTTTGAGACAGAGTCTCGATTTGCTGCCCAGGCTGGAGTACAGTGGCATGATCTCGGCTCACTGCAACCTCCACTTCCCAGGTGGGGTGATTCTCCTACCTCAGCCTCCCAAGTAGCTGGGCTTACAGGTGTGCACCACCATGCCCAGCTAATTTTTGTATTTTTAGTAGAGACAGAGTTTCACCATACTGGCCAGGCTGGTCTCAACCTCCTGACCTCAGGTAATCTGCCCGTCTCAGCCTCCCAAAGTGCTGGGATTACAGGCGTGAGCCACCATGCCCGGCTTAGAACTTTGATTTTTAACTGGGCACATTACTGCCCAGGTTAAAAACTAAACTAAGCTATATTTCCCAATTTTCCTTGTTGCTAGCTATGGCCATTGACTGATTTCCAATCAGTAGGCTATAAGCAAAGTGTTGGACTTCAGGGGAATTTCCTAAACAGGGAAAGGACTTACCGTCCTTCCTTTCTAACTTCAATCTGCTGCTTGAAACTGGAGTTTCAGCAGCCATCTTAGGCATGGGGATGAAGGATATACCCAGTGGAAGAAAGAGTAGAAAGCTAGCAGGCATCTGGGTCCCGATGACATGCAGCTGTCATCCCAGCTTTGGACAGACCACCTGACTACGCTCATGGATCTCATTTAAACTGGGTTACTGGGACTCCACACCACAGATAACGCAACTAACTGCCCACAAGCTTCTTAGAAGTATGTGCAAAATTAGAGTGAACGTGCTCTGAGTGACGCTCTATATGACAAGAAACAGCAGTCATTTTAGGGCAAGAGTTTTGTGTCAGGGATTTTAGCTCAGAGCCCTTTTCTGCTTTCTTCATGACTGTTGGTTATGTTCTAGATACATCAGGTTGTTGAATATGTGACCTCCTGTCCTCTAGGTAAAAGAGCCAAGTCTTCACATGAACACATGTGAGCACATGTGACAGAAGTGAGGACAATGACCCCATGTAGCCTGTGGAGCCCACTATTTTGAGTCATAGTCTCTAATATGCACACACGTACACACACACACACCTTGTCCTCCATAGTCAATAATGAGGGAAATTTGACACATTACTAAAATCTGTGTAATAATGAACTATAATATACCAATGCTCCATTGTGCTGCTTTTGCCTAAACAAAAGTGCCTGAAACATTTTTTTTTTTCAAGCAGGGGAGGAAAAATGTGGGTGAGAGTGTCTGGAAATGCCTCTGGGAAAACAAAAAGGAAGCAAGTATGTGAGGTTTCTCTGTTGATGTCCACAGCCAATCCTTGCAGTAAATAAGCCTTCACATGTTTGTTATAATGATTTAATGAGATGATACACAAGAAGAGTATCTGTATGAAAAAGATCACTTTTATCATCATCATTATTAGCCATGATGATGAACAACTAAATTTTTGATATTTGGGTTTTTTTGTCTAACACTAAATGTATTTTGACACCTATCTCCATCTGGACCCATCTATAATCTCTTTTGGAAAACTGTGAAAAGGACCACTTACAATGAATATGATACTGTCACAGGGTGATTTCCATGGCTATTCCTATTGGGGAGAACTTAACTTTAGAAAAAGAAGATTCATTTATAGGCTCATCAAAAATATATAAAACCACATGACTACTAAGTTTCCCTCCTTTGCCCAAACAATAAATGTGCTAGTGATATTTAGTGACCATGCTTACAGCCATCAAGACTTTAACAATGGAATCATATTGGAAGGAAATATTTTCTTGATATTCATCAGAGCTAATTCTAGGCAAGCCATTTTTAAAGAATTCCTCCCCACTTCTATCCCATATTCAACCCTTCTCAAGTAACCATCTAAATAGTCTCAGCAATAGAAAGAATGAGAGAAATGTAACATATAAAAGTGTTTTATCCAGTTTTCTTAATTCTCTATTCACTTGACAAATGCAAATGCACATAAATAGGTGCTGTCTGGATGAGTAATACATGCATACATGAATACGAGTGTGTGTGTGCAAGAATTCCGCAGACGGTCATTTATGAACATAGAAAGGTAAAGGCAACAAAGGCTTTAAAAGCTTTAAATGAAAGCTGGCTAAAGAAGAGAGGGGCAGCAAAAGATCAATGAACAAAACATCCAATAGAGAAAGAGACAGAAAAGAATAAAGAAAGACAGAGGGTGGGGTGTGGAGCAGTAATGAATGAGGAAAAGAAAAGGCCTGGGCATTGAGGGAAGCTGTAGGCAGCCCCCGGCCGGCTGCTGCTGCTGGAAGCTGGACAAGAGGGAACAGATTTCAGCAGCAGGGAGCCCTAATCTGTCAGCAGCAGTTCCTTCATGTGTGACCAGCCAGCTCAGCTTGGAGACTGGTGCCAGTCTGGGCGAGATAACCCCACTATGTTCTCCCGGAAGAGGATGCGCCACCAAAAATTACTGAAAGCCGAGGGAAGGTTCTCTTGCTAGCTCCTGCCACATATCTTCCTTGGCTTCTCCCGTGCCCTATCTACAGTGCTGTTCAGATCCCTCAGCAGTCATCCTAAATGCCCTGCTTCTTCCAAATCCTTGTCGGCCACATCAGATCCTGGAGAATTTTCTCCAGGACGTGACTACCTATGCATCCCTGACAGCACCATTTGAGAGGAAACAAAGAGAAAGACTCAAACCATTATCTATTTAAATTGTGCAAGATCTCATGTAGATGCAAAAGCCACACAACCATCTCTGCTCTCAGGAAGCTTATGTTATTTAAGTTGACCTTGCACAGCTGTGGTCCAGCCCTCACTCAGGCTTCCAGTCCATGTCTGTAACCAGAAATGACAGCACTCCAGCTTTCTGGCAACTCATCCCCATCCTTACCCCCACCCAGGCAGCCTTTATCCTCTGGTGGGAAGAGAGAGCAGATGGAGAAATGACTCCCACTCAATTCCTAAATAATACCAGCTTCAATTCCCATTAACCATGAATTCGTATCCTTGTCTAGGTAAGAACCATGGGAGCAAGAGCCGTGGGGACATTGGCAGGCCAGGGCAAAGGTTAACAGCAAAGCCCTGGCTGCCTGCCAGCCCTTCTGAGGATGTGCCCAAGCAGTGGAGAGGCAGCATGTTCTAGCAAAAAGCACTGCTCCTGCCATCAGGACACCTGGCTTCTGTGCCTGCCAAGCCTCCAACAGAGAAGTGACCCCTCTGAGACTGTGTTTTCACATATGTAAATTCCATCCTACCATCTATTCATTAAGAAGACATGCATTGAAAGGGTTGGATTAGATGAGCACTAAAGACTCTTCCGGCTCTAATGCTCTGATGCTAAGGAAAGTTGAGTTTTCTTTAAAGCTTCCTTCATGTGCTGCACAGTGAGGGGCTGAAATCCAGGACCCCCAAGATCAGGCCAGACTCTGGCATCACACAGCCTGAGCTGGGGATCCCTGGGCCTCAGGTTCCTTAAAAACATATAAAATGAGAATAATGATTCCTGTCTTTTCATTCCTGTTTTTTTATCTGATAAATATTTATCAATTGCCTACTTATCAGGCACTGTGCTGGGAATACAAAGGTTAAAAAAACACCTTGCTGTCATTGAGCATGAATTCTACTGGGAGGAGGGAGACGACAAAATATTTCAAAATATAATTTACACAGTATATCAGATAAGTGCTATGGCAAAAAATAAAGCAGGAGAAAGGGACAGAGAGTGCTTGGGAGGGTGGGGAATACAACTTGCCCTTTTAAACAGGGTGATCAGGGAATGTCTCTCGAGGACATTTGCATCAGGATTTTTGCAGGGATCAAATTAGGTAACTGCACAGTGCTGGGGATGCAGTAAGTACTCAAAAAGACAACTAACGTTTGAGTTCATAACTTTCACAGCCTGGCTGACAACCGGGGCTGATTTAAATATATACCTATGACCCTCTTTTTAACCCATGCCATTGTCACCAACTCACGTCCTTTCTGAGGTGGAATCTGTTTTCAGAATGAGGCTTGTCTGCTTTCTCCACTGAGAGCCATTGCCCTTCTCTGGTTTGCTTCTGTCTTCAAGACCATCCTATTCCTTCCCATAGAACATATTCCGTCTGTTTCTTCTTCCCCTGCACAGATGTGCATTCTCCATCCCACCCACGGTCCTCAGTTAAATGTAACTCTTTCCCCACTCACTCACCCTTTGTATCCCCTGCCCTTTCCTCCAAATCATACTAAGTTTTTAAAGGAGTGATATACTTTGGATGTTTGTCCCCTCCAAATCCCAAGTTGAAATGTGACCCCAATGCTGGAGATTGAGCTGGTGGGAGGTGTTTGTGTCACAGACATGGATCCTTCATGAATGGCTTGATGACCTGCCCATGGTCACGAGTGAGTTCTCACTCTATTAATTCATGTGAGAGCTGGTTGTTTGAAGAGCCTGGCATCTCGTCCCCTCACTCTCTTGCTTTCTCTCTCACCATGTGACATGCCTGCCCCTCCTCCATCACTCCCCACCTTCCACCATGAGTGGAAGTTTCCTAAGGCCCTGACCAGAAGCAGATGCTGGCACCATGCCTCTTGTACAGCCTGCAAAACTGTGAGCCAAAAAACTTATTTATAAATTACCCAGCCTCTAGTATTCCTTTAAAGCAATGCAAAATGGACTATAGGAATCCATTTTGGACTTTATTGAAATGCAAAAAGGAGGGAGGCGAAGAGAAAAATAAAAGGGGGGAGAAAGAGGAAGAATAACAAAAAAGAGACAAAGAAAAAAACACCACCTATATTATGGGTGAGTTTTAAATCTTAAAAGTCAGCCACAGAATTAAATAGTGATTAAGGAAAGAATACTATAGGGGGTCTCAGTGTTAAATACTTGAAAATGCCTTTCACAAGTTTGAGTTCAGGGAGAAGAAGCAACAGTCACTGAAATGACCATCTATATGTCTGATATGAGGAATGTGAAAGACTAGAGGAAAACAGAAGAGCTTGAATCATCCTCCCATTCAATGATTGTTCCGTACACAGCTAACACATGCTTTGTTATGCCTGAACTACAATAAGCATTGAATGTATCTTTTAGGATAGTTATTAGGTTCTTCGATTATTTTTCCCAACTTATATAACCTTTTACACTACTGAGCAGATAAAGTCATTCCCTCCCTCTATATACAGGTGTGTGTCATTTTACTAAATATTTTGTATGAAAATTTGCATTTTTATGCATATACATAAAAATGTAGCTTTCCTTAGACTCTGGTGCACTTCTTTAATAAGATGAAAGGCCACTGTGCCAGCTATACTGCTTATTACTATGCATTCATGTAACCTTTTTGTTGTTTCACATGTAAATTAGATGAAGTAAAGTGAACCTACAATATGCGCTTTCCTTACCATAAATCTGCCTGTGCTTGGCACTCATCGAACATTTAATAACAAATAAGAGATGGGTAATGACCAGCTCTTGCCCATAATGTCTAAAAACTAATTGACTCAATTCCTCATTTATTTTTTAACCTTTCAGCACTTTCCAGGCCAAGAATCAAATGAGGATCCCATGGGAACAATCTGGCTCATGCATTGGTTCCAAAGATGAGGAATTTGCCTCAAGGTTGTAGGAAGATTGAGCTTATCATAAGTCTTTCATTAAGAACCTAACAAAGTACTTTGTTTCACATTAGTTATTCAAAGTCACTCTTCCCCATCCCTCAAAGGCTGGGCTGGGAGGACCCAGCCTTTTGAGATGGCAACTTTCACTGGGAAAGAAGAATTTGGGGAAGGAGGAAACAAATGTTGAGTAGAAAAACCAAAGACACTGGGGAAAAGTAATTAGGCAAGATTCATAAGAGGTTTGCTATATTAAGATCCATCTATCTCAAATAGCATCCGTTCTTTCTACAAGTTCCAAAAGTAGCTCTGTATGAAGAGAAGCAGCGGGCTCTCAGGACCGAAAGAGAGCACAGAGGTACGTGGCAGGTGTACTATCACGTGAGTGACAGAAACAGACCATTGGAGATTACAGAGTACATGGAGAAGGAAAATAACCACTAACTACTCCTTGGAGAAATGATAAATGGAAAATGTAGACAGATGCCTACTAATAACTCACAATTGCTTCCCAGCTCAGGGGAATGAAGATGGGTTTGGAAAACTTATCTAATCATTTTCTAAACATTTTCAGATCATCTGGTTCCAAAAGGTGTTTAGACTTTTCTCAAGCACCAAGAAAATTCTTCCCTTAGAGAATATATAGCATAAGAAATTCTCCAGCTCTTTCAATCAAATTAAGTTATCAGTTGGACTAAAACTCTCTTAGCATGTCTTGGGCTATAGGGCTATAGTATAGGGCATCGTACTATATTTATTAATAAGGCACAAATGAATGCTATGAAGTTCCAACAGAAAATTAATTTTTATAAGTATACCAAGTAGAGTTGGCAGATTTAGCAAATAAAAATACAAGAGCCCCATGAAATCTGAATTTCAGATAAATAACAATTATTCGTTTGGTATAAGTATGTCCCAAGCAATATTTAGGACTGACTTGTGCTAACAAAATTATTCATTGTCTATCTGAAATTCAAATTTAACTGGGCTTAAGTATTTTTCTTGCAACTCTGGCAAAATGCCTCCTCCAGGCAACCCAGAAGCTATCTGGAGATAATCACTAAGTCTGTAACAGGCCAAGCTTCAAGGAGTTAAGAAGTTATCAGCGAGGAATTTGCATTCACACCTGACAAATAATGTCATTTGATCGTGAATTGAAATAAGGATCCTCTCTGAGAAGGATTCTGTGCCATAAAAATATGTTCTTCCTTTGGTAACTAACAGGTGAATCACTTCAAATGCATGTGTCTCTTTGGGATTCAGCTATATCGTATAACCTCTTCTCTCCATCCCCTAAGTGTAGACTTAAGAACTTCCCCCACATAGAAAGAAAGCTGCAGTCTGGACAGGTGTGAATGACAGCTGTACCTCCCCATACAATGCTTCTAGCGGAGAAAGGGGCCTATGAATGCTACTACCTTTTCAGGTGAGAGGAGAAGCCACTTTCCTAACTCTATATCCCTAGTGTCATCCTGGGGCTGGGCCACTCCCAGAAATCTCCCAGGCAGCCTTCCTCCCTACTGTGGTTGCTGAGAGGAGAACAGCAGGCTGAAGGAAAAGTCATCCTTATAAAACAACCAGCCATTTGCAGCAATTTTATTTGCAAAGATTTCCTGCTGTGCCTAAATGGTGTGGCTGCTTGGTTTATTTAAAAGAGTGACCCTAGTGAGACCAGAGCTCTGAAGGGGGTGGAGAGTCTGATTCAGACCAGGGTAAGTAGGAGGAGCTTGAACTGAATGTGCGTAATTAATTTCCACTGCTGCTTTTGAGCGTGCTGTGCCTGGTGATAAAACTGCAGACTTGGGGCTAACTCTATAAACCCGTTAGTCAACCCCAATCCTTTCTGGGTCCTGCTAGGAAACTATATTAAAATATTCTCAAGACAGGGCAGGGATGGAGAGTCAAAAACCAGACGATGTATTTGGATGGAGAGGACGGAAAAGAAAGACAACAGAGATAAGGGAAGAATGTAGGTGTAGGGACAGGGGAGACACCCAAGAGCTGTCCAGATGTCCAGACGCAGAACCCAAGTAAAGGCAGGGAACTGGGGCAGTTTGCAGAGGAATCGCTTTAGTGGAGAAGTAGGCAGGTAAATCTGAAGACACTTCTTAAGCAGTACATTTGGAAAATCGAGTGAAGCTGGACTCCCTCTCTTTCTCAATCTCTCTGCTCTACACTGGTGCCTGAAGAACTGATGAATAATAATCCTTGTTCCCTGTAGGACCGCTACGCTGGAGAAGATGGATGTGGGCCTCTAGGACTGAGTAGGGCCCCCTTCCTGGGTGGCCACATGGGAGCATCTCAGGCCTCAGAGAGATGGCAACAAAGGTTAAAACCAATTGCGATTTCAGAGATATGTGGTTAGAGAGCAGGCTTCAGAGATGACATTTACATTGTAATGTAACATAAGCCAAGCAGGAAATAATAATATCTGCAGATCATTGTTTACCCAGCAGAAGTTTTAAGTTAAAAGCAGGCATTCCTGGGCCATATTTATGAGCTTGAAGGTAACATTCACTTGATTTCTTCATGTTGTTGGGCAGATGTTTTAGTCTCAGTAGTCCTTCATTGTTAGCTTTGGTTTTAATTAGCAAACGTTTGGGAAAATAATCTGAATCGGATTTGAATTTAACACCAAAAACAGTGGGAGGAAAATCAAAGCTACAGAACTGAATCAACAGTACATTTTTCAAGGGAATCTTTATTATCTTGCAAGAACAGGGCAGAACGGGAAGGCTCCTGCAGAGCAGGTGTGCACTGAGGCTTGGAGGGCATCATTCACTTCCCTGTGCCATGCATTGTGCAGGAAATGGGGTCAGAGAAATGAGTGTTATGGGAAGGTCACTACTCTCACAGAGCTCACAGGGAAGGGAGATAATAAAACATGCAATTGCCAGTTTGAAGAATGGCTTTATCGGAAAAATACAAGATGCAGTGAAGGCATATAATGTAGTGATGTTAGTCCAAGGCTCAGGGAAGACTTCCCAGCAGAAGTAATGCCAAGACTGAAGCCTGAGGAATCTGAGGAATGAAGAGCATGAGGCAGGTAAAGGAACATCAGCACCTGTGTTTGGTGGGAAGGGGCACGCTGGAGAGTAAGTTTGAGGCAGAGAGAGGAAAGAGCTGAAAGCAAGAGAGAGAGCATGGTGTTTTCGAAGAACTAAACTAAGTTCAGTGTTGCAGGAAGGTAGTATGCAAGGCAGAGAAAGGCGTGAGAGAATTTTGGAAAGACTGGCAGGGCCCATGAGGCTGAAGGCTTTATAAACCATATTCAAGAGAATGGACCTCATTATAGGAGCAATGAAAAGCCCCTGAAAGGTATTAAGCAAGAGAAGGACGAAATCACATTTTTAGTTTTGATCACCCTGGCTGCAGTGTAGATTGAAAAGCAGAACTGGGAGGAGAAAGATCATGTAAGAAGCCCTGCAGTAATGCACGTTAGAAAAAATGGACTGGGATGTTGTAGGAGAGATGAAAACAAGAACGGCATTCCAGAGGTGTGGGGGGACTAAAATCCAGGGCAAACAGTATGACACCGTGAGGTGTCAGAGATATGGAACCAAGGGCATCTTGGAAATTTTTATTTTAGGTAACTTTGTAATAGGATATATCACTTACAGGCAGTGCAGATTTGGCTAGGAGAGGATGGGAGACTAGTAGGAGAAGAGACAAAAGTTCAGCTTTGGATACTGTGAGTTCTAAGTGGCCATGGAATCCAAAGAAACATATCTGGCCACAGCTAAGGATGCAAATTTAGAGCTCAAGGGAGAGGTTCCAGCCAGAGATGTCACTTTGGAAGATATACAGACATTAATTGTATCCTTGGGAATGGATGAGAAAGGAAGAGGGTCTAGGACAGAACTCCAAGAAGTGCCCATATTTAAGGGATGCATAAAACAGGAGTGTGCTAAGGAGCCCCAGATGGAACTGGAATAGAACGAAACTAAAGAGGTAGAAGAAAAACCAAGACAATCTGTACCAAGCAAGGTGCAATACCTAGGGATGATGGAAAGAGCAACCTCTGGAGAGTTGATGGTGGAAGAATATCAGGATTGAATCACAGATATAACTACTGTGAACCTGGTTTGAGTTTCAACCCTGAATTGAAGCTCTACTCTACAGACTGCAGTCCAGCTCCCTTCTAGAAGTTACCCATGCAACCTCCACTATATATTTTTCTAACATCCCAAGTATACCTTTTAATATTTTATTTATTAAGCTAGATGGTAAGTACCTGAGTATGCACTAAGTTTTTCTGAACACCTTTCTGTACATCTTAATACAATTAAAAATAACTTCAAATGGATGTCCAAAACATTGTTGAATGAAAGAAGTCAAGCTATTGAACAGCAAGTATACTTATATTTCCATATATGTAACATAGTAGATTTATATCCATATAAATGTACATGCACAGAGAGATATCTAGAAAGATGTTCACTAATTATTTCTACAATGATTATCTCCAATTAATTGGATTTAAGGTCATTTTTATTTTTAAAACACACTTCTTTAGGTTCTATTTAGTTTGAATTTTTGTAATGCACATACAGAGAAGTTTTATACAAATAGTAAAACCACAAAAGTGTAGTATAGAATCTTCTACCCCACGTAGTCATTTATTACCCCACGGAGGAGGCACTGCAGTCATGGCTGGGTTATGCAAGGTGAGGTCTTGCTAAACAAACCAGACTAAGAGCAACCATAAAAGCCGCCTCTACAGCAGCATCCTCACCCTTAAAGGCAGAGGCTGGAAAAGCAAAAGAGACAAAACCAAGCCTGTTTCTTTAAGGGAAGAATATCCTTCATATGACTACAGATCCACATAACCTGTTCTTCTATCTTTCTACAATACACCAACATTCGAAATGTAAGTGGACTGGTCCTCCCTTATTTGTAAGTCTCCTGCATCTTTCCTTGTGATCAAGTAGTACTTACAGATCAGAGAGGCCTAGGTTCAACTCCAAACTGACCACTCACTTGCAACATGACTTTGTATAATTTATGCCTCCAAGCCTATTCTCTTGTATTGTAAAATAGAAACAATTGTTAAAACCTGACTTATAGAGTTATTTTGAGGATCAAATGAAGCCAAACATGCAAAACCCTTAGAGTAACATGTAACACATAATAAATGCTCAATAAGTGAAAGTTGTTTTGGCAAAGTGGCATCCAAAACACTCCCCCAATCATGACCAATTGCCATGCCCAAGGCCAGGCTTCAACCTGCTACCATCTTGAACTGTTCTTCCTGCAGTTTCTGAACTTCCAACCCGTCTTTGAAGCTCCCCTCTCATCACCATCAACGCGCCCTCTGTTCCACACTCACCTATTTAGCATATTGGACTGGTAGATTCTCTTCTCATGGGTATTGTAACAACTGCTTTTGGGCTCAGGGATGAAGCTGTGCTCAGACAGCATGTCAGAAGCAGCAGTGGTGATTATGGCAATTCCATCTCTCACTCTGGCGGGGAGGCCGTAGTCCCATTCATCATATGATACAGAGATGAGCCCAGTGGGGAACTCCGCAGGCACTGTGTCTGTATCCCCTGCCACCAGACTGGGCACGATCCACGTGTAGCCGTAGCCAGTCAGCCCTACTGAGTTGGCCACTTCAAAGATATAGGTGGCTTCTTCCTTGGTACAGTAAAGAAGAATGATGGGGCTTTGAAGTTTCTTGAGCTGATTCTGGATCTTAGAATCTCCATCGTCCAGGGACATGTCCAGTAGGAGGACTTCCTCTAGCTCCCAGCCCACAAAGCTATTCTCAATGGTGCTGCGGATCTTGTTTACAAAGTCCTGGTAGCCAGGGAAATAGGTGGTGACGATAGAAAAGATGTACCAGTCATATTCTTCCATGATGTTGAGCATTACGGAAGCTTGCTGTTCAATTGATGGGCCAAACTGGAAGAACATGGAGGATTCATCCTAGAAAAAGAACAGGACAAGAAAAGGAAGGGAGAAAAACATCAAACCAAAGATTGTAATGGAGATTTTGAACCAAGTGAGTACAAAGATTTGTGTTCATTACTTATTATTTATATAATGCCTTTACAAGTTTGTATTTATAATAAATACTTAAAAATTTTTAAATTGCAGACATTTGTAATACCTTTCTTCCAAAAATTGTCTCCTAGACTTAACAGAAAATCAACCTAGGTCTATACTTGCCTTGTCTGAAATCCTCGGGGTTACTGCCAGAGCCTAGGGAAGCTTCCCAAAATCAAATATGTTAATATTTCTATAGCAAAACATACGAAGAGTCACATAGTGTAGAATAAAGGCTCTAAACGGCCTCATGTCAGTTCAGGTCAGGTTTTTTTTTTTTTTTTTTTTTTTTTTTGAGACGGAGTCTCGCTCTGTCGCCCAGGCTGGAGTGCAGTGGCCGGATCTCGGCTCACTGCAAGCTCCGCCTCCCGGGTTCACGCCATTCTCCTGCCTCAGCCTCCCGAGTAGCTAGGACTACAGGCGCCCGCCACCTCGCCCGGCTAGATTTTTGTATTTTTTAGTAGAGACGGGGTTTCACCATGTTAGCCAGGATGGTCTCGATCTCCTGACCTCGTGATCCGCCCGTCTCGGCCTCCCAAAGTGCTGGGATTACAGGCTTGAGCCACTGCGCCCGGCCCTCAGGTCAGGTTTTGTTGTCAAATGAGCTATACAAACACAAATACAGATGCTCATGCAGACATACACATACATACTTTCCATTTATTAAGGCTTTTGGATTTCTTCCTCGTGAATGTGTATCACTCAGTCACAGAGTGCATAATCCAAAAATGTCACTGATCTACACATAAACCTATCTATGCAGGTGAGATAAGCTCGGTGGTCCAGAAGGTGAATGGTACTCAGGTACAGACATCAGGGAGAAGTATATGTAGTATGAAATTGGATCAGTATATATTGTATAAACATACAAATGTTAAATTAATATCGCATTTAGTTTTCTCTCTAACTTCTACTCTGATGATAATATATGCAGAAAAGAATAAGGCTCAAACAGTATGTCTAAGCTGCAGGTTAAAATTATTGCCATTTGAACTCATATCTGATTAAGCTTTACTTCAGACATATAGAAGACATGCTCTTTCTCTGACCTACAGGACACCACAGATCTTGGTTTGACCTGGGCATTGCACACACACTCCACTGTCGATTCTGAGCATCTTCTGATTTCTCCTTCCTTTCCAGGGAGAAGCCATTTTAAATGTCTCCCATTTTAAGCTGCGTTTCACCTGCTGTTCTGAGATGTCAAGCCCTGCATTTTATCTCTACCTTTAGCTAGATGAATCCGAAACCACAAAATGAACACCCTCTCAGCCTTGTCCTCCTCTCTTGACTATTTCCCCTGATTTCCTCCTGGGTAATGGCATCGCTTTCCTTGCTCTATGCCCCCTATCTTCTATCCCATAGCTCATCTCCATTTTATAGCAATCCAGGCTAACAAAACTGTGTCTTTTTCTAAGGGGCAGTTCCTTCTTATCCCCCAGTGAGAGCTTCAAAGCACAGTTACAAGTGACCTGGGCTTTTAAACAAAATTATACAGTGGTTTCTTAGTTCAGGAACATATTGTTGCACAGCTGAGAAATTGCCAAGCATTTTTTCGGCACCCTTTATTGAAAAAAATACAGACTGGGAAATATCCAGCTGGTATCCAAAAATCCTGATTCGGCAGTGAGAGCTGCCAGCCCCTGGCTCTGCCTGGGCTGTTTGTTCTCGCAGCTTGAGCTTTTCGCGTTTTCCACAGACTACCCAGAATGAAACCCTGGATGCTTGGTCATATAGAAGTAATTTTTCCTGCTAAGGGTGAAATGGTGCTCACCAGCACTCTCTTTTCTGGACTTAAAGATGCAGTTGAAGGGGAGCTTGATAGGATCATGTAATTGAGAAAAGCAGGGAGGGTGAGGCACCAAGAATGGGTGAGTAGAAAAAAGGGAATGAATTCAAAATAGAATAATTATATCATGTGTATCTATTCCAAACCCTGGCCAGTCCCTGTTCCGAGACTTCTCCTAATACATGAGTACAACTCTTAGGCAAAGCTGATCTTTTTAATAGGTTATATAACACAGTGGGACTTTGGTCAGAATGTTTGTGTCCTCCCCAAATTCATATGTTGAAATCCTAACTCCCAAGCTGATGGTATCTGATGGTATCAAGAGATGAGTGAGGCCCTCATAAATGAAATTAGTGCCCTTATTAAAGAAGCCCCAGAGAGCTGCCTTGCTCCTTCCACCCTGTGAGGACAGAGCAAGAAGGTGCTCTCTATGAGTCAGGGCATGAGCCCTCACCAGGCACCAAATCTACTGGCACCTTGATCTCAAACTTCCCAGACTCCAGAACTGTGAGAAATAAATTTCTGTTCTGTTCTTTTTTTTTTTTCTTTTTTTTCTGGAGTCTTGCTCTGTCACCCAGGCTGGAGTATAGTGGCGCAATCTCGGCTCACTGCAACCTCCACCTCCCAGGTTCTAGCAATTCACTACCTCAGCCTCCCGAGTAACTGGGATTACAGGCACCCGCCACCATGCCAGGCTAATTTTTGTATTTTTAGTAGACACAGGGTTTCACCACCTTGGCCAGGCTGGTCTTGAACTTCTAACGTCGTGATCCACCCGCCTTGGCCTCCCAAAGTGCTGGAATTACAGGTGTGAGCCACCACACTCACCCAAATTTCTGTTCTTTATAAGCTACTCAGTTTATAAGTAGCCTGAAAGGACTGAGACAAGTGGGAATCTGGGACAATACAATTTTATTCCAAGAACTGTCAGTGGCCTACAGAGGACGACAACAGGAAAGGAAGACCAGCGGCAGGGTGACACCCCTAGAATAGCTGTCACTTTAAAGAGACACCCATTTGTTTTTCCTGTCATGCTTCCAGTTAAAGAAAAACTGGGGAATTCCCAAATAAGAAATATTAATACATGAGCTTCCACAAGCCCAGTGGTTATAGCAAAGTGAAGAAACTTTCCAGTATGTTTCAAGATGTACAAGCTTGGGATGAAAGGCATCCCAGTGGCAAACAAAGCAGGTCTACCTATTCTGTGATAAATGAACAGATCTTATCACAAGAAGGCCTTTGAATAGATGCAAAGTTCATGTGCTGTGAAACTACAGCTGGCTCAAATACATAGCAAGAGATACAAAAGCTATGAAGGTCCATAGTAAATGGGCTCATGTTAATTAGACTGAATTTAAAAGAAAACCAATCTATTAAATACCGACTTGGCCCTACCTTCTGTTAGGCTTCTCTTAATACTGTCTCCCCCAATTGCAAATGGCTTGTAAAGACACTGCCAGCTACTGTGTGAAGGAAGCCAATGCATAATGAGAGTGAGAAATGAGAAAAATTAATATGGCTCCATCATCCCTCACCACATCCTTATTGTACCTTCTAGTTCTAGTGTCCTCCACAATCTGATCTTTCTCCTGATTCCTCTGCCCCCATCAATGCCCAGCTCAACCATTTTATTTTGCCAAGCTCTTATTAAATAAGGATGCTTTATATGACCATTTTACCTGGCACCCGAAGGAGGCTAATGAAGCCAAACAGAAGTCAAGAAACAGAATAATAGCTTGGGCCAATGTTTTCTGGTATAATGAGTAGTCCAGTTATTATTCATTTAGTTGACACATCAATATGGTGTACAGTGATCAGGAATGGGACAACTCTTTTTCAGTAAAACTCTAGGCTAGCTATAAGTTGCAAATGGTGACAGGCTTTGCAAATTATGGCCATAGCCACAAATCAAAGGGCAATCTTGATGTGTGCATAGAGTGGAAAGGACTGGTGGCCACACATCCATCTTTGCAGGCACCCAGCATGCGCTGTGATTACCACAAGTCATCAAGGATGAAGGACAGAGATATAATTCTGTTTGCAGCTCACTATGCTTCCCCACTTACATTTTTATCTCCTAATGTCATTACAAAATGTTGACATGCAGGGGTCCTTGGAGCAGTTTCCTCCTAGTGAAGAATCCCAGTCGAATTTATTACCCAAACGTACTCCTTCAATTCACCTCAAGAGCATCTTTAACATATTCCTCCATAAAGGGCCACCCTCACAGAGATGAATAAGCAGCACAGGGAAGGTAGAATTGTACACTAGACCCTAACAGTCTAGCACCATAATGTGGGGCCCCCATCACTTTGATGTTTGTGGTGTTTATTTGCTAATAAGAAGAAACAAAAAGAGGTGCTTTTTTATCTTATTATCTGCCTCAGAAAATAATTGTCTAAAAAATTAGCAGTACGTAAGATTCCTCTTCTGCATCATCCAGATCCCTTATCGATCCACTTCAGAAATAAAGGATTAAGTGCCCCAGTGGCTGGTAGTGCCCCTGGCAATAGGCTTCCACCTAACACCTTTGGGGACTGTCTCAGCTGAAAAAGCCCACTTCCCCAAAGCCGTGTCCCTTTCCTGGTGTAAATGGCACTGAAAAACTGGCTGTCACAGGTATAAAGACCTAGTCTTCTTGCCCTAACTCTGGACAATTCCAAAGGGTCAGTTTATCTTCAGAATTCCCCCACAGGATTTCTGGAGCTTCCATTAAAACTACATCACACCTACACTTCTCCTGTCCAGCCTTATCCAATCTTCCCTTTCCGCTCATGGTGTTGATCTCAAAAGCACCCCCTAAAAAAACCCCCTGCGCACTAACCTCAGGCTCAGAGTCTGCTTCCCTGGGAACCTGGCTCTACCCATTTCCCCCTTTTCAACACCGAAAAGAAATTGCTTCAAAGAGAACATATCTATTTTCAAATACTGAAATGACTTATTTGGTAGAAAGACAAATCTTTGCTCATTAAATTCAGAGGAGAAGAGAACTGGAAACAAAGAGTAGAAGTATTAAAAGGCATTATTGGGCTCAATATAAGAAATGCATGTGCAAAAATTATAGGTTCTTAAAATGGAATGGGTCTCATAAGGTAGTGAGCTCTCTGTCACTGTTAGCATTCAAACAAGAGCTGGATTATTATCTAACAGAGGGTTGTTCCCCAGAACATGGGCTGGAAAATTTTATGATTATCCTTAAGACCCAGTTCAAATGTCAGGTCTTTTATGTATGTCATCTTTTCTAACTTGCCCTAGTCAACTCAGTTCTATCTCCCCTTAGCTTTTATCACATTTTGTACATGCCTCAGTCATCATACTTACACAGTAAACATGCCTACTTGCCTTATCTGACTAAAAATGTTTCTCAAGACTATAAACTATACCTTGTTCATCTCTAGATCCCTAGCTGACACATGACACGTTTTTCTAGTGTTCATTGTATTAATGTTGTAGAAGTTTTGTTTACTGGGTGGGAAAGTAACTGAAATGAATTTGATGATCTCATCTAGTTTCAATTTTTTTCTTTTTTTTTTTTTTTTTTTTTTTTTTTTTTGAGATGAAGTCTCACTCTGTTGCCCGGCTGGAGTGCAGTGGCATGATCTTGGCTCATTGTAACCTCTGCCTCCCAGGTTCAAGCAATTCTCATGCCTCAGTCTCCCAAGTAGCTGGGACTACAGGCATGCACCACCACGTCCAGCTCATTTTTTTGTATTTTTAGTAGAGATGGGGTTTCACCATGTTGGTCAGGATGGTCTCCATCTCCTGGTGATCCACCCTTCTCGGCCTCCCAAAGTGCTGGGATTACAGGTGTGAGCTACCGCACCCAGCCTCGTTTCTAATTTTTATGCTGATGGCACATATCTACCTCATAGAAATAAAGCAAGCCTGAAAAGTTATACATAAACTGTGCTTTTACAAAATGTGAGGGGATCCCTATTGTAGCCAGCCAGAGTGACAGAAAATGCTATAGTCACTTATTTACATCTCTTTGTAGCAAACTCCTTGAAAGCAACATTTATACTCATTTCTCCTAATTCCTCTTCTCCCATTCTCATAAACTGACTCCAATTAGACTTTCAACTCCACCACTTCACGGAAACTCCTCTTGTAAAAGGCAGGTGACTTTGATATTGACAACGCCAATGTCCACTTGCAGTCCTCTTTATCTACCAGCAATACTCGATGTCCTTCATCCAATCCCTGCAAGAGTCTGCTCAATGGTACCAGTGGCTCTGTCTCGACCCCCTAGTCTAATGCTCAACAAAGAAGGAGGTTCTTTTGTAAACGCGATGTTATTGTCTACCCAAAACCATCAAAGGCTTCCCAGTGTACTACAAAGAACTAGCCAGCACCCTTGATTTGGACCCCCTATTGGCCTTCGGGTCCCAGGCCCTCACTCTGCTCTATGTACTCTGATCTGTCTTGAATGCACACACACATTCTTGCTCCAGGACTTTGCTCTAGCTATTTCCCCTGCCTGAAACACTTTTTCTCCAGCTATCCAGGTATCACACATGCACCTCTTCCACGTCTTTGCTAAAATCTTGCCTTCCTAACAAAGTGCTCTCAATCCTGACCACACCATGGAATGTTGAAGCCTGTCCTCACTTGTCACAGGCATGTCTGATCCCCTTGTCCAGCTTTGCTTTTTTTTCCCCATAGCATCTCTCATCAGAGGGACTACATGATTACTTATTTGACATGTTTATTATGAACTCATCTGCCTCTTGCTAATTAAATGTGAGCACCAGGAGGGCAGGGATCGTTATGTGTTTGTTCATTGCTATAACCCAGCACGTAGAATTGAGGTCTGGCCTACAGGGTGCTCTCAGTAAATATTTGAATTTTTTTAAATGGGGTCATGGATGCTGCAACCAGATAGCTCTCAAATCTAACTTATCTTTGTTGGCTATCCAATTGTATTATATTTTTCCAGCATCTTAAAGTCTTTCATATTATTCAAATCTCAGTACTGTATAATATCATAAGGATTTTAATCCTGTTAGGACACTAGTATAGTTTCAGATTAAATCAATCTGGTTTTCCTCCTAGTCTCTTTCCTATTATATTAATAAAGAAAATTCTTCTGTTCTTCTAAATTCAGTTCTTGAGGAGGATCTGTGTCTGAAAAAGTCTAGAACTGTTAGGCTTTCCTTGAGACTTTCTCCACCAGATTAAGGAAGGCAAGTGTAGAAACGATGGGCTAAGAGGCCAGGGCTACCCAGCTGTCCTGAGAAGTTCTGAGTACTCCATCTTCACTTCCACATTTAGCACAGAGTAGAAGCAGAATATGGGAGACAAAAAAATCTCTTTCTTCTCCCATAATAAGGGGAAATACTTTCCTCTACTCATCAAATCCTCAATGATCATCTCCTTTGACAACTAGAAATTCTGATACCACACCATCACTTTGTTCTGGTGACTGAGGCTGGAGTTAGTTCCTTAGCATGGCTCTGAATAGTTTTGTGAGCCAGAGTTTTGTGAACTCTGACTCTGTGAGTCAGAGTTTTGTGAGCAGTATCTTGCAAGATAGGGTAAATTTCTGATGTTCTCCAGCCTCACCATTAATCAAAAATATCATGACTGAAACACACAATGGAAGCATGTTGATAGAGAATCATGATCTTTCCTGCCTGTTAAATGCCAGACCCATTCTTTTCTTTAAACCCTTGCACACAAAGGAGAACATTCTGAGTTTTCAAAGAAATTCAAGCAGATCTGACAAGTTTAAGAGCCACTCTGGATAACTACACAACTTCCGCAGAAGCCAGCATTCTTTTTATTATTTGTTCTTTCAGAAGATAATTGTCCTTTCTACTTGAATTTGGCCCCATTTTCCTCCCTGACTGAGTCTCTCTTTGGATGTGTTTAATCACCAGATTTAAGCCACAGTAGAGAAACAAACTAAAGGTGTTCATTCACTCTGAGAATGTCTACAAGATTCTTGATATTCTAGGTCACAGAGACAATTTGATAGCCAGAAGAAAGCAATAGGAAGTGTAATAAGAGGAGAAGGAACAGGCAGATTCCCCATCACTAAGATATCCAAATTAATTACAGAATTAAAGTAAGGGAGCAAAGGGCCTGGAGGATAGTAAGAGCACTTCGAGAATGTGTTTGTGCCCCTTTGTAAGGTACCAGGACCACTAAAATCTTAATAAGCCTGTTTCATTTCATCTTAAAGCAAAAGTCCTTTCCAAGGCCTACTCCATTATGCAAATCAAACCTACTCTCAGACGGACTGACTTGCATTTTTATTAAGAGGTGCCTTTCTATAAAAGAGCAAGCTCTCAAGTTCAGCAACAACCAGGTTCTGTGACTGAATAAACATACTTTTAAATAAACACAATGGAAGAAGACAGGAAAACAGGAAAGGTTGAAAGAAATGAAATGAGTAGAGAAAAGGTGTGTACATACTGAACTAAGTGTTAATTAAGTAGTAGGGTTATCAATATCACACTAAATTTATAAAATCAAGTGTGGTCAACACAAATATAGATCTGGGAATTTATAGAATAAAATGAAAGTCATCATAAAACAAAACCTAATAACCAAAAGGAAAAATTGATCTTTTTTTTTGGAAGGGAGTCTAGCTCTGTCACCCAGGCTGGAGTGCAGTGGCGCAATCTCAGCTCACTGCAGCCTCTACCTCCCAGGTTCAAGTGATTCTCCTGCCTCAGCTTCCTGAGTAGCTGGGACTACAGCGTGCGCCACCACGCCCAGCTAATTTTTTGCATTTTTAGTAGAGACGGGGTTTCACTGTGTTAGCCAGGATTTTCTTGATCTCCTGACCTCACGATCCACCCACCTCAGCCTCCCAAAGTGCTGGGATTACATGTGTGAGCCACTGTGCCCGGCCATCATTTCCTAGTAGGTATGAAATACTAAATCCAAAATTGCCTTATATCATCAAAACCATCTTATTTAACCTAAGCTGAAAGGACAGCATCTACAAAAGAACTGTGATTATTACTAAAGAGCAGAGTTAAGTGCAAGCCAGTGATGGCACTTGACATACTAGCGCATTTTTCAGAAATGTTGACATTTGTCTCAAATAAATTAACATTCCCATCTCTTCAAACACATTTGATCAGAACATCACGTTCATATACCAAGGGGAGCAGAGAAGCGGAAGGGTAGAAAAGGCGTTTTTATATTTGATTAAGCGATGAGTGCTAGTACCTCATATGTTGCTGAAAATAACACAAGCACTGGTTCTAGATACAGTGATCTTGCTTGTGCACATGGGTCTCTTCAAGGGATCCCTGGGAAACAAAGGGCTCTTTGCCCTTCTGTCACAGCTCCATATGGAGTGGGAGACTAGGCATGGCTGAGTTTAAAATGTGGATCAGTCATGCTTGTTTGGCCACGGATTAACAAGCCATTGTCTCCAAAGGCTAAATCTGGAAAGAAGTTTTCTGAGAAAGCTTTTTTTTTTTTCCCCCACCCCCAACCAAACATCCAGCAATGTGTTTTTCTAGGTCTGTAGTTTGGAAAACTGATCAGTACTTCTTCACATATAGCAAAGTACGGCTGTTCACAATCAAAGAGGCTTTGAATTTATTCACATCTCCCAAACCAATTTGGTCCTCCATCTAAAAGAGGCAATGCATTTTGAAGGGCTCCAGAAATGAAAATAAAATTGCACAGAGGCAGATTAAAAAAAAAAAAAAGAAAGAAATCTTCAACAACTTGTCAGCACCTGCGTGTCCCAGCTTCATTCAACTATAAGACTTTGAACTTCAGTCACTAAGTACTGCCTTCTGATCTTTAAACCAGGATGGGCCAAGTACTGTCCTCACCAACACCATCTTCTAAAGCTAGCTGGGCTGCTTTACGCCCAGGATTTGGTGAACGGATTGTGAGCCTGGCTGGGTGCAGACATAGTCACCCAGATGAAGCCTGTCTTTTCCTGTGCCTCCCACGTGCCCAATCCAAAGGACTAAATTACCTCCTCATGTTCTGATTTTTATTCCAGTCTCCAGTGGATGAGGACCCTTATTCAGAATCTCCAACTACATTGGACAGTCCATGAGAAGCTGCCTAAATCCTTGATTCTGGGCTTCCTATATCTACAGATGCCAGCTGGGGTCTGACACATCTACCCCTTCCTGTTCTATATGAGATGATTAGGCCATTATTAGTGTCAACACATCTGGGTTGCCTTTTTCCATTACTATATCAAACTCCTACATACCCACACTAGCCTGAATCCCACCAAGGGGGTTATCTGCTCTTAAATAGGGACTCAGAGCTTGCTGACCTCCACCTTGTGGCAGGCAACCCCATGGCAGGGTTAAGCCCAATCTTTCCTGGCTTTCTGACCCTCCCTAGACCCTGGCCTGCAATACAAATTGTGTTCAGTGTTTGACTGGGTGCATCCAAGTTTATTTGAGATTTTCTTTGTTTGCTTTATACTGAAAATTGCTCTCCTTTTCCAGAATTATTCAACTCTTTCTTTTACTATGGCTCATTTATAGCTGCTGGTTATTAGCACTAAAAATGGATCTTTAAGACTTCCAAGTTTCTAACTGCTTACCTTCATTTTCTTGATCTCTAACTCTCCTGGGAATGGACTTGTGAAGTTTCATTGAGAATGCAACACAATCCACTAGGATGGATGCCCAGCTCCTAACCTCATACAGGGAGAAACACATGAAAACTATTTTTCTAACCACACAATTGTGTCCACAGTCCTAGAAAACAGCCTATCCTTTTCTCTATCCATACGAAAAAAAAAAAAAAAAGGATATTAGTTTAGAAAGTACAGAATGTTAAGGATTCAGTTGCCAACACAGCCAAGAGACACTCTCTCTGGCCCAGCCCATCCCCTCTGACTTACCAACATCCCTGGAGCCCATCTTGTCCCTGCTTGCTGCAATCAGCACTGCAGCCCAGGCTGTGACCTCTTCTTTCTTTGTCTCCCTTTTTCCACAGTCCTAATTCCACAGATAAAGACCCCATCAGAATGCTCTAACCGGCTAAAACCATTAGCCCAACAAGTGTTGCCATTCTTCCCTGTGGGACCTCGGGTAGCTGAAATGCTGTTGCTATCTCAACTTGACTCTGGGAGATGGACCAAGCCAGGAAAAGCAGCAGAAATCACTCATAGGAGGTACCAGCGTCGATGGAAATAAGAATAAATCTTTCCCAGAAATAAGAACTTGGCAATTCACTTGGCAAGTAAAAGAATGGGCTATTTACTCATTTTTATTTTAAAATGTGTTTACTTTATTTGTTTGCTTTCAAACCACATTCAGTGGTCTCCAACTTTTCTATAGTTGATGGCATTTCACCTGGATACGTTTCCTCTGGTGAAAGTTGACAAGCAGAGAAAGAGGTCTTCGAAAGAAAATGTCGTTTGTTATTTCAAACAGAAGGAAACTCGGGGCTTATTCTTGCCCCCACCCTTGTCAGACTCTGGAGTACACAGTCACTGTTATAATCAGATACTAGTACTTATTAATGGCTAATCTGAATCCTTCACAATGGGGTCCCTGCCTATAAATGAATCATCCCAGACAAGTCTGAGTGTGACATGCAGTCTCGTTATCTTTAGAACTGGCAGTAAATCAACTCACCTGAAGCTATCAGGCTCACATCGGCCGACTGTGAATTCTGATCCACGCTAACAAAACAAAATGGGGGCATCCTTATGGCGCAGCAATGACATTTTGATGTTAATTCGGTACTACCTAAAGATGCCGCTCTGCTCATCTTTTATAAGCACAGATGAAACTCTCTGTTAAATGCCAGCCCAAGATTTCAAAGAATAGACACTAACCAGAGTACCCTGAGAACACATTAGTCCAGCTCATAGTAGGATCACAACTAAACCAGTTTTGTAGAATGTAAGTGAAACTAGATTATGTTCCAAGTCTTCAAAGAAAAGCTCACAATTTTCTTCAGTTACGTAAGCCAGTCAGTCCAGCAACCTGACTTTCAGAAATTCATCCCCTTGTCTGTCTTGAGTCCATCATGCTGCAGATTAAGCTCTTTGGCTCTCATGCTCTCCTTGGTGGAAGGCACATGATAAGCCCTCAAAAATATGGTCAGTATGAACAAAACTGATGTCAAGATGGATGATGTTTTGTCATTACCTTGCATGTACGGATTATTACTAAGCCCACTCTCAGTCTTTTCTTCCTGAGCCTAAACAATCTCCCTTTCTAATTCATTTCTTATAGTTCTTATGAGAATATTCATTGAGTGCATAGAGCAGGCTCTGTGCTGTCCATGCACTATGTGAATATATTCTCATATTCCATTGCAGTAGGCCCTGATATTTTCTCCGTTTTACCAATACAGAAAGTGAGCTTCAGAGACATGAAGGGACTTGCCCAAGGTAACTGCTGGAAAGAGAACCTATGTAGGTCTGGCTCAGGGTGCACCCAACAACCATTGCAGCATATATTCTCAAATTTCTTTTATTCATCTCTGTAGCTCTCATCTGAACTGTCTACACATCCTTGTTTCATTAGGAAGCACAGAATGACGACAGTAGTCTAGTAAAAGTCTAACCTCTGCCTAGTATATTACAGAGATAATTCTCATGAATTTCTTACGCTTCAATCCCATGCATCTATCCACTGGCTCTGCTAACTAGTGATGGACTTGGTACACATTGTTACTCTGCGGTGTTCTTCTACTGGACATGCATACAACTGATTCTTTGTAACATTATTGTTTGCTAATCAATCACATATTTATTAAATGCTTATCAGGTGTTGGAGGAAGTAGAAATGAAGTATAAGCCATCATCATCCTCAGGCAAGCTAATTGGAAGATTAAAATATATAAAATTATTGATGATGTTCTTTATTTAAATGCCAGCATGAAGTTTAGAATATAAGTATCCTAACAATGGTGAGAAGAGAGGGCACTATGTCTGGAGAACTATGTTTTTCAAGCTTCTTTCTACTTATCCCTCTTTTTCCCAGTTCTCCCACTAGTTTCATGCCGTGAGGAAAGTAAACATCCACGTGCATTTCAATCCAAATGCCAGACTGTGAAAAGAAACATAAGTAACACTGGGCCTTGAACTGTTCCTTGTATTTGTCCTCAGGTGGACAATGAACCTCTGATATCTACTCTGATATCTCAGGCAGTCAGGTGAGGGCTAATAGGCATACCATAGAGTATCACGTCCAAATCATAGCTACAGTCTAAATGAATTATACATAAATCTTTTTCCATGATTTACCCAGCCTTTCATTTTCATCTCAGAAGATTAGATTAGTATGACAGGATTTGTCCTTTATGAAATCAGGCTGCCCAGTTAAAAAACCTTCTTCTCTTCAAATGATTGCAAATTGATTTTGTGAAGATTTTTACTCTTCAGAAAAGCTGGGGGAATGATAATTCCTCATCTCTTCTCTCAGTGTATCTGATTTCTTTACACTGGCCTTTTTCCTCTAGCCCTCTGATAGTTTTAATAATTATACACACTGATCAGGAAATCAATCAATTATTTCAGTGTTCCTACAGTTCCTCCTTTCAAATTTAAATCCAAGCAACTCACAACAGTAGCCTAATGTTGGCCAGGCATGGTGGCTCATGCCTGTAATCCCAACACTTTGGGAGGCCGAGGTGGGTGGATCAGGAGGTCAGGAGAACAAGACCATCCTGGCTAACACTGTAAAACCCCGTCTCTACTAAAAAATTAAAAAAAAAAAAAAAAAAAAAAGCAGGGCGTGGTGGCAGGCGCCTATAGTCCCAGCTACTTGGGAGGCTGAGGCAGGAGAATGGCATGAACCCAGGAGGTGGAGCTTGCAGTGAACCAAGAGATCATGTCACTGCACTCCAGCCCCGGGGACAGAGCGAGAATCCGTCTTAAAAAAAAAAAAAAAAAAAAAAAAGTAACCTAATACCAACTTTTCCTTCTCCAGTTCAATTGACTAGTTCCTGTGCTCCATTCATTTAAACATAGATGACTACCTAAATGCTATCAGTTCTCAAAACTGCCTCCATGTCTATTAAAGAAATGTATTTTTTTTCTAATTTTCTTACTGATGAATCAAGAATATATTTTAAAGGCTGCTTTTATTCTTGGCACCATGACATAAGTGGATATATACTAGCAATGGCACCCATGTGTATTAACAGTATAAAAAGCAACATAGTTTCTCAACTTTTGCCCAAAAAAACAGCATATTATCTGAGCTAGAGGTACTTCCAGGTACAAACAGAGTAAGGCACAATGTTTTTGTCTGTATGTTGATGCTTATTTTGGTTATATATGTAACAATTTGCCAACAGAGTTACTAGATCATGGGTTAAGTTTGCAAGTTAGCTTCACACAGATGAAAGATATCTTGGTTCATAGGAAAACGTCCTCTTTTGTTCATATTTTTGAGTTCCATGAAGGTGCACAGGTTATCAAAATTTTCAGAAGAGTCCCCATCAAGAAACTCCATAGTATCAGTAACCTAGTTACAGTAAGTTATTAATATTGAAATCTTCCGTGATGGAGGGTAAGTTTGTCTCTCCTTAATTCTCTCAACTTCTTAATCCTTTCCTAATGTAAGGGAGAATAACCTCAGATTACCCTCTCTGTTCCTTCACAGAAAGGTAAAATTTCTCCTGCTTTCTTTCACCACAATAAAACTCTTCAGCTACCTAATTGTCCTTATTTATTAAATATGCACTAAAAGAGGATTTTCACTTTGCTCAGTGAATGCCTTCTAAAGTCAGAATTAGTTAAGCTTCCTTCTTTGATATGTCAAGTCATCATATCCATCATGCCCAATTTTCCTTTTAGATTACCTGCCCTGGTTCACAGCTTCAGCTCTTCTTTGCACAACGTAAGTATTGTCAATCAGAGATGGGTGCCTGGCTGAAACAGACCACCTCGAAGCTGCCCAGTGCCTGCAGTCTGGGCCTGGCTAGAAAAATGGGCCAGAACCATCAGGCCCTCTGTCTCTCTCAGAAGTCTGAACCAAAACAACTGGAAAGAATGGCAAGTCTTTCCCTATAACATGAAACAGAGTAAGGGCCATGACAACCAAGGTCATGGACACTGTGAAGTAATAAGGAAGCAGAAGCTCTGGGATAGCAGGGGATGCCTGCAGTAGAAAGGGAAGTGGCTCAGATGCAAGTGGAAAGCAAAGAACCCAAGATCTTCAAAATACAGACCATATGTCCCTGAGGGAGACCCAGTAGGAAGCCAGCCGGGGAGTGGTCTTAGTTCCTCCCAGCTTTCCAACTCTAGACACAAATATCCTCGTAGTAAATTGCCTGGTATTTTGTTTTTATTTTGTTGGTTGTTGTGCAACAACTTAGCCTTTGCTCCTGCTAATTGAAAGAACCTAATTAAAAATAAGCAGGTAGCTGGGCGCGGTGGCTCACACTTGTAATCCCAGCACTTTGGGAGGCCAAGGTGGGTGGATCAGGAGGTCAGGAGATTGAGACCATCCTGGCTAACACATGAAACCCGTTTCTACTAAAAATACAAAAAATTAGCCAGACGTGGTGGCGGGCGCCTGTAGCCCCAGCTACTCAGGAGGCTGAGGCAGGAGAATGGCGTGAACCTGGGAGGTGGAGCTTGCAGTGAGCCGAGATTGTGCCATTGCACTCCAGCCTGGGTGATAGAGTTAGACTCTGTCTCAATCAATCAATCAAATAAACAGGTATAAAGGCTACCGCTAGTTACTATTTCCTTGTTTTACAGTATCATTCTTGGATTTTATTCTACAGCTTTCCATTTTCATGAGGCAAACATCTGCCTCTATGATGTTTACCTTGCTCAGAATGCAACAGAGCAGAGCTAAGGTGAGAGCCAGGTTTAGTTCCTTGGCCTGAGACAGGGGACAGAGCGCCCCTAGTAATGCAAGGTCACTCACACAAGAACCCTCCCACCCCCAACCCAAGCCCCTTTTCTTATTTCCCATTCTGTTTTCATCCCATCTGGTTGTAATATTCATTCAAGTGTGGCGCTTTTTTTGTCACACGTTCTTAAGATGGATGGCGAGCTTGCCGCATTCATACCCAGCGCTTCCTGCATGTGCTCCCAAGTCCCCAGGCACGTCTCTGGAGCTGTAAGGGTATACATTTGCAGCATTCCTCCATCTGTTCTTTCATCTATCCAGCCACTGGTGTTTATTCAGTATGCAGCTCATGGCTAACAGAGAATTGGGCATAGCAAGCAGGGACAATTTACTTGAAGATAAAGTCAAATCATACACTTGAAGATTTACAGTTTGCTTGGAGATTAAATACTGTTTGCATCAGCAAGCTGAGTAATAGATGCTAACAAAACCATATCCCCTTCACAGGCATAGGAAGGGTTAATCAGAAGTTGCTTACAAACGTGCCCCCCAAATAATAAATAAGCAGGTAGATGGGGGCTGGTATCCCAGATTGTGTGTGGGATAATCAAAGATGAGTGAAGCTGCATGAAACCCTGGGATGGGTGGCCACTCCACATGTCTGAACTCACTGGGACTCACACAAACCTCCATTAGGTCCTGAGGAAGGTTCTTTGTGTGATATTAAGCAGATGTTAAACTATGTGGAAAGTTAGCTATTTATTTTATTTGAACTTCTATTTTGTTTGAGTTTCTGCTAATCTTTATATGGCTCTTGGTATCTAAAATTTTCACTACATCCAGTTCTCTGCAGTTGCAAGAGATGAAATTTCTCCTATCTTGCTCCGCTCTCTCAAATACTTTATCAATGGGTCTTGAACAAAGGCCAAATTCACCAGTATTCAGCTTTTCCTCATTGTACATAAGGTTGATCTGCACTTGGTTCAAATCACGTCATTCCCCACGTCCTTAAGAATTTTGGATGAAAGAACTGGCTCTGACCATCAAGGTTACAACTTTGTTTCTTCCAAATCACTGGGTGTTTCACATTGGCCTATGAAGTGTCCATGATCACTTCAAAAGAATTTAACGTTCATTGACACTGACCAAGTTTGATTCACTTTGAATGTATCAGAATATGACAAGGTAAGATATTAAGTTTACCCTCTGTAAAATGGTGGTTAAGCGGTTGTCAGAAAGACTAGTTTCTGAAATATTTAATAGGCGTCACAGAAATTTGGTGTGAGAGGAGGTTACAGAGTTACTTGTTAGCACAGATTTAAAAGTCAAATAAACATCAGTTTAGTCCTTGGTATTAGCATCTCAACACAAGCTGCAAAGAGAGGTAGATATGTGCTATTTATTCCTGAGAATAATGGTCTAAAGATATTCTGTAATGGACAGGCCCTGGTGTGTGTTGTTCCCCTCCCTGTGTCCATGTGTTCTCATTGTTCAGCTCCCACTTATGAGTGAGAAGCTGGAAGCCATCATCCTCAGGCAATTTATTATGAGGATATATGTGCAGAGAGTTGGAGAGCTGTGAGGAACTAAAGATATTCTGTAATGGATTCTATCTGACAAGAACCAGGGGCACCAGCCTCCTGAAACCCCTATAAAGTTTTACTCCCCGTATTTCTTCTCCAGGTGCCTCAACTTTCTGAATGATTTTGACAACTGGTTTCTGTAGCCACCACTTCACAATGGCTCCTAAGTAACTGATATAGTTTGCCTATCTCCCCACCCAAATCTCATCTTGAATTGTAGCTCCCATAATTCCCACATGTTGCAGAAGGGACCCAGTGGGAGGTAATTTAATCATGGGGGTGGGTCTTTCCAGTGCTGGTCTTGTGATAGTGAATAAGTCTCATGAGATCTGATAGTTTTATAAAGGGGAGTTCCCCCGCACAAGTTCTCTTGTCTACGTGCCTTGCTTCCCCTTCACTTTCCACCATGATTGTGAGACCTCCCTAGCCATGTGGAACTGCGAGTCAATTAAACTTCTTTCCTTTATACATTAACCAGTCTTGGGTATGTCTTTATTAACAGCATGAGATTAGACAATACAGTAAAAATCTAAAATTTAGACTTTCATCTTGATAAACCTACACAGTTTTACAAAGAAAGGTTTAGTAAGTAGCCAAGGTAACAAAGCAATAAGTTCAAAATAGAGCAGAAGCATATTGCTGCTATATATATATTTAAAAAAAGAACTGGATTTGGAATCAGAAATTTAGATTCAAATCTGAATACTTAGCTGTGTGCTCTTTGAAAAGTTATTTACTGTATCCAAACCTCATTTTCCTCCAGAAAATAAAAATGTTAATTCTTAGCTCATAGAACTGTAAAGAGGATTAAATGAAACACTACATAAGGAAGTCCTCAGTACAGTGCCTAGCACACAGTAAGTTCCCTGGTTCATTAAGTGTGAATCTATTGACCACATATTATAGCCAAGAATATAAGTGAGGATGAGTTTCATTTCATACTGGTTTACAAACTGGTTACATTGTTAAATTCACTGTCACTTTCATTGTCCTCATGATCTAAGCATCAGTCATATCTGATCAAAAACACAGCTTCCAGTTTGACTGGTCCTTCAATGTAACCTAGAAGAGCATGGGCTCCCGAGCTGTCCCTTCTGAATATGTCTGAACACTCCACCTCCTCAGGGCCTGGTGTGGGTCCCACTGATTTTTCCCATGACTTTAGGTCATTCACTCAGCTGGATGATTGCTATGATTTCTGGCCCAAGAGAAATACCTTGCCTCTTTCTTGCTTCTTACTGTGTAGTCAGATGTCTGAAGAATGTTCAACAACCCATTGAGGATACTGATTCCACTGCTCCATAAAACTCATGTTCTTCAACTATTATTCCCAGCTGCTCACCTGGTCTCAGATGGATCAGCTCCCTCTGGGGAGGTTTGGTTTGTGCCACTGATGGCTCTTTTACTATCAGGTTACCTTCCTTTGCCAGACACAATTCCACTTAAGGAAAACTACCTCTTTCTTCCCATGTGAAAATCTAGATTTCCTCTAGGCTTGTCCAATCTGAGTTCTTCCCCAACCTGAGGAATGCCCCCAGCTTTTGTCTCATCTGCAGACTGGTTTGCTTTGAGCACAAAGAAAAGCTAAACCACCCACTTCTCACTCCCATTCATACCCCCTGCTCAGTCCACAAGCTCCACCCACTTGCCCTGATTCTTTGGGATGATTCATCAGCTGCAGTGTACTTGCCAAAGTATCAATTTAATATCAGCACAATATAAAATTCTCTAAGTACCCACATAAAATAATGCAAAGTAATTCCTACTGATAAAGAAGCAGTATTTAAATCACGTCTGCACAGAGTAAATACCTGAACTAAGAGCAAGAAGAGGTAAGGCAGAAGTAAAACTTGAAATTCTGAATATCTGAATCACTTAAGACACAATTCTATCACAGGCAACATTGCAATCTTGTAACAGGTTTTTTTTTCTTTCTTTTACAAATCAACCAATTTCTAAGTATCTTCACAGGCCTATAAAATAATCACATTTTCCATTGCTATTTCTCAAGATTAAAGCCACCCCCTGCTCTACAGCAAATGTATTCACATTTAACAAAGTCTCAGCCTCCATTCTCACCCACACCCTCAAAGGTGAAGTAAATGCTCTAAGGTCCATTCTCTGGGAGGGTCCAGAGACATCATGGACTATAGGTGGGTGGATTTCACACTCCAACACAATCATAGGAAGAACTCTTGAGCAGCCCCAGACCAATGGGGTGATGGGTTGGAGGGGACAGTTAGAACTGCAAAAGTGACCAGTGTTTCCAGGTACTCACCTAGTGACTCACAGACACGTACTTGGCAAGTTCCTATCCATTTAGCAATAAAGGAACTGCATTTGGAGGCCTATATTTCCCCCAAGTCTATTTTTCTTTTTTTTTTTTTTTTTTGGTTTAAAGTAGCTAGCATGTCCTTAGTTGAGTGTGTTCATGCACACACCTGCACAATATTGAGCGTTTATGTACAAAAATGCAGAAATGAGTCATCTCAGACAGATCTGTACATGCAGAGCTACGCATCTGTCAAATACACATGAGGGGGACCATGGTGCCATGGCACCTAACATTGTTGTAAAAGCAGTTGGTGTCTGCTTCTTCTTTAAGGTGAACACAGAGAATCACCTTGGAACAGAAGTCTACATCTTCCCAGAAGTGCTCAAAGGCAAACAAATGCCTCTGTTTCTGGAGGGGAGTAAAAGAAGACTTTTGGGGTATGACGAAACTATTCTTCCTGGTATGGGCACATTGATTTCTGGAGAAGAGGAGGAGAAAAGCAATAAGGAGCCAAGGATTCTGTTGGGAAAAGAGAGACTGATACTCCAAACCTCTTCAACATTACTATAAATTCTCTGTTGATTGATACAGTTCAGACTGAGACCACGGACAGCAAAGAAAAATGGTGGAACATTCCATGAGACAGTGGGGAATGTGAGAAAGAATCCAGCTTGACATAACAGACCAGAGGTACATAGAGGGGAACTAATTTCACCCAGGATAAGGCTGAATCTGGAAGTCCTTCCAGACATACATACCCTAAAACAGTGGTCCTGCGTTGGGAACACTGGGTGAGCAAATGAACTAACTTAAAATATTGCAAACCTAAGATAAACCAGAAAAATATGTATAACAGGGTCCAGTACTGGACCACTCAGCCTCTCCAATTCTCTCTTCATCTGAGGTCTAGAAGCAGGCTGACGCATGGCCTGAGTAAATTCCTAGTGCTCTTGAAGAATCTGGTGCGGATACTAGAGAGAATTTCAGAAAGGAAAATTGCTTTTCTTTTCATATGGACAGAAAGGAGTTTTAGTAGTAAATTTTAAAATAAGAGACGTGATTTCTCTTTATACCCCAGCTAATAACCAGTACAAATGGGTGCAAAACTGCTTGCGCAAAAGATAAAGATAGAACCACTTTAGTCTAATTTAGATAATTTTGCTAGTGGGTTTTTATCAAAACGTGAAAAAAATAGAAGTGTGATGTGGTGAAAGGTGAGCATCCAGATGGTGAACTGCGGCTCATTTTCCTAATATGTGGAAACCAGTGTGATTTCAAGTCAATGTTAGCAGAAAACGCTCATCCCTGGGACAGAAACTGGGAATGATATGAATGGGAATAGTCTTGAGTCTAGAAGAGGCACTTTATACTTTTACAGGCCTCAACTGGGGACAGGGTTATAGCAGGAGGGATTAATATCCACTGGGTCTTGCAAAATCAAGTGTACAAAGTAAGAGTAAGTATCATTTTAAAATGGTGCCGCAACACATGCAGTGCCTAGGTGAAGACATTGCATCAAGAGTTGTCATTGAGGGACATGTTTGGCAAATAGTTTAGCTTTATGTATTTACTTCTAAACACGTAATATGCGCTCAATCTTTCCTGAGCACTTACCATATAAAAGGCCCTTTCCTAGGCACAAAGAAGATTACCAAAAGTAATGGGAAATTATCCTTGACCAAACAGAGCTTACAGTTTTTACACACGGAAAATACAAGTGACACTAATGCAGAGTGAAACGTAATTATCACAAAATGAATGAAAACAAATATATGCAGCATAGGAAAGGAAGAGATCACGTGTGATCATGAATCAGGAAAGTTCTCATGCAGGAGAGGTAAGATGATGATGATGATGCTGGTGGTGGTGGTGCTGCTGCTGCTATTGGTCATGATTATTACCAGGCATTAATGGGATTAGAGGCCAATTCTAGCAGTGGGAACAATTTAAACAGAAGTGGCGAGTTGGTTCTGAGGACAGTAAAGGTTCCATTAGGCTGTCCCTTCAGCAGATATCTAGCAAGTACCTAATAAACACCAGATACTGGGTTAAAGGCTGAGGATGGAGACAGGAGCCTCCTGCTTAGGCTTTGAAGGTCTAGCAGAAAAGCAAAAGATAAATAGAAGATAACATAATAGGTAATAACTATACTGCATTACAGGTGGAGCTTGCGAGTAAGAGCTCTGTGGTTTTGTCCAGGTTGGGACCAGACTCCACCATCTACAGGCTGTTTACTTTAGACAAGTTAGCCTCTCTTCCAGTGGTTTTCCTTAACTGTGAAGTGAGTTAGGAATGCACCTGCCTCTCCGGGTAAATAAGATGGTACCCGGGAAGCATTTAGCATAGTGCTGGGTACCAAGTAAGTGCTTAGTAAATAGTACTGGGAGACACGTATTTGTTTGCACTTCTCCGTCTGCATATCTGATGTCATGAAGAAGATAGTTTCTTAGAAATAGAATTAGGGAAGAATCAGCCAAACATACCAACTTTTCAAAGGTCATTAATACATTTGTATACATTGTATTTTTAAAAAATGCATCATTTTCCACTCTCATAAGCAGTATATGAAAAGTGTACCAGGCCCCATAGCTAATATATGCTTTTAAATTTTCACTAATTTGGTAGGTAAAAAATGATATGTCATTGTTGTTTTAATTTCTACAGATTTGATTACAGGGAGGCTAAGTATTTTTCATGTTCATTAGTCACGTATATTTTCCCTCACAAAAAAATAGTCTTTCCCAGTGTGACAATTCTTCAAAGACCTAAGAAGAGAAGTACCATTCAACCCAGCAGTTCCATTACTGGATATATACCCAAAGCAATATAAATCATTCTGTTATAAAGACACATGTACACGTATGTTCACTGCAGCACTATTCACAATAGAAAACACATGGAATCAACCTAAATGCTCATCAGTGATAGACTGGATAAAGAAAATGTGGTATATATACAGCATGGGATACTATGCAGCCATAAAAAGGAATGAGATCATGTTCTTTGTAAGGACATAGATGGAGCTGGAAGTGGTTATCCTCGGAAAACTAACTCAGGAACAGAAACCAAATACCACATGTTCTCACTTATAAGTAGGAGCTGAATTATGAGAACACATGGACACATCGGGGGAAATAACACACACTGGGGCCTGTCAGGGGTTGGTCAGGGAAGAGCATCAGGAAGAGTAGCTAATGTATGCTGGGCTTAATTACCTAGGTGACAGGATGATCTGTGCAGCAAAGTACCATGGCACACGTTTACCTATGTAACAAACCTGCATGTGTACTCTTGAACTTAAAATAAAAGTTAAGCAATAAAAAAGCTTCCCATTTTATAAATTGGGAAATTCTGAATTTTAGGAATTTTGGAAATTCTGGTTACAGAATTTTTCTTCGCACTTAAAGAGTCAGGAAAGGTATAGTCCTTGAAAATGACAGAGGAGAACAAATTAATATAATCTTGTACTACAGCACACATGTGCTCGTTCATTTCTTATCATCTTTTAGAGAAGTAACAGAAATAAACAAGACTAATACTAAAGAAAGTGTGTGGGATTTTGGGAGCAGGAATTAGTAGGGATTAGAGCAGAGACAAGAAAACAAGCAGAAAACTTTTCGGATAAAAAGATGAATATAGGGAACAAAACAAAGGAAAAAAGGACAGACAGTGAGAAGAACACGATTATCAAAGCAAGGCAAGGAAAGGGAGGAGAGGAGACACGAGCCTCCAAAACTTCTTATAATTAATACATTTATTATTTTATAGCCTTTCATCTCCTACCTCTATACTTAGAAAAGTGTGGCTTTGGTTGTGCTGCTTGTGCTGCACAATGAGTAATAATGCAGGCAAAAGAGATTAATAATACAGCAGGGCAGAGCAAGGGGACACTAATGGGTGTCCCTAAGGTGCAAGTTCTCAGAGCCAAGGGAATCCCAAGCTCTATCCTATTAACCTAGTGGCTCCCTCTCTGTCCTGACCTGAGGTGAAAAAGAAGAATCTAAGTAAGAATCGCTTCTGAATACGGATGTTTCAGACCACATCCCCTCTGGAATGCCCCCTCTTGGTACTAAAAAACAGAAGGGTCACACAGAAAACAAAGCGTTAAAAATAGGGCCAGGAATGGGCATGAATTGACACCCAAAGCTGCTTCCTCTCACCAACTTCCTGGAGAAGCTTCTTTTCTTCAAGAGTGATCGCCTGGCCAAACTCTCATCTACATCCTGACCACTCAATAGTTTCCAGACTCCTCTAGACCTCTTCTTTTCCATGTCAATTTCAGTCTACCTCACCTGTGCCAGGAATCTGCAGGAAAGGCAAGTTGGGAAAAGGGAAAGAGGCAGAAGGAAGAGTGAAAGGAGGTCACTATCCACACTGCACTGAAGTATTCCGCATCATCTGCAGGACAAGGACCTGGGAGGAGGCAGGCCTACAGCAGTGGCTGCAAGATCCACAATGGCTGGGATTCAAGGCCGCTAAACAAGAAAAGGTGCTTAACGCTTGGTGCCTTTCCATCACTGGCTCCTGGAGAACATGGGTGATTGCTCCTCCAAAGTCTTAGGATTCCTCAGCCTTTCTCCTTTGTTCTCCTTCCCTAAAGAACACTGATATTCAGAATATATGCATCACATATTAAAGGTGCTAAGTATCTGCCTGCAGCTCACAAACTACAGGTGCTCCTCCCTCTTCTTGGGCAGTCTTATTGTTTTGGTCCAGACACCAACTCTGAGGTTAGAACAATCTTTCCTAAATATTTTACAATACTTGTGGTCTACTTTTTCTCAGTCTCCCTCCAATTTCCTATGCCTGCCTTGATTGTCTGCTATGGTTCTACCTAAAACAATTGAAATTCAAAGTCAAGCCTTAACTGGTTTCTACATAAAGTGGAAAAAATCTACCTGTTGCATCCATTCTGTGAACTTAGTAATCCTGCAGACTTGGGTAGACCCAGGGAAAGACCATGTTGTTGATAAAGTGGACTGTCCATATCTCCATGGTTGTTCCACACCTCTGCCTCTGCTCCCTTCTTCCTCAACTGTCCTCCCATTCTTGAAAATTAGATTCTTTTTTATTTTTATCTTATTCATGTAATTCTTCTCTATATCAAGCAGAACAGCTTCTCCCACTCTGAATCCCCTCAAACTCTCAGCTTCTACCCCAGGTGGATTTTTCAAGTTGTTTCTTCTGAAGAACATATTACACTCTCTGAAAGGTATTCTGGAGAACACAACTTTCTTTGATCGTATTATGTGATGGTGCAAATTATATAAAATTAGAGAAGTTACAAGTTACAGTTCCCCATAAGCATGGCACCTTTAACAGCCAATCAGAACGGAATCCAGCCTTAGGGAGGGGACAGGTCTTGTGGCTCCTACTCTGCCAGGCATTTGCCCTTTAGATACTGACTTACAAGAAAGTCTGGGGGAATAACAGGGAACTCAGAGGCCTCAGAGCAGCTGCCATTTACTAACTAGTATAGAAGTAGTTCCTTATCTTAGCAACTGCACAACCACATGGGTGCTTACCAGCTAAACTTTAATCAAGTGGCTCATCAAGAATGATCTTACTTGATTCCATTTTATTTGGCTAAAAATATTTTTCCATCTCTCCCCAGTCCTCCTTGTTGTCAAATCACCTGAAACCCATACTTTTAAGTAATCCTGTCCCTAACTTGATCATTCACTCTTGGTTTTATATTTTGGTCCAAGACCAGTGCTCTGAGACTTTTTGGTTTCTAGGAAATCAATCTGTTCCTGATCAAATATTTTTCTTTAATTTGAGGGAGAAATTAACCCCTTCAAAGTTACCCAAAATTGCCTCTGTAGGCTTTCTAGGTTACAGATATAATATATCCCATAACCAGCTTCCTTTCCTTAACACGACCCAATCCCTGCTCCGTAACTTGCATTGTTCCTCTTTATTCTATTTTTTTTATTTATTTGACACTGAGTCTTGCTCTGTTACCCAAGGCTGGAGTGCAATGGAGTGCTCACTGCAACCTCCACCTTCTGGCTTCAAGTACATGTCCTGCCTCAGCCTCCCGAGTAGCTGGGATTACCGGCACACACCACCACACCCAGCTAATTTTTGTATTTTTAGTAGAGACGGAGTTTCACCATGTTGTTCAGGCTGGTCTCGAACTCTTGATCTCTGGTAATCCATCTGCCTTGGCCTCCCAAGGTGCTGGGATTACAGGTGTGAGCCACTGTGCCCGGCCTGTTCCTCTTTATCTTTATAGATGTTTTTTTGTTTTGTTTTTGGTCTTTTGCCAAACAGCAATCCTTAAGAATTAAGCTCTAGAATGGCACTATCCAACAGAAATATAATGCAAGCCACACATGTAATTTTAAATAGCCTGGTAGATATGTTAAAATAAATAAAATGAAATAGGTAAACACATTTTAATAATACATTTCACTTAACTCAATATATCTAAAATATTAATTAATGTGAAATCAATATAAAAATTATTAATGAGGTAATTCATGTGCTTCTACTCACACAAACCCTTTAATTCCTAGTGTGTATTTTGCATTTACAACACATCTTAGTTCAGACTAGCCACATTTGAAGTGCTCCGTTGTCAAATGTGGCTCATGGCTACCACACTGAACACTGAAGTTAGAGCCAAACCACCTAGTCCAGCTACATATAGCTCCACCACTTCTCAGCTGCTCAAGTTCGGGTAAATAACTGCTCTGTGCCTCATTTTCCCCACCTGTTGAAAGGTAATAATGATCGAACACACGTCATAAGATTCTTTTGATAATTTACTGAGAAGGCACAAATCCTGAAACAGAACAAAACTTCAATAAATGTCAGCTGTTATTATCAAACGATCATTATTTTGTTATCTCTTCTCCCAATACTACAATCCATTTTTCCAACTTTTTATTGAATATACAAAAGAATGGGTGTCACCATATCAAGAAAATTCTCTTCCTAGAAACTCATTTCTCAGCCACTGCTTTTTCTCAGTTGGAGAAATAATTACCTAGAACAGTACCGTACCTTTACTAACTAGATGATACCTTTCCTGGTCTAGATGGACCAAAAGTAACACCAAAGTAAATTCACCCAACCATAGCCCAAGTACAGGACAGTGAGAAGTACAATTTTTATTTACCTATTGTATGCATCCTTATTTACCATAGAGCTATTTTTTTAAAAAAGTCTCTTCATTTATGCAAGCAACTTCAAGCTCTGTGCCTGAATTCTAGCCAGTATTTCATGAAGGTTCAACCAGAGAAAAGCGTTCGTTATAATTTACCCTCCCAGATATTGCAGAATGTTATTTATGTGGCCTTTAAGCAGGCATCATATCCATCCCCAACCATGGCTTCATTTCAGCCACAAAAAATAGCAGATGCACTCCATTTCCCAAAATTTCTTTAAAAACAATCTTGTAGATTCCAAAGAAATGGGAACATTAATGACTGGAAAGTTGGGAATTAAGCGCTGGAGGTAGATAGTGAGAAGGGAATGTAAATAATCCAGTCCTATCAAGAGCCAAATTGTTAACAGAGAGCAAGGGTTTATAACATTACGTGGCAAGAGAATTTACAAAGATGAAAGTCAAATGTCAAGAGTCAGAAATAAACTAAGAACAAAAATATTTGCAGAACTAGGTAGTATGACATTACTCGTGGAGAAAAAATTGGATTCTTTTCAAGGCCCAGAAAAGGTATTGTTAGGGCAGGTTTTGCCCCCAAAAAATGCCTTTACAGAGATGTTTGCACAGTTAAGTGCAAGCTTTATAAAACTTGCAAAAAAGGAAAAAAAATGGAAGCAATTTTGTAGACGTAGTATGAAACTATATTGTATTTTTCTTAAGGAGAAATATTTTCTGATCACAGATGTAGAGCAATATTTCAGCAGGACACTCAACAGAGATCCTTATGTAGTTCTGGTAGAAAAAAACAAAAAACCAAAAAATAACACGGAGAGAGATCCCTGGTAGATAACCAAAGGAAACTTACTAAGTCCTGTTTTATTCAGCATTTTAATCAATAACTTGGGGAAGAATATTTATACTAAGTTAAAAAATATGCACATGGCCAGATGGTAGAAAGAATAACGAAGGTGTCAGTTGGCAAGAATCAAACTTCAAAAATACATGGGCAGGCATGAAAGTTGAGATCAACATAATCAAATGATATTTGTTTGGGTTAAATGTAAAACCAACTTCATAAAGAACACATGAGAATGCTTAGCTTACTTTGGATATTAGATTATTGTAAATTTGGGAAACCCGGCTGTCAAAACAGCTAATATGATTTTAAGCTACTTTAATAAAAAGATAGCATACCAAACAAGGGAGATGATAATTCCATTGTATTTGACTGTAAGCAGAGCACACTGATAAACTGATCATTGGTGGCTTGATCAAGTTTCCAGCATGAAATATCTAAAAAATCATTTAATTTGAAAGCCAGCTGAAGAAATTTAGACTGCTTAGTTTGAAGAAGAAAATACTCAGAGACTGCCTGAGATGTATAATGTACCCAGAGGCAATCACATGAAAAAATTGTTAAAAATAACTCTAAAGACTAGAATATGACCCCCAAAATGCCAAGTATAGCACAGCAGATTTTTGTCTCAGTATAAGGAATATCTCTCACAATCTGAATAGAATGGATTCTCCTCATCATCCAAGTGAGTTCTCTGCCACAAGAAATGTTCGGAGAAAAAGAGTCACGGGGTCAACTGTCAGGAATTCCTTCACTCAGTGAGATGTTGAACTAAATGATCTTTAAGGTTCCTTCTAAGACTCTTAATATGGTATGTATGTAGTAAAATATAAGCAAATTGAGTCGGTTCTGTCTGACATGACAACATGAATGTGAGGTCATTACATACACATCGTCCCATCACGGAGTATGTATGTGATTACTAGAGACAAACTTTAGCTCTTCTGTGTCTGTAGATCAATTATGTCAACAGAGTTATGGGCTAGACTTTGAGCTAGTGAGGTTGAACATAAAACAGTGTCAGAATGTATTCCAGTTGATGTTATAGGCTTCACTTTTTCCAAATTAGAAAGCGTATATCAGTCAGCAAGTAGGCTACAGAGAAAAATGAAAAGTTTTCAGTTCTCCTGACTATGGGGGTCACACAGGGAAAAAGAAAAAAAGGGGGCCACTCAGGATACACACACACTGTCTCTCTCTCCCCCCCCCACCCTCCCTCTGTCTCTCCCACCACCCTCCCTCTCTCTATATATGTATGTATATCTCTTCTGCTAACAGCCCAAGACCAGGCTTCTGTGACTCTCAACATTTCTCGGCAGTTTTTGAGCAAAACCTTCCTCTTTTATATCCAGATGATCTTGGCCATTGAGGTTAAGAACAGTATTACACTTTTGCTCTTCTCAAGGGACAAATTTCTCAGATTGTAAGATATCATGCTTGTCTTTGAGTTGAAACTACAATAAAATACAGAAAGAATTCTAGATTATCTCTCAGCTCTTGTTTTAAGATCAATGATTCAACATGGTTCTCTTTTTGACAGTAATGTAATGAGACATGTTTCTTGCAGATTTGAGAATATAACTCTCACTACTTTATAGTTCTGCTATGTTCATCCTTCTTAAGCTGTCTTTCACTCTGGCGAATCAAACTTTGAGAGGCTCTTTGCTCTAGACCCAGCTCACCCACATATTTTTATCTCCCCATCACACTCCTTGCCTCATCTTACCCGTGCACTAAAGGTCAAAGCTGCAGCCCAGCAGTGGGCCAGGGACTCTAAAAGTACAGATATGGAAAGAGTCCACCCACTAGCCTAGGCAAATGGGGAAAATGGATCTGTCCAGTCTTCGTGGGAATGGGGATACACTGTGTAAGCCCCTGGAGCTTGGCCACATTTAGAGGATGCCAGTGACTTAAAGTCACTGTCCTTCCCCCAAAAAACCTAGACTTTCCAAAGACTGAGAAATGTTTTAAATGTTAGTATTAAAAAACTAAAATTTATATACTTAATGTCAAATTTAAATAATATAAAGGTCAAACAATTGTATAATATACAACCAAAAAAAAACAGCAAAAACTTCACTTTACTTAATGTCTTTACTGAAAATTCATTCAAGTCTTCTCCAGATGAATTAATCTCTTTCCCACCCCAATCACCAAGGGCAGGACACACACACACACACACACACACACACACACACACACACACACACACCAGGGATAAAGAGTAAATTAGTGATTCTACTTTCTGCTTATAGGCAACAGGATTCCCTGTCTAATGAGTTACAGACATTCTATTTATCTCCAAAATATAGGACAAGAGAATTGGTAATGGAAATAGGTGGAGTTAGGTGGGTGTTAACAGAGACATATTTCAAAAGCTAAAACACTGCAGTAATAAGACACGATGAACTTGGCATAAGAATCTGGGGCACATGGACAAAGAAAGCTGACTGAAGTCTGTGAATACCCAGAGAAACTGATGAAGGTCTTTGGGCTCCTCAATGGGACAAAAGTATGTTTCATTGTAATAAAGGGAAAAGGAATATAAAATGATCAGAGGAAAAGAGTGTGATGAAATTCTTTTAAATAAACAAAGAGGCCCGCTCCAAGCAGCAGAACTCTAAAATCTACCTGCTGGCCAGACTTGATGTAGATTAGCTGAGGAACTAGAAGAGGCTGAGCCTGAGATTTCAGTGTTTTCAGAATTTACACCTTAGCCGGTCAGGGAAAAGCAAAATCGAATGTATACCAAATAAAAAACATACCCCTTGGTTGTCATAGCTATTTATGTAGGTGTCTGTATTCCTGCTAAATAGGAAGCTTCCTGAAGTCAGGAAAGACCTAGAGTAGTGACCAAAATATGGCAAGTGCTGAATATGGGTTTGTTATGTGGGCACAATAGCTCAATTTGAGGAGTCCCCACACAACAGACAATTTGAAGTGGGACAGGTGATAGCTGTCCCACTTATGATGGCCTCCCTATGTCCACCTTTCTGCAATGTGACTTCGCTGATTCCCCATTGAGAGCTATAGTCAATTTCCAGTCCCCTGCCCCCTTGAAATGAGCTGGCCTAAAGACTCATCTTGGCCAATATAATGTGATAGAAGTGCCACTGTGCTAGTACCAAGCTTAGGCCTCCAGAGGCTTTGCACTCTTCTGCTTTCTCCCTTGGAAGCCTGCCATGATAGGAGAATAAGTATGGCTAGCCTGCTGGAAGATGAGAGACCACATGGCTAAGAGCCCAGCTGTCCCAACTGAGGTTATCCTGAACCAGCCTGTAACCAGCCAACACTGAAACATGGGGGAACCCAACCAGGATGAGCAAAGAAGCCTACCAACCAAAGCTGACCACAGACGCAGCAGTGAGTCCAGTTGAGACTAGAGGAACTATCTGCTAACCTTATGAGAAATGACACATGGTTGTTATTTTAAGCCAGTAAGTTTTGCATATTTCATTACATAACAATAGCAAACTAACACACCCCACAAAATGTTGCTTTTATGTTTTATGTTCTTCCTTACTGACCTTGTTTTTCAATGTTTATATGTTTTAGCTTCTAATTTCAATTCAAAAGAAAAAGCAAAAGGAATCCTTATCATTAATTCAATTATAACATATGTCTACATTTGTCATTTCCCAGTTCCCTCTACTTGCTACTACTTTATAAATTCCTCATTTATTTCTTAATTTTTCCATCAAAATCAGTCCCTAGATGGTCCCCTGGCATCCATCCTTGTTTTAACCCCATCTGTATAATATGTAAGGGTTATCTTGATAAAACATGGGTGTGATCTTATCACTCCCCTTCTTCAAAAGTTTAGACCTTTCCTATCATGTGCAGAATGAAGTGTGAACTACTCAGATGGCTAATCCCATCTCTGACATTTTTGCCCAAACACCCTTTTCCAGACTGGTCTCACACCACAACTCCCACATGCCTTATGTCCCAGCTACCCCAGTCTGCCTCCACCATTTACCAAGCATGTCTCCTACTCTCCCACCTTCATATTTTTGTTCAACTTGTTTCATGTGCTTGTAATCTCCCACCAAAGTCCCATTCAAAGCCTCCCATTCTAAAAAGGTATCCTAATTCTCCACTGTATCTTCATGTAATGAAAAGAATGCAATAACACCAATGACAATATTAAGTGTGTACTATGAGCTATCACTTTGTTAAGCTCTCTATGTGCATACTCTTTTAATCATCACATCAATCCTGTGATGTAACAAATATAGCAACAAATACAAAATAGTTATGATTACTATTTTCCATATGTAATAATATGGGCAAACTGAGACCCAAAAGGTTAACTGATCCATTGTCAAATATCTACTAAGTGGCAGAGCTAAAATTTGAATCTAGGACTCTAGGAGCCAATGTGCTGTGCTAAGTAATGTTTTCATTTGAACTTTCCAAATTTACGGAAATAAACTAAACTAAGCCACAAAGTAGTTAAATGACTTGCCCAAGGTCACAGAGTCACCAGCAGTACTACATCATGAATCAAAATATTTTGATTCCCTCAATCTTATGCTAATTTTCTGCTGCCCAGGAAAGGATAATTGCTGACTGGTCTCTCCAGCAAAGCTTGAGAGTTTTGCCTTTGCCCACTTTTTCAGTAAAGAACGCCTAAACTCAACTAAGCAGGTAAATTTCATTTTCTCCTGTTGCTTTAATCATCCATAGTTATTCAGCCAGGGTCCCAAGGCTAGAGGGAGAAATTATGCCTAAAACAAAATTAAAATAATTTAGGGTTTAATTTGATTCAAATGTCAGAAAAATTCCACCCAGTAACCCTGTTAATATACAACTGAACTAAATGTCCTATATACCCAATTGTGTTCAATTCTGCTGGGACCACTGATGCCTTAAACATGCTAATCTCATTCTATCCTACTTTATGCACTTGTCTCTCAAAGAGTGCCACATAGCTGAACTTAACTTGCTTTTCAAGAACTGCAGGCCATTTTAATTACATAAAATGTCAACCAAGGCAGTCCCGAGTCCTGGTGGACATACTTACACACTTAAGAAAGCAGACCTGCCATTGGCCGTGGTGATCAGGGTCCAGAGGCTAGGGGCTGAGAAAGGCCTGGTGAAGCAGGAATATACCAGATTTTTCCCACAGGTATCAGGGCTGAGGGGGAAAAAAAAAGAAAAAGAAAAAGAAAAAAAAAAATCCCGGATTGAATTGAAACCCAGGTGAACCATGTAAGCTTGGAAATAGCTCTTTTACAAACTCAAAGGGGAAGAAAGGGAAACTGACACAGCTTGTTTTGCTGCTGTGCCTGTGGTCCCTTCCCTTTCTTTGTCCATGCAGGCTGCCCAGCAGGTTGGGGCTGGGAGGGAGCAGGCAAAAGGGCCTGTTCAAGAGCACTTAGTCCTCCCGGTTTGAGATTCCACACAAAAGAGGGACAATACATACAGGCTTCAAAGGAGAAAAAAAATGTATGTAGCGCGATCCACCTCCTCCAAGGAACCTTTGATAGACAGTTCTTACCTGCTGCATTCTGTTCAGCTTCTACCTCCCAAAACTCCAATTCATCTAAGAAATACCTTTTAAAAATTGTTTTTTCTTAAGGCCTATTAAAATAGGCATAACTGTTAACTAGATGAAATGCAGGATCATGTCTAACCCAGGCTAGGAGGAGTGGCCATTGAAAATTATTTGAAAAGCTGTCTTAAGTTTATGAGAAGCCCCTGCATAAAAGAAGATGAACTTCAGTGGAATTCCCCAACTCTTCAGCCATTCATTGCTTATCTGACATGTATCATCAGAAAAGGTGAAGATTCTATTTCATATAGTCTAGGAGAGAGAAAGGAAATGGCAAGTACCAAGGGACTTGGCTGCTACCAATGCTCTGAAATAGAAAAAGTACTATTCAAATTCTAGGACTCTACCTGCCAGAAACACCTGCATTATTTCAGGTGACTTAACCCCCAGTGCCCCTCCCTGTGCAATGATATAGCTTATTAGCACTTCTGCAAAAGGGTAAGCTGTACCAGAGAATTGAAACACAAAGAATTGCCAATTCAGCTAGGAAAAAGATCTCATGGGGGGATAAAAAAGCAAGGAATTTGAGTGTTCAGAAAATATGCAAATTATCTAAGGATTTCATATATCCTATTATCCTCGTTTAGGCCTGTAACTAAGACTCCAATCCATGTAACGAGCTCATAGACAAGTGTGAAGATACTATTTAGGCCAGTGGGAGCCGTCTTTCATGGAACTCACATTTTTAAGAATAAAGATCTCAACATCTTTATCTCACTGAGTAGGCTGATCAATCCCCAATCCACAAACACATCACATTCCAAAAATTCATCCTTAAGCTAGTTATTTAGAAATCCAAAAGCATTCTCCCATTGATCCAATGTAATAAATGGGGATTACAAACCCAGACCAGCCTGCAAATACCAACTTATCTCAAATATACCAGGAAGATTCTTCATAGCCTCCCCACGCCTCTCTGGGCCATAAGCCAATGGAGCCCTCATGAACCTTAAGACATTTTGGGACTGATATCCTGTCATCTCAGAGGCAAGGGAGGAGGAAGGAAGGATAAAATATCAGGTTCCATCTGGATAGCTTCTGTGGCAGGTAGAGGGAGGCTCAAGTGGGAGAGGTCGAAAGATATAATTTTTCTCCCAAAGTCAGGTAGATATTAGAAGAGAGATTATGTGTGATGAAGCTTTCTACTTTGTTCCAAAGAAAAGATGCTGAATTGCGAGGACAGAACAGGACCCTTGGAACATTAGAGGGCCCACTGCAGGGAACACATAGTGTTCAACAGAATGGACTGTTTCCAGCAAAAATAACCATTAAAATAGCACATTTCTCTCATTTCTACTGATTATAACCATTACTAATACTAATGTCAATCAGAGAAGAATTCTAAAAATCTAGGCATAAAGACCTTATTAATATATTCAACTCTTACCAAGCATTTGCTAGAACCATAGAATGCTTGCTCACAAGAGAGACTTGGAAGTCAGCCACCCAACCTTGTTTTAAAAACGAGGTTACCAAGGGAAGGAAAAATTAAGTGGTTTCCTGTTACTTAGACACAGAAATCACCTGCTGCCCACTGGGAAAACAATTTCACGTGCCTCCTATACAAACTTGGGTCTCCCTTCTTCCCTTTTCGAGGAACCCTTAATTTCTGTGTATTGATGTTTCACGTGAGAGTTAAACCTGCTTGCAGCCAGAATGGTTGCTTTGCTGAGGGAAGGTGTTAATAGTTTAGCCCAAGCATCTCCCTTAGAACTCTGGGGATCCTGCTAGAACTATCTTTGCTGCTAGAAGAGACCACTTCCCTTTTTCTCTAAGGAAGGCCTTCCTTGGCCTGAGCATCATTACCTTCCCTCTGCACTGGCTGACTGCAAGCAAGTGGAACATGAAACTGGCAATGGAGACATAAAGCTCCAGCAAATGTCGAATTCTCTTAATTTGCTGACCATCTGATTAATGGCTGGTCTCCACATTTCAAGTCAGCTCTAGCTAAACCTCTGGAGCTTCTTGCCAAAGGCTTCTTAAAGAGTCCTGGTTGTTTTTTTTTTGTTTGTTTTGTTTTGTTTTCCCTATACACACTTAAAAACCTCATTAAACAAGAGAGAATGTTTTTAAAACAGTCAAATAGTGTTTTATCCATAGCCTTGCATGTCAGAGGTTATAAACTCATATATTCAACAACAGCCTCTGTAGGGTCCATGCCAGAATAGCAGAATAAAATGAAAAACCACTGGCAACAGTGCAATTGTGGTATCCCATTAACAACTGAGATCTTCAGAGGCAATAACTGCAAAAGCATGTTACCATTAAACTAAGTGTATTTGCCTTCCACATTCCAGCAAAAAGGTTTTAGAAGATGGCTGCAGCTTAAAGGACTTGGATGAGGGAAAAAGATGCTTCTAGCTTAGGATGCCCCACTCCCCTGCATCCCCTGGGCAAGTTCTCCTTAAATCACAACAGACCCTAAAAGGAAGAATATTTTGATGGCAAATACCTTAGTGTAAGACCTGTCAGTCCAAGATAAGTTTTTTTTAGTCACTCTGAATATTTGGAGAAATTATCTAAGCACTACTAGCCTTAGTTTGTTCAACTATAAACTGGTGATAATAATTATGCTCATATAAGAATTGTTGGAAGGATTAAGTGATGCAAGGCTATGCATCAGAGTTGGGTAAAGTGAGGAGTACAAGTAAGTACTCAATATATGTTACTTGTTATTTTTTTAAGAAAATCTAATTAAACAGAATGTCTTACAGAGTCCCCTATCACCACTGGTATCAACTGAAATTAACTTGCTGTTACTATCACCCAGAAGTAAAATTGGGAGACACTGCGAGTGGGAGAAGCAATCTTTTGCTCCTCTAGCGTCTTTTCTAAAATGTGCAAGGGCCCCAGAACATGCATGACCATAGAGGTGAGGTGAATTGGAAGTACAGTTTTCTGTTACTGAGCTTGGCATGAGTTGAAAGCATTCATACTCTTCCTACATAGTCCCTGATACTTGAGGTATCCGCTGAGAAATCCTCCTCCTCTGAGACAACTGCCCACTTTCTCTGTTCTGATCTCCCATGGAACTGGGGGATGCAAGTATCCTTCAGTACAAGCCTGAATTTATCCTCTCCTCTCCTGGCCTCCATCTGCCTACCTATCACAGACACAGTCCCTCTGTAGTAAATCTCTAAGCCTTTGGCCTGCAGGACCTTGGTCCCTCTTTCAATATCCCTGCAGGAACCTCCCTCCTTCACAGCACCCCGTCTTTCTGCACTGACCTTCCACTCTCCTGTGTCCTCTCATCCCCTCCCACCCTGCATCTTCAGACTTTCCTGTCCCACACATCCCTAAACCCTTCCAATCTGAGTCACTTCTCTTACTATCTCTACTTTCCTTGAATGTGTAGACACATTTAATATAAACAAACAAGCTTAATTTTTAAAAACATTGTTCCCTAATCATAAATCCACCTGACCCAGATGAAAATGTTTTCACTTCCCCTTTTGAGAGACCCAAATAGATATGTACAAGTTAAACACAGTGACATGAGATCTGCAGAGGTCCCTCATGATATTTTCCATAGCTTTTGGGGTAATTGCAATTTATAATAGTTATCTCCCATGAATCCTCTGTGGAGAATCATTTCTTTTCTTTCGATTGTTTGGGAGGGGCATGGTCACTGTCCACTGGTGCTGAGCAGTGATTTTATAAAACACACAGTAGGAACTTCAGACCTAGAAAGGAGGCCCACTCTTGTTGATGAAGCTGTTAAAGTGAAATTAGGACCATTACGAGGACCTATGTCAGGACTGAAAGCAAGACCTAAGGAAGGCAGTTCGGTTTGGGCAAGACTGAGGTTGAAATAAGGACCCAGCGAGTGGGGCCAAAAGTGAGAAGCAGAACAAGTCCAGAGGCTGCTGTTCCAGTGGGAGTGATCAGGCTGGAACCCTTCCCTGCAGACACAACTAGGGTCCGGGAGGGGTACAGGGATCACAGCTTGTGCTTGGCATCAGGGAAAGGAGAAGGTGGCTTGTGGCAGCCCTCACGGTGGCCTTCACCTAATTCAGTACAGGTCATAATATCACAGCTACAGAAAAGAATGACAGTGTACAGAGAATTAAGAGGCTGAAGTAGAATATGTTTATGATAACAGGGTTAACATTCCATGTCCTGTGAAAGACTCACAGAATTTTTAATGACAGAATGAACCACAGATTGCACCATGGACAGTATATTACACTCTGTTTCTTATTGGGGTGCCTACAATTTTCCTGCAATATTCTGAGTTAACCACATGAATAAACACCTCTGTTAGTTTTTTCATTTTCTCAACAGCCTTATGAGGTAGGAATTTTTTAAATTAACTAAATAATTATTTATTAATACAAATTATATGTACATATTTTAAGGGTACGTGTGATACATTCATATAATGAAATCAAGGTAATTCGTGTATCCATCACATTTAATATTTATTCCTTCTTTAATCTAAGAACCTTCAAATTATTCTCTTCTAGTTATTTTGAAATCTGCAAATGGTTAGAGTTAACTATAGTCACCCTGCTGATCTATCGAACATCAGGTCTTATTTCTTCTTTTTAATTATATATTTGTACCCAATAATTATCTTCTCTTTATACCCCCTCTCCCCTACCCTTCCTGGCCTCTGGTCACCACTAATCTCTAGCTTCATGAAATCCACTTTTTAGCTCCCATAGATGTATGAAAACACACCATATTTGTCTTTCTGTGCGTGGTTGTTTCACTTAACAAAAGCCTCAACTGTCTGCCGTGACTGATGGCACCATCTCACTTCCTCAAGGGCAGTCATCGGCCTTGGACCCTTGAAGGGCATGCCCCAGCATAAGCCAGTGCCAGCATTTTGAGTGCTTGGGCATGTCTAAGAAACTGAAGGGATGGGCTCTGCAGAAGTCTATTTTCATGAGAAACAGAGGAGCTCCCTAGAGGAGAACTTACCTTAAGGAAAGGAAGGAAATCAAACAAGCTCAATCAATTAACAGAGCTATAGTCATAGGATGAGAGAAGCAGTTTAGAAACCACCATCATGGCTATCCCTTGAAGCTCTCCCAGCCTGGCCTGTGGGTCCTCAGGAAATAAGAAAGGAGAAGATGTAAGTAAAAACCAAAGGAGCTTTTTCATTAAAACCTTTAGGAGATATTGTGACATGAGCATCCAGCTTTGGTGCCTAACGTAATCGGGGATAAGAATCTCTCTCAAATACTTCACCCCAGACCCTGTTGAAGCTTTAACTTCATGAAGGCTTCAGTGTACCTGAGGAAGGTGACTGGTGGGAAACTAGTATCCGCACGGATCTGTGCTCTCAATGGGAGAAGACAGCAGGGTCTGAAAGAGACCCTGGTGCAAGGCAGATGCTGTGGCACCTGACAGAAGCAGCAGTCATGCCTAACACAGATAGTGGTCCCCACTGCAATTAGAACAACAGGAAATGTCAGCAGCATCCAGGAAAAAACAGGAAACACACAGGAAGTGGCAGCCATTCTCAGCAGATATTGCACCTGAGCTGTCTGTGAATCCGTAACAGGCCCTCCTGAGAAGTCCCCACAGCACATCAGGGAATAGTGACTTTGTGGGGGATTGTGGTCTTAAACGAGTAGGAAGAAGCAAGAATGAATGAGATTTGGACTCTTAGTAATATTACACACTCACAAAGTGGTGCAGCCCAGGGAAGTCTGTGTTACTCGTAATATTTCCAACTGCATTTGTCACGTCTATAATTCAGATGAACCCCAAAGCAAGCCTGAATGTGCTGGATAAAATTATTCAACTCAGGGCAGGCACAGTGGCTAATGCCTGTAATCCCAGTACTTTGGGAGGCCAAGGTGAGCAGATTGCATGAGGTCAGGTGCTTGAGACCAGCCTGGCTAACATGATGAAACCCAGTCTCTACTAAATATCCAAAAATTAGCCAGGCATGGTGGTGCATACCTATAGTCCCATCTGTTTGGGAAGCTGAAGCATGAGAATCTCTTGAATCTGGGAAGCAGAGGTTGCAGTGAGCCGAGATTGTGCCACTGCACTCCAACCTGGGTGACAGAGTGAGACCCTGTCTCAAAAAAAAAAAAAAAAAAAAGCTATTCAACTCACAAATCCTTAGTTCTCAAGAAAATTGCAGGATGTGCTTATCCTCTAACCAAAGAGTGTTCAGTACCCTTCCTCCTTTCTGAACAGAATAAAGTCAGCCTTAATGGCCATGCCAACTGTGATTCTGTTCTTCTCCCACTGTTCTTTGGCCTATGATTCCTAATTTGAATCCATTCGTGATCGGTTCCCAAAGGTCTCTAATAACCTATCCTTAGCACTTTTCCCACTGGCTACAGGTTAGAAAAGCCTTTCAGGCTATTGCTATTCCAGCTGCGTTCTCCATATTTTGACCCCTTATCTGAACGGTGTGTTCAAGGGGGATTCTTCACACTCTGTCTTAGCCTCTGGCCACAATCAGTAAGTCATCTCTTCAAAATCAGACTTTTTGGAAGAAGGAAGCTGGAGAGGGTTAGGTTTTTAAATCCTTTAAAATCTGTGTCTTCAAGTCCTTCATGAAAGTGGATAGAAAGGGCCTAGTGCAGTGGCTCACACCTGTAATCCCAGCACTTTGGGAGGCCAAGATAGGCAGATTGCTTGAGCTCAGGAGTTAGAGACCAGCCTGGGCAACATGGTGAAATCCCATCTCTACAAAAAAAAAAAAAAAAAAAATTATCCAGGTGTAGTAGCATGTGCCTGTGAGAGGCTGAAACAGGAGGATCGCTTGAGCTTGGGAGGTGGAGGTTGCAGTGAGCCGAGATCACTTCACTGCACTGCAGCCTGGGCAATAGAGCAAGACTCTGTCTCAAAAAAAAAAAAAACAGAAAGGAAAGAAAAGATAAAGAAAGCATAAAAAAAGTTAAAGCGAAGGAAAGCAGAGTAGTTTTCCCACGTCTACATTCCTACATTCTCGAGTCAGAACCACCTCCATTCCTACGGCAAGATGCCAGTATTCTCCAGCAGCAGATCCATTTCAGTGCATTTGCAAAGGCACCGCTCTACTAAATTAAATGTCCAATGAGAATGAGCTATCACCAGAACTCACCATCATGCCTCAGCTACTTCCATTACTGTGACCCACTCCCCACTAACCTCCCCCACCGACCCAAAATACCCAAGAGGTCACAAAGATCCAGTGGCATCCAAGAAAATAAAATATTTTTACATCAATATATCTCCAGCAAGAAATCCCTCTACCGTTGTCTGATAGAGACATCATTTTTCTCATGAACTTGTTCAAGATGATTGAGTAATCAGAAGAAATGAGACTAAAAATAAATAACGTCAGCCATGGAATGGGAAGATATAACTTAGCAAAATGCTGGCAAGTGCTTCTCTACTCGCCAAGCCTCAGAATGCGCAATGCCCCTTTCTGTTCAGCCATGACAATCTAATTCAGGTTTTGTCCTCCCAGGAGGTGATCAGTGAGTCCAGATGGACACCAAGCTACCTCATTGTCCTGGGCATCGAAGCCAGACTGCACTGCAGGTGTGTGCTGAAATTCAGTTCCACTTTTCTATTGCCAGCAAGCCTCACCATGAGAGGAGCTGCCACACGCCTAGAGCCAGCTCCTGGGATGGCTGGATAAGGCCAGAGCCCCATGATTCTTTGGACCGTTCTGATGTTTCGAGACTTAAAGGAGCAATTAAAGCCCAGCTCGGCTCAATCATCAGAATTCACATAATCATGGCATAATTAGAACCAAATAAAAAAAGTTTAACCAGAACAAATGAGCTTAGTAAAAATAAGATGTGTCCATCTATATTGGGTAGAGAAAAAATATCTAACAACATTTGGTGGACAATAAGCTAACTGAGTTAATACTATAACAAGATAGAAAAAAAGTTAACATATCAGGGTATCTAAATTTCAGGGGGCAAGGTAGATATAAGAAGGCAGTTATTAAAACATAGCTGAGATCTTTTCTAGAGAAGGAAGTCAGATTGATGCAGTGGCAAAAAAAAAAAAAAAAAAAAAAAGATTTTATAATGGGAAGAACTGAACTTGGTCTTGCCATGCACTTCCACTATGCTGCTTGGCATTAAGCTCTCTGAACTTCTGTTTTCTCACCTGTAAGATGGGCATATTGATAATGCATTATTGTATTGTGGCATATGTTGTAAGAATTCAACTAGCTAATGCATAGAAATACCATTTGACCCAGCGATCCCATTACTGAGTATACACCCAAAGGATAATAAATTATGCTACATAAAGACATGTGCACACGTATGTTTACTGCGGCACTATTCACAACAGCAAAGATTTGGAACCAACCCAAACGTCCATCAATGATAGACTGGATTAAGAAAACGTGGCACGTATACACCATGGAATACTATGCAGCCATAAAAAAGGATGAGTTTGGCCAGGTACAGTGGCTCATACCTGTAATTCCAGCACTTTGGGAGGCCGAGGTGGGCAGATCACAAGGTCAGGAGATCAAGACCAAAACCCCGTGTCTACTAAAAATACAAAAAGTTAGGCAGGTGTGGTGGCAGGTGCCTGTAGTCCCAGCTACTAGGGAGGCTGAGGCAGGAGAATGGCGTGAACCCGGGAGGCCGAGCTTGCAGTGAGCTGAGATCGCATCACTGCACTCCAGCCTGGGAGACAGCCAGAATCCATCTCAAAAAAAAAAAAAGAAAAGAAAAGAAAATAAGGATGAGTTTATGTCCTTTTTAGGGACATGGATGAAACTGGAAACCATCATTCTGAGCAAACAATCACAAGGTCAGAAAACCAAACATCGTGTGTTCTCACTCATAGGTGGGAATTGAACAATGAGAACACGTGGACAAAGGGCGGGGAACATCACACACCAGGGCCTGTCATGGGGTGGGGGATGGGGGAGGGATAACATTAGGAGAAAAACCTAATGTAAATGACGAGTTAATGGGTGAAGCAAACCAACACAGCACATGTATACATATGTAACAAATCTGCATGTTGTGCCATGTACCCTAGAACTTAAAGTACAATTAAAAAAAAAGAAAGAAAGAAACAGCTTTCCAGTGTTTGGCATGCAATAAGAGTTCAATCGTTGGCTATGAATGGAACATCTATTTCTGATATAACCAAAGAAACATGAATGAAAATGTAGAAAGTTTTTGGAGGTTACCACATATTTTTAATGTTGTAAAATATGGCCTCTCCTGAAAACTTGACCAATTGCAGACCCACAGAGCTGCGGATTGGACCCTCTGATTTTGGGCCCCCACCCCAGTCTCTGAGGCTCCACCTGCGGCATCAGCCAGACTCCTTGGATATCTTTCTTTTTAAGTTCACTTTGTGAGTGGAGGGAAGAAGGCCAGAGGGCAGCATAATTGGGACCACAAGGCACAGGCATGATCAACTATAGCTTGGGTTTACAAATTACCAGACAAGCCCTTCCCCAATTCAGAGAGGCTTTTAGGGCCATTTGAAATGGAAATGTCCATTAACCTTGAAAGCAGACAATGAGTAATGCAAATATTAAACCATCTTATAAAGACAAAAGAAAATGATCAACTCATTTAAAAACGCCTTTGTGAGATAAACTGACTTTATGCTGCATATCTAGTGTCTTCCATCTGGCCAGCAAAACCTTTCCATCCATCACTCTAACACTTGATGTGCCATTCCCCTGCAGGCTTGGGAGCATGAACTAAAAGACCTGAAAGTCTATCCAATCCAAAATGAGAACATTTTGACAGATGGGAAACTGAGATCTAAAGAAATTAAGATGTTTTCTAAGAACATAAATTCGATGGCAAAACTGGTACCAGATCCTAGTTTTCCTAATTACCTGTCGTGCCTGCTTTGTTCATTCTCACCTCAAAGATTTTATTTGACAAGGAATATGATTCTTTTACCTCTATCTATTTAGATTGTGAGCCCTTAAAGGAGGCTAAAACATCCAGCTTTTGTATTTCTCACTCAAAGCAATAAATAGGTGATTAAAAATACTGTTTTAGTCCATTCAAGCCGCTATAACAAAATACCCATTGACTGGGTAACTTACAAGGAAAGAAATTTATTTCTCATAGTTCTGGAGGCTTGGAAGTCCAAGATCAAAGCACTAGCAGAATCAATGTCTGGCGAGAGCCCATTTCCCGGTTTACAGATGATGTCTTCCTCACACAATGGAAGGAGCAAAAGGTCTCTATTGGATCTGCTTTATACAGGTCCCATTCATGAAGACTCTGCCCCCATGACCTAATCGCCTCCCAAAGGCCCCACCCCCTAATACACCATCACCTTGGGGGTTAGGATTTCAACATATGAATTTTGAGGGGCCACAAACATTCAGACAATAGCAAATACTGTAAGTTGTGCTTTTACTAAAATGATAAAGCAAAGTAGAGAAATCTGTTCCCATTTGGGCAGGGACTAGTTTATTCTGTTTATAGTTTTGCTATAAATCAGAACTGCTTATAGTTTTGAAGAACCCCTAATGGTTCTCAGAATGTGGGTAGGACCTGCTTTGCCATTTTCAAATAGGTCTACTTTCATGCAAATAGGTAGGAAACTACACACTGTTTTGACTAATATAGCAACCAACTGGTCTCCATTTCCTTATAGGATTAAAAGCTATTAAATCAACAAAATTCAGCAAGCGTTTCATGATCTATGAGGTGGAGGTAATATTCTTATTTAATGGACTTAAAACTCTATAAACAGACTTTACATAATCTTTATCCTTAGAAATCTATAATGTTGTCTAACTTGGAGAGTTCAGCTGTCCTCCCTCATGAAAACACAGGCTGGACAGAAACCCTTCTGTGATCATTTCTCTCCCCACTTACTTTCTGCTCTTATTACAGTGATATTCGAGCAATATTTGTCTCCCATCACACATCTCCTACCTATAATCACTTGCAGATTTCAGTTTGTAAGAAGCCTTTCTACCTGCTCAAAGTTAACCTTTAAGTCACAACTATGATTCTGAAAGTCTGAAGTAAAGCCTAAGATTCTGTATTTCTAACAAGTCCCAGATTAACACTGATGCTGCTGGCCCTTAGACCATATTTTGAATAGCAAAACTTTAGAATGTATCCCATGATCAACTATATGGATCCATTAGAACCATTCCTGACCCATTCTCCTTCCTCAGTAACCTCTCTACTAAAATACTAAAATGTTTGAAATGGCTTTTGTGTGTTTATTTAAAAATGAATATATGATTGTAGAGTTATGAAAAAAAGAAAATGTATCATTCATTCATTTACTAAAAAAAAAACAAAAAACAAAAAACAAAAAAAATTTCAGTGCTGCAATGCATCATACCAGCCCCTAGGGATTCAAGTATGAATAACACACAATCATATTTGGAGTTAGATGTCTTGGTCTCACAACTCACTAGCTCATTAACCTTGGAAAAACCATCTAATCAGTTTCTGCGCTAATTTTTTCCTCTATAAAATGAAGATAACAATGTTCACCATATAGGGTAGTATGAGTACAATACAGAATTATGTAAACTTACAACATACCCCAAAATATACTATAAAGTGTTTGATATGCTTATTATCATATGTATTTATTATTATTTGTTCAGGTTCCTCTCTTATATTGTAATCTGCCTTAGGATAACAAATGACACCACCTGTATCCCTTCCATCAAAACTAGGCATTTAAAATACTTCTTTACACTCTACAGAATTTAAATTGTTTTTCATTAAACTTCTAATCTCTTTTATTCCCACGCTTGGACAATCAGTTCATTCTAGAACATTTCTACAGGAAAAAACCCAAACTAGATGGATCTTAGAACATGTCCTCATGACGATCTCTGTTCTGAAGCGTCTGCCATTCCAGCATTGAAGGCCTCCTTACATTTAAAAAGATGCCTCCTTTCCCTGTTGCTCTTTTCTTCCATTGATCTGAGAACATTTTCCACAACCGCTAGTATTCAATATATGTTCGTTGAATGAATTAATTAATATTAATGTTTGACATTTGTTAAATCCAAGAAAAAACTGACAAGTTTGGGTACTGGGGATACAATTTGTAGGTATTTTTTTCCTTCACAAACAATTTCATTGCTCTGGATCAGAGCAACCGCCCATTGCATCCCCTGGAAGCTGTTCTGAGGCCTTTATTTTGCAACTTGGGAGTGCTTATTATTTGTACACCTGTTCCTTAAGAATCATGGCCACTGATGTAACTGACACTAATTAGCCCTTCCCCCTGTAGGTCCCTACACAGGGCCAAAGGTTAAATAGGACCAAACACATTCTGTGTCTGAGTGGCAAAGGATGAGTGACATGTTTTGGCAGAAGGTGGGGAGGAATTTTAAACTTTCCTTGTGGTTCCCTGAGTCTCTTTTGCGCTGGTATTCCACTGTGCTCACATTTCTAGGGACTGTTAATCTGGCACCAAATCCACTTAAGGCTGAGGCACAGTCACCCAAGAGGCTGAATCCAAATACTTTCAGATCACAGGACACCTGAAAGATTGTTAGACCTGATCTCAGGGTAGAACCCCAGGGCATCTCTTGCCCATTGCCTTCTTCTCCAGGTGCTGTTCCTGCTGCCGCCACAGACAAGATTAACAAGAAGGTTATATTTAAACTTCCAAGAGGCGCTGCTGTGCCATTATGGGTCTATTTAAAATCCTCCGGGCAGCTGCAGTACATAATAACAAATCAGCAGGAGGGAGTGGGGGAAAGGAGGAGCGGGGAAGGAGGACTGGGGGTGGTCAGGAGCATCGTGGATTGTTTCTGTGAAAAACTGACTGTCAAAAAATGGCAGGGGGTACAGGCAACTGAAGGATGCCACTCAGGGTGAGAGTGAGGGAGAGAATGCATCAGGAGAATCTGCTGGGCAGGGCCAGGGAGAGAACTCAGGATCCTAATATGAAGATCTGCCAGACCTAAAACCTTGCTGCCTGCCTGGAAGAAACCGCTCCATATTACTCTATTTCTCCCAGGGGACCCTACTGAACAATACCAGCCATTCTTCAGTGTTGATGAAAGATCAGCACCAGAATAGAAAGAGCTCTAATAATGGGAACACAAAGCAGCTCCCTCAAACCCAACCGATGTGTGCCATTTTCCTCCTGGAATCACTGAGAATTCACCCCATGGGAGGTGAATTATCGCTATGTCACGTTCCCTTAAAGACCATTCTCTAGTGCAGCAGTCTTAGAACCAGATGACTAACCTACAGCTGTGCTCAATTTTGACGTTAAGGACCTATCCCAGTCTCTGGTGTCTTTGCTGAGTTCGGGCATAGTGTTTCTTAGCCTTCTCCTATCAAAGTCCTGTGGGTACGCTGGAACATTTACAATGTTCCCTCAGTTGTATAGCACAATCACATTCATTTTCATCTCCCAGCCCCTTCTTCACTGATAGTGTTTGTTAAACTTAGTTTAACTGACATTATCCAAACTCCTGACCATTTTTATCACTCTTTGCAAAAGTGGCTTCATAATTATTAATGTCTCTCCTGAATTTTTTTTTTTTTGCATGCACAAATCTACTTAAATTTGGTTATTAACCATGGTTTAAATCTCCATTAATTGTCTAAACTGTCACCCCTTGGGGCTTCCATATAATATCAACATCTCTGAACTCACAAGCACAGAAATTACAAGACAAATGAACATGGCATCCTTGTTCAGCATACTGTTACAATGAAAAGAATAGTCTTTCACTGCCTGATTAATTTTGCTTCTATGGAGGACCAAACTGGACATCATAGGCTAACATATTTACTATGAATGTAAGTCATGACTTGGATGTTCACAATGATCTAATTAACCAAATATGTGTCAAAAATTCACTTTCTATTGTATAGAGATGTCTTAAATGTCTTGTTCTATTCTGATATAAATACATAAGAAAATGATATAAATGATGTAAGATGCTAGGTCTATATATGTTGTTTACCTGAAAAGAAGATTGTAGTAGATCGGCAGGTGTTAACAGTTTATACACATTTAGAATAAATTCCTCAAGGGGATTTATCTTCTCTTTCTTTTGTTTCTGGTTGAATGCCTAATACAGGAGATTTATAAAACTGTCTGTCCTTACTGCAGGAACAGTAGGCAAACAATACGTACAATTTGTAATAAACGAAAACCTGCCATATCAACATATACTTATTGATTGTAAATACTGACTTAAAAATAAGTTCTAGATAATGAGAACAGCACGTGACCATTAAACGCACTATGTGGAATGTATTGCGCAAACGTTACCAACATACATTGGCTGTGTAAAACACTCTGCCACACGTTCAGATCACAGTTCGTGACCCCTATATAAAAACTGATCAATGATTTATTATCTAGCGTCAATGCCCTTCCTTATTTTCATCCCTATATCTTTCTCTACAAATATTAGGAGCTCAAAAGGTAAGAATTTCAAAGAAAGAGAGTGAGAAGTCAAGAGAGTCCATCTAGGATGTACAACACCACAGGTCCAGAACAGAGAAGGACAGAGAAATTGTACTATCCAAGTGGGGCCTGTAGAAATGGCTTCACCATCTAATATGAAAACAAAGTCTTGGCCAAACAAAAATGACCTTATCAATAAGAAATACAGCAAGGATCCTTGATTGATACTCCAAAGAATTCCTTCTGGGTGAGGTGATCAATGAGGAAATCAGACATAATGATCCTAAGGTGTCACTCAGGAAAAATCTTGACAAAACCAAAGAAAAGTAGCCGTGTGTCACTGAACTGTCCTGCATTCAGCCTTTATCTGAACTTTTGGAGACCACTCAGCTCATTTCTGTCTTCATTTACTCACTGTCTTACATGTCATCTATCTCTTGTTGGACTAAGCATCTATCTCAGTCTGGTCCCTGAGAACTGCTCTGAGCTCTATACACTTGGTTTAGACAAAATGAGTTACCTACACTCCAGTGACTTCACTGTCCGGGTGAGCAGACAGGGACACTTACCTTGGTTCACCCTTCCTTCTGTTTGTTTGGTACCCCTCCATTCACACACCCACCAGATGCTTACTGAGTCCTTCTTTCGTGCTTGGGTGCTCAGGATACAAAAAAAAAAAAAAAAAAAAAAAAACATATAATCCTGCCCTGAAGGAGTCTGAAGTCTAGCCAAAGAAATAAATATGAACAAAGAATAATACTTTACTAAATGAAATCTTGAAGACAGACACAGGGGAAAAGAGCTTCCATTTGAAAGTACCAACCAGAATAACATACTATTCACAAAGGCAAAATTAAAATCAAGTGGCTAATAAGTATATTTGAAAAGTTCAACTTCACTAGTAAATCAACTAAATAGAAATTTAAACACAAATTTTGTTTTCTATATTGCAAAGGTGGGGAAAGTGGATATTCTCACATACTATTGATAAACACACACACTAGTTTAACATTTCTGGAGAGTAAATTGATAATAAATACTCAAAGCCACAAGATGTTGATACTATTTGACCAAGCAAGTCCAGTTCTGAAAATTTATGCCAAAGAAATAATTTAGGATAGACAAAAAGATTTATCTTCAAGGATGTCCATCATTATATCATTTGTAAAATCTCCCAATTTAAAAATAATATAAAATACTGAATAGAGAATTGGTTAAATTGCAGAATTCTATGCAGCCATTAGAAATCATGTAGAAAGACGTTTCTTGATGGGAAAGGACAATCATATATGAACATACATAAATTTAAATTTTTTACATAAATAGAAAATGACTAATACAAAACAGTGCATGCAGTATGACTTTATTTTTATTTTATATATTGCACATTGAGAGATGTTCAGAATGCTAACTACTATCTGGTGAGTTTAACTATCTGGTTAATTTTTTCCTTGTCTTCTAGTTTTTCTCAAATGTTCATGCATTGCTTTTGTAACAAGAAAAATTATTAAAGTGATACAGTTGACCCGGGAACACACAGGTTTGAACTGGGCAGGTCCACGTACACACAGATGTTCTTCCACCTCTGCCACTCCTGAAACAGCAGGAATGGCCTCTTCTCTTCCTCCTCCTCCTCAGACTACTCAATTTGAATATGATGTGATGGAGACCTCTATGATTATCCACTTCCACTTAATGAATAGTAAATGTATTTTCTCTTCCTTATAATTTTCTTAATAATATTTTGTTTTCAGTAGCTTACTTTATTGTAGGGATACAGTATAATCATACATGCAGCATACAAAATATATGTTAATTGACTTATCAGTAAGGCTTCCAGTAAACAGTAGGCTGTTAGTAGTTAACTTTTGGGGAGTCAAAAGTTACACACGGATATTTTTAATGTGTGGGAGGTTCGTCCCCCTAACCTCCACATTGTTCAAGGGTCAACTGTACTTAACTTTAACAGAAAATAAAGTGCCTGTCACGTGCCAGGTACTGGGCTGTGTTCTGTGCATGCAAGATCTGTTATTCACAGCACTGCCAAGTATTACTGAGATGAAATGACTCAGCTAGTCCAGACAACTAGAACCTATAGAGATTAAAAGTCAGTTCTAAAACTCCTGTTCCCCTTGCCATCTAACTAGTCTATATTTGTTTCCTAGAATTTCATTTTTTAAAACTCTGTGTTACTATGTTAAAAAAGAAGTTTTCCATATAAATCAAACCAAAATACTTTTTAAACCAATGTAAAAACTACAATAAAATTTAGGAGATTGTGACTAGGCACAGAAATACTTTTAAAAGGCTTCTTTCACGTTCTATTTGAACACACAGCAAAATACCCTAAACCCTATGGTGAGAGGGGAAGGTGATGGGGACAATGGGAGCCAAAAATGAAGCAACACACATGTGGAAACGGCAATTCACATGGGGCTACCTGCAGCCAAGTCTAAGATGCTGTAGCGTGTCAATCCAGATGGGCATTTGCCTTTCTGCCTGTGAACCTGCAGTTCTGTTTGTCCCAACCAGCCATTTTATGCCCCTCTGTTTCTATTTAAAGTACAGGACAAAGAATGATATTGTGCTCAATATGAATTGTCACTTCACTAAGTGCTTTATTCACCATTTACCCATTTTCATCTTTCTTTGAACTTACCAAATTATATCTTTTCACCAGAATATGCGTTCCTGGGTGATCAAGTATAAACCTGCCAGCTTTTGCCTCTCCTTTCTGATCTCACTGTATCTTGTTGTTTCTGCAGCTCTCTTTTCTTTTTGTTAGTGAGATATTATTTTTAGATAAGAAATCATTTAAATGCTCCTTTAATCCTCTGTGGACTTTTTTTTCTTCATCCTACACTGTATTACATACATTTTATTAAATTGATTTTCACGCTCTGCTCTTCTCACCTCCCAGGGAGATTAGTGCTTTGTTAGTGTTTTACACTGTTATTCCTAAAGTTTTTACTTTCATATAGTCTTATGCCTTTTAGGTTCTCCACAATCATTTAGGGTTCACTATGATCAACTCCACCTATTTTTAGTCCTGTCTCTTCCATCTGCTCAATGCAAATCCAAACGTAAGATATCTGAACCCCTTCATTTTTAAAAATTAAAACACTTTCATATTTGGTCATCCTGTTCCCTCCACCTTGACTGCACCCTCGTTGCCTTGTCAGTGCCCACGGGAATCTACAGAATTCAAATATCATCTTCTCCAGTGTGCTTCTCTGGTTATACTAATTAAAACTTCTCTCTAATTTCCTATATAACACTTAGTTTTTACAGTTCCTGCAGTGTTTCTCATAGAGATTTATATTATATACATTGGGTTATGTCTTATCTCCTCCAATACATTCTAAACTCCATGAGGTCTAGAAGAGTGTCTTGTAGCAATAATGCCTTGCCCATAATAGGCACTTACTAAGTATTTTTTGAATGAATGGGCAAATGGACCAACCAGGTTTCTCTAACATCCTAGTCATGAGGGCTTGGGTTAGTGTACACAGTGGCATCTTGATCCATGTATACCTGACCGTACTAACCCAGGGTTCATGGATTTACTGGTCATTAAGTTTTCCCCTGTCATATTCCCAATACACACTCAGACACACACAAAGCCCTGTTGCTTTTACTGTTAGTTTCAGTCTGGTCTAGCCTTGATTTAATTTTCCACATTTTATTTAGAAGTCAATTTATTTCATTTTTTAGTATTTATTTAATACTTTGTGTTTGAAAAGAGCTTTTCAATCATTGATTAGTTATTCTTCTGTGAAGTCGATCTGTATTGTCACCTGTATTTTACAATTAAGATACCAAAGCACAGAAAGGTTCAATGACTCACTGAAATTAAAGACAAAATTAATAATAAAACCTGTAGCTACCTAGCTTCTTGCCCACAGATTAACCTCCCTCACCATGTTTCCTGCCAAAAACCAGAGTTCATGGATCCGCATAAGATAATCTAAACAAAATTAGATCGAGAAAAGCCTGAAGGTCAAAATTTCAAATAATTATCCAAAACTACAAGCTGGTACGGTTTTTGTTCTTGAAAGTGGTGCTCTTCAGCACTAACTACAGCATAAGAAAAAAAGAAGATGCTTAAATCCCCATGGTAAGGTGTTTCATCTTTCTAAGAAACAATAAGCTGGCAGGCTTTTATTATTTATGTTATTAAAAGTCTACAAATATTGAATTCAAATTATTTGCACTTATTAAATGACAAATAAAAATTATATGTATTTATAGTGTACAACATGATGTTTTGATATATGCTTACATTGTGGAATGTCTAAATACAGCTAATTAACATATACATTACCACATATACTTATCATTTTTCTGTGTGGAGAAAACATTTAAAATCCACTCTTAACAATTTTCAAGTATATAATACTTTGTTATCAACTATAGTCGCCATCTTGGATAGTAAATCTCTTGAATTTATTCATGTGGTCTAACTGGAATTTTGTATCCTTTGATCAACATACCCCAATTCCTTTGACTCCCAACTCATAGTAACCATCATCCTATTGTCAGCTTCTATGAGCTCAACTCGTTTTAGATTTCATATATATGTGAGCTCACACAGTGTTTGTCTTTCTGTGTCTTGCTTATTTCGCTTAGCAAAATGTCCTCCAGATTCATCCATGTTGTTGAAAATGACATAACTTCCTTTTTTAAGGCTGAATAGTATTCCATTGTACATACACACCACATTTTCTTTTTTAAGGCTGAATAGTATTGCATTGTACACACACACCACATTTTCTTTATCTATTCATCAACTGATGGACACTTAGGCTGACTCCATATCTTGGTTACTGTGAATAAGGCTGCAGTGAACATGGGAGGGCAGCTATTTCTGATATACTGCTTGTATTTCCTTTGAGATGCCTAAAAGTGGGATTGCTGGGGTCATTTGGTACTTCTATTCTTAGCTTGAGGAACCTCCATACTATTTTCCGTAATGATTGTAATAATTTACATTCTCACCCGCAGTGTGCAAGTTATGTTCTCACCCATCTCCTCATCACCACTTGTTATCTCTTGTATTTTTCATAGTAGCCATTTTGACAGGTATGAGGTGATATCACATTGTGATTTGGATTTGCATTTCCCTGATGATTAGTGATGTTGAGCATTTTTCCGTACACCTGTTGGCTTTTTGTATGTCTTCCTTTGAGAAATGTCTTTTCAGGTCTGTTGCCCATTTTTAAGTCAGGTTATTTGTTTTCTTGCTATTGAGTTGCTTGAGTTATGTATTTTTAATATTAACCCTTATTAGATGTATGATTTGCAAATATTGTCTCCGATTCTGCAGGTTTGTCTCTTCACTCTGTTGCTTGTTTCCTTTGCTGTGCAGTTACTTTCTATTTTGATACAATCCCATTTGCCTATTTTTGCTTGTGTTGCTCATGCTTTGGGGATCATATTTTTAAAAAATCTTTGCCCAAATCAGTGTTATAAAGCTCTTTCCCATTGTTTTCCTCTAGTATTTTTACAGTTTCTGGTCTTATGTTTAAGTCTTTAATCCATTTGATTTGATTTTTGCATATGAGATAAGGGCTAAAAAATCCATTTAAATTCTAATTTGAGTAATACAGTCTGCCACTTAAAATTACTCAAAATGCCATGACAGGGCAAGACTCCATCTCAAAAAAAAAAAAAAAAAATTACTCAAAGTGCCTTGTAAATTATAACACTTTGTACAAACATAAGGTCCATCACGATGTTACTGTTTATTTTCCTTGCAAATCTCATTAGATTGCTTTACCATTTCATCTGTCTTGAAATTTTGCTTGGTGTTAATGAACAGGGTGCGAGTTCTTTAATGCTTTTGGGAATGCTTTATGAAAAAAAAAGGTAGTTACATTATACAATTTCTATGGTGCCCTTCTGCCCAAACCTGCCACGACTGTATGAGTCTAAATGATAACCGTGCTCTGATTCTACTGATGGAAGTATTTCAGGAATGTGAGTAGTTGCTGTGTGGACAACTGCATAAAGTCCTTCACACCACTTCATATAAGAGGGCCTAGAAAAATTCCCATGACTTTGTGCATTAGCTCACTTGTTCACATTTCACTTCACATAATGCTCTTCTCCTTCTCACCTCCCTGCATCTCTCTGACCACGTTCACCTTGCCTCCCCTCTTCTAGTACCAGTAAGTAAGCTTTCCTAGGCAAAGACAGAATCTCACCACAGCGAAATTTGCCTCAATTTCAATCAGCAACAGAGAGGGATAAACTGTCCAAATTAAGCTGCTTGATTACGGAAATTAATCTTGTCATTTAGCATCCCTGTTCTGCAGAACAGGGCCTTTGATTAGCCTCCTTGTTTCAGAATATTACAAGCAGACGTTTATTAAGCAGAAGGCTTTTTTTTTTTTTTGTAGTCAGGGAAGTCAGAGGAAAAGTAAAGGTAGCAAGAAGCTTCTTAAAAAGGGCACCAAGTCAAGGACTATCAGTCTGCTTCTGAGTCTGTCTCACAGAGCAGGACTCTCATAGAATCAGGAAACTCAACCGACCCACCCAGCTTTGGATGGCTCCTCTGATGGGAAGTTTATGCAGCAGCAGAAAGATAATCCATAATCTGTTACACTTTTAGTAATGGAATGAGCCTTTTGACCTAGAAACAAATGATGATTCTAGATGACATTATGCGCGGTAAAGTAAATGCAAATGTGTGGGACATCTGCTGCCTTTCTAAGGCCATACACTCTGGCAGTTCTGAATTATTATGTTAGTGCCTAGATTGAGAAAGCCATAAAGATTGCATGAGTGCTCTTGGGAGTGGGGGACAATGGGGGACATTCTCTGTTTCCCATCAGTGTGCATCAGCATTTTTAAACACTGAAGGGGTGCTAACTGATGGGCAATTTGCTTCCTAGCCCATATTCTAAATCTCAGAGCTTCTAAGGCCACTTTGAGTTTGCTAGAAAGAACAGAGTTAAGTATAACCTGATCCCAATTCACACAACTTTCTGGTAGAAGGGCTCTAATAGCCCAACTTACACCAGTCCAGAGGAAACTCAGCACAGAGCAATGGAGAAATTCAGGGCAGATTCCCAGCACATGATCAAAATGGCTGAGAATGCCTGAGGGGCTCCCAAGCCCTACAGAGTTCAGAGCTCAGGCTATCATGAGCCAACAGAAAAAGCAACACTAGGAGAAAACCAGTCATGACAGAAACAAAACCAAACAAACCAAAAACAGCTTAATAACAGATTCTATCCTCTTTAGTTGGACCTAAACATCTTCTTAGAACAAGAGCAAAGAAACATAATCAGGGTGATGACCTAGAATACAGTGGAGGTATAAGAGGATTTCTCAGCCATGGCACTATCAACACTTCGGGCAAGACAATTCTTTGATGTAGGGGGCCTGTCCTGTGCATTGTAAGATGTTTAGCAGCATCCCTGACCTCTACCCTATAGATGCCAGTATCAACCCCACCCCAACTTGCCAAATGTCTTCTGGGAGTGAAGTTACCTCATCAAGAACCACTGCTCTTGAATATTACCAGTCCCAGAAAAACCAATTTCCTAATTTCCCAAATAAGCTCACTATACACTTCAACTCTTTATGAGACAACAAGGTGTAGTAGGAAGATCAGGAAATTTAGTGGCCAAGAGGCCTATGATCAAGTCCCAGCCACTTTGTACTAAGCATGTGGATGTTAACTAAGGCAGTTCATCTCTGTGAGATTTCATGTCCTCATTTGTAAAATGAGAACAATAATAACCCCATTGCTGGACTTTTATGAGGATTAAAAGAGATAATAATGTATGTCTGATGCTGCTTATATAGGAGATATTTGAAAATAATGTTGTTATATCACTCAAAATCCTAAAATGCTAATCTGAGACAGAGAACCACTTGCCAAAGACAGAACTCATAAAGTAAAATATTAACCTGAGAGATGGTCACCATGAAGATTTGTCTTAAAAGGGTATAAGAAGGAAAAAAAAAAAAAGAAATAAATCAGCAACTCCCACTAGAAGATGAGTTCCTCAAAGGCAGGAATAAATTATAACTAGCAGTACTAAATGAATACTGAATAAATGGATAAACCTATCTGAATTGGCCTTTTGTCCCACTTTTGTGCCCCCGTCCTTACTATCTAATCTTCATCCAGCAATCAGAGTACTCTTTTGTAAACAGAAGCTCTCCAATTTTTGTCTATATGCTTAGAACATGACCCAGAAATGTCAGGCTGGTTTGTGGGGCCCAGTCTGCCTCCCTGACCTCATCTCGTGCCTCTCTCCCGAGCCTTTCTGCTCTAGTCAGGAGGTCTTCTCGCTCTTCCTTGAACTTCCAGAATCATTCCTGCTCAGGGCTTCTCTGCTTGCTGTTCTGAACCTAGAGAGCTCCCCATTCTTTCCTACCCTTCAGGTTTTTGCTCAGACACCATCGCTTCCGAGAGACCTTCCCTACCATCCTGTTTAAATGAACCCCCCGCCCCCCACCAACCTCCAATATTCTTTATCCTCTTACAGTACTTACTTTCTTCATAGTACTTAATTCTGCCTCAAATCATTCTTTATTTCAAGACAGAGTCTTGCTCTGTTGCCCAGGCTGGAGTGCAATGGCGCGATCTTGGCCCACTGAAACATCTGACTCCCAGGTTCAAGTGATTCTCGTGCCTCAGCCTCCTGAGTAGCTGGGATATTTGTGTGTGTGCGTGTACATTTGGTTTTCCATCTGTCTCTGCTACTAAAATGTTTCATTAAAACAGGGATTCTACTGTGTCTACTCAGTAGCTTCAAGGTCTATCCTATAATGGGCACTCAGTAAGTATTTGTTGATTGGATGTAGTTGTGTGAATGACCTTGTGGTTATTCTAAAGGGCTTTATTATTTGTGAGCGGAGCCCGTATATTTTTCCAGCAGCCTGCCTCCCTTCGTACAAGTCCCTAAGAAATGGAATAATCCCATTAGTAGTGAATGAACAATCAGTTTGTATGTCTATATCCCACTCTAAACTGAACCTGAAGGCAGATTCTATGTCCTTGTTCTTAATAGTTACTGCACTTCTAATGCCTATACAGTGTCTGGCAAAAATGTTGATTTCTCTTAACTGTCAGATGAATCAGAGGAACAAGAAATCATACTCTTTGCTACTGTCAACACATTCAAATCGTGGGCCAATTACTCCTACTGTATCAGAAGAGGGCCACAGAAAACCTGTCTTCTCCTCCTTCCAATACCCCTAATACATCTCCACAAATAACCATCTACCACCTGGTCTGAAAAGTCCCACTCTCTGAATTGAATTAAGGTGCCAATGAGCAATAAAACATTAGCTATATGTCACATTGAGAAGGATTAATTTATTGGGTCCAGTAGTGAGATTCATTTATCTGATCATTAGCCACTGCCACCTATGGCAACTGACCAAAAACAGAGGCCTAACTTCACTGAAATGGACATCAGGTATTTATAAGTGTTCAGGAAGGGGATAATAAGAAAAATGCCAAAATAGAGTTGACAGCATGAAAACCAAACACTCTCTCTTCCTATTCTCATTCGGTAAGGGTCAGGGTTTATTCAGAAATGACTTAGTCTTGTAAAGAACATGATCACTCAGCTGAGCACGATGGCTCATGCCTGTAATCCCAGGTTTTTTGTTTGTTTGTTTGTTTTTTGGTTTTGGTTTACTTTGGGAAACTGAGCCGGGAGGATCGCTTGAGTCCAAGAGTGCAACCAGCATGTGCAACATTGGGAGACCTCAACTCTACAAAATAAAAACTTAGCTGGGCATGGTGGCATGTATCTGCATTTTCAGCTACTTGGGAGACTGAGGCAGGAGGATCACTTGAGCCCAGAAGGTTTGAGGCTGCAGTGATCCATTAAAGAACCACTGCACTCAGCCTGGGTGATAGAGTGAGACTCCATCTTTTAAATAAATAAATATGGTCACTATTGCCACAGAAAAATCAAGGAAAGTCCTCCCTGTGCCAGTGCGATGACATTCTGGACTCTATTATTTATCTGAGGGCTGCAACAGGTATTTCCCGCATTTCCCCTTATAAAGTAGAACACTCCAGGCTTAACATGTGAAGCTGTGGGATCAGGCAACTAACACACTAGCCTGATTGGAGAGTGGAGAGTGGACAGCAATAAAAGGCTTCTAGTTTGGAATTAGGCACTGAGGTCATCTTTTAATGGAGACAAGGAATGGAGGAGACATTAAGGGAAATGTATGAACATGTAGTAAATATACAAAGCTTGGGGTTTATGAATGGGCCTCAAGGGATCCTTGAATTCCCTGAAACTGCATGCAGCATTTGGTAAGTGGATACTTTTCCAGAAAAGGGGTCTATAGTTTTCATTAGATTCTCAAAGGGCTCCATGACTCATTGCCAATCTTTTATAGAAGTCTTAAAAGAAAAAAAGTAATATATTCTGTATTCTGAAGACATACTGGTGTTCACAGGCAGGGTTAAAGTTTTGAGTCAATTAACCCCTCCAATATCCATAAAAATCAATCAAACAAACATGTACTAAGCCCCAAACTATATAAAAGACATTGTGCAGCCCCACTTTTAGGTGTATGCCCAACAGAAGAAACTTAAAAAAAAAAAAAAAAAAAGTCAGGATTCTTTTCTTCTACATGGGAACAAAATTCTTAGCAAAATGTTGACTGAAATAACTTCTGGGATTACAGGCGTGAGCCACCATGCCCAGCCCTGAAATAATTTCTGGGATCATGCATTGAGACTGAATTTTATTTGCCTATTACATTATCCTTTCCCACTATGTATTCTCCCTAATCTCTGTTTTCATCTGTATATATCTTTTTTTTCCATTTTTCCTCTTCTCATGTTCAACTAAACCTATTTCAACTGTAGACATTTTCCATGAGCAAAAATTCTGCTACACTACTTTGCATTCACTGAAGAAATATTAGTACAATATTCAACAAATGAATACTGCAAATGAAATAAATTAAGAATTAGTTTTTTTAATCTATCAAGACTGAGAAAGCTGTAAGAGATTAGAGCATAATGTCTGAAAGACATGGAAGTGAGGAACAGAACTAAGAAAATGAACAGTAAGATCAGATATGTTGACTCAGGGTGTTTATTATAGACACAAGGTATTTAAAACCATGAAACTATTTGCATTGGAAATGGAGAGATAATAGACTTGTCCTTAACGTGACAACTGTAGACATCTGTAGAGGATTTCATGAATCATGGCAAACTTGTAACCAGATATTATTACTTGCAACAAGGTAAGTAATTGGGAAGTTTTGGGAAATTTTATATAAAACTGGAAATCAAAAAAAGTAAAGCCCAAGCAATAAAGCTATTTAGAGTCATCCATTTGAATGCTAAATATCAGAATTATGATATAAGGGCAGAATACGAGTGAGGCAAAAATCGGAACCAGATGGCAAAGGAAGCATGTGAATATGTTGTAAATTCCAAACATTACTACAGTTCTGGGACGCTGGGTACCAAGAATTGGAAACAGGATGAGGAGAAAATGTTTGGTGGCAGCAATAACAACAAAAGCAGTGCAGGAGCATCTAAATAACAGTAATAATAGTAGCTAGCATTAATGAGCCCCTACTATGCTCTAGTGCCTCACACATATTCTCACTGCATCCTAATGACCACTCTATAAGATTCTACAGCAGATGAGGAAGCTGAGGTCAGAAAGATGAAGGCACTTGCCAAAGGTCATTTATACAGGACTTAGAGCTAAGCCTGCCTAATGTCAAAATGCTAATTCATTCAATATGATATAGGCTAAAAGTAGTGAGCAATTTTGAATTCATTCCTTTTTTGAAGTGAGTCCATACATGTCAATATGGGTGCGTCCAATCTCACAAAACAAGTATTAAAATTACCTGTCTTGAGTTGTTTTCTTTTTTCCTTGCCTTTCATTAAGTTGAACAGCCTTACCTTTGGAGATATTTGAAAATCACAAGACTAATAGTCTGTATGCTTCTGTGCACATGTATTCTCATGCATCAGCAGTGGATTCTTCAGATCAACATGGGCAATGACTCAGAGGTGAAAATGATAAATGTGTCACCACTTGAGGATTCCCAAAACTGATTCCTTTGAGGGGAAATAGGAAAGTTACCATAGACAAAAAGTCATCAGGAAGGAAGCGGTGGAGATTTAGAGTTGGAATTAAATGTTCAGGTTTCCAGGGAATCTGCTAAGTGTTTAGATTTAGGAACTTAATGCCTAATATACAAAACTCTTACAAAAGATGTGAAGGCTGGCAAATGATCACTTTTGTTGTTAGAGTATTCCTCAGTGTGCACTAATTCTCAGCTAGAGGGACCATGAAGGGAGCGAAGAGCCAGGCCAGATCTCACATGCTATGTTTAGCCATTAGGGTTGGCTGGATGACCAGCAAAGGAGGGAGTCATTAAAAAGCAAGCTTTTGTTTGTTTGTTTTAGTGTAATGCTTATTTTGTATGTTTTGGGACTTATGACAAATTTCACTGGGCCACTAACAGTTACAAAACAGCCTACAAATCAGTTCAGTACCTAAGAAGAAAACCAATGAATTTCAGTGAATAATGAGAATTGCCTCCAAGTAACAAAACCTTTTCTCTACTATTACAGATTTTCACAAGGAAATTTAAGTTCCCTTAACCTATTTTTTACTCCATTATCAAATTATGGACATGAACAGCCTTGCAGCACTGTCCAACAGAACTTCCAGTGATGACAGAAATGTTTTACATCTGTGCTGTCCAATATGATAGCCAATGGTCCCATGTGGCTATGGAGCATTTGAAATGAAGCTCATACTACTGAGAATTTAATTTTAAATTTATTTAATTTTAACTAATTTAAATTGAAATCTAAATAGCCACTGGCTAGTGGCTACTGTATTGGTCACCACAGGAACTTCAGAGCATTGAGAGGGCCTAGATTCTTATTTTCTAGTTCTTCTTGTCTATGAATGTTATTTTCAACCCTTCCCTTAAGTTTCATCTCTTTGATTTTTAAAACCATCTTTAAATGTTGATCTCGTTTTTCTAGATTTTGTTTATACTGTATCTTTGTCTTAGGTTAAGATATCTAAAATTAACATTTTATAGGTCAAAAACAGTACAATATCAGCAATCTTACATGATTCAACTTTATATAATGGGTCATAGGCTTCTTCAATATGACCTAGATGTAGCACAATGCTATACACTTAGGAACCATCAGTGGTCAAATAAATGAAAGAATAGGTGACTAAATATTGGTTGAATAAATGAGTGACAAAGTCAGATAGGCAGCAAACATCTGAGAAGTACTCAGGGTACTTTTCCTCAGATGACTTCAATTTATTGGTATTGAGATTCAGCCATGAAGCAAAAACCTCTTAGAATATGTTTCAGTCCTGAATTCAGTAAAGGCATCATTCAGAACAGACAAGACAAAAAAAAAAAAAAAAAAAAAAGACACATAGGAACTTCTGACACCATAACAATAAAACAATCACAGAGTATCGAGAAATTCACAAATTATTTGAACAGAAAATGATTTAAAATAATAAAGAGTGGGTTGTTTATTGAGGAAGGAAATGAAATCATTAGAGATGGGAGATTTGGAGATATGTGCTAGAAAAGCTTGAAGAGACTACAGAAAATATGTATGAACATTCTAATAAAGGGCTTTGGGGAGTATTTCTATGTAATAAGAGAATCCGAGAAGTTAAAAAAAAAGATTGCTGGTTTTTAGTTTAACAAAATAAGCTGTTGCTGCAGACAACCTTGCCTAGTGTTGTTCATGGAAGCTCATTATGCCTAACTTTGAAGTGAAAAGGTAGGGTTAAAATACTCATGTATTTTCTTTCTCCCATTCCAAAAATGTGCTTATATACTTTCACCTTTCTTCTTCTTATACTTACATTCATGGTTTTCATTTGACGTCATTCCTTACACAATAATCTTTCCATTAAAAGAACACAAGCAGGTGATAACTGAAAGTGTAAAGCAACATCTCATGTCAAGGGAACCAAATACATGCACATGTGCACACACACACACTCCCTGCAGTTCCTCAGGTATGAAATGATGCCACCAACCCACTGCTAGCAAGACATACACTTAAGAGGCATTTGCAGAGTGAGAAAGAATTTACAATGACTCATCTGTGACCTTTCATCTGGTCCACATGTGTGAAAAACAGCACACGTGGACAAGTCATCTGAAGGATGAGACCACCCTATGTGGCTAGATATTAGAGATGACAGGTCTCTAAAGGGACTGATATTGCAGCTCTAGTTCAACAGATTACAAAATAGGTACAAGGACCTGTCACCTACAGTACTATGGGACTTAACAACAGGACCTAGAAAAGTAAATGGTTATGGAAATGACAATTGATAAGACAACATAACTAATATTCTCCCCATCCTTCTGAAAAATGTCCAGAAAATCTAAGGTTCAGGCTTTCTACCAGTGTTTTGAACTAAGGTCCTTTTTACCCCTCATTTTCCTGTACTTAAAAGAGTCCAGAATAATAGGTTACAATGAGATTTCAATGATAAAGTCACAGTTTGGATAAGATACCAGCAGGCTTTTTTGGAGCCCATGCTATAAGAAGCATGGAAATTCCACTCTGGGAAGGAGTGAGCAGCAGACCTGGTTTCCATAGCACTACCATGGAAACAGCTCTCTGTGACTCTGTGCCTCCAGGCCTTCTGAAACTAAAGCATCGCTCCAACACCCACCTCCATATCACATGCCCCCAACCCCCTCACAAATGATTAAAGAGTGTCTTGAGAAAGTGGGGTCCTAACAAGATAATATATGTTATATGCATTATGTGTGTGTACATTAATGTCCTTCAAAGAAGATTTTAAAATTCAGATGTTTCTTCCTCTTTTATTGGGGAACGGGCTGCTAAAGAAGAGAAAAATAAAAGCCTAAGCAATCTAAACCTATGTCAAAAAACCCTACACTTGAAATTGGAAAAATACAAATCTTGCCAAGCAGTATATTAAAGAGATGGGCCTACTAATCCCATGCATTGGGTTCTTTTATCTTCTTTAGTCTGCCTGGAATGCCAGTATACAAATACAAAGGACTTAATTAACTGTTAGAGCCAACAAGAGGCTCTTTCCTATCTTTATCATTGAGGGTTTGGTGCAGGATTTTTTTTTTTTTTCTCAATTTCTATCCCTTGGTCATAATTTTGCAGGAACAAAAGTTTGCAAATGGTTTTCTAGAATCAGAAAAGTCCAACAGAAGAAAGCATGGGCTCTTTAGCTAGCTTTGTAGCCCTTGTGCCTCCTTCTCTGATGTCTCCAAGGGGGTAAATGACAGCCAAACAGCGGTGCAGTGGTCCAGAATCTGGTTCCACAGCGTGTACTCTAGCTGGGCTGGAGCAATGCCCACTGACCAGGAGCAAACCAAAGGTCAGGAAGCCTGTTAGTCAGCAGATGCTCAGGAACTCAATGGGGTATATCAGAAAGGCTCTTAGACCAGCAGCACAGTCCACACACCAGCCACAGGATTGTAGCTAGAACCCTTGAAATCCCATTTCTGTTTTCAACTCTTTCTCCACCTGATAAAATAAAATTGGGACATTAATTCTAGCACATGTGGAATGCAAGAATGCACAAAAGCATTATATCCGAGAAGAACCTGTCGCTACAGTTGCTGGTCAAATTGTTGAGAGGAAACTTAATAAAGGGAAGTTTCAAAAATTTGCTGACTGGAGAATGGTTATTATTTTTTTAAATGTCTCCAGAATAACCCAATGATGAGTAAAGATTAAGGAGAGCCCACATACATAGGCAAAGACATTTCAAGTCAGGCCACGGGTTTCCAACAGCTCAGAAATGGTTCTTCTGGGTCAAACAACTAAAATGCTCTGTCATTATTTCTATACCCAACAATTCTCCTCTGTCTACCTTGCTGAGTGCTGTGAAATGGAAAGCAAAGCTGGGATCAGTCAGAGTTAGACAACGGGGAGTAAAATAAGACAGGAGTTCTGAATTATTCATTTTTATTTATGTATTGTAGTGGCAATTGTTATAGTTTTTTTGTTTCTCCTAGATGTTGAGATTGTAAAAAGAGGACTGAATAATTCAGCGTGACTCAAGAAATCATAAATGGAATGCTATCTGGGCAGTGAATGCCTATGAAATAGGCTCATTTTATTGTTATTCTTAACATTTGTATGCTATGTTGATTTATAATTTAATAACAACCTATGATGGCACTAATGAATGCAATAATATTTGCAAGGCATTTCAATATTCTCAACGTGAAAAGGACTGAATTGTCCCACTCTCTTTATTTTTACCAAAGAGCAGGAAGGAGCCAGCGACCCAGTGGGAAAGAAAAGGGGACATACTGGAACCAAAGGCCATTCCAAGAAGTCAGAGCCCACACATGCCACAGGCACATTTCTGGGTACTAATTCATGCCCTGGTTGTTTGAGCACTTGTGCTAAGCTCTGCACGCAATTTTATTTCATACCACTGCAAGCCTAGAGGCAAGGCAGGATTTATTTTTTAAAAGGGATATTTCAGTATAAGAGTCACAGGTAAGTTGGGGAAACACAGAAAGTATAAATTTCTCATTATTCTTAGAGACCGAGAAGCCAAAGCTCCAAGTCAAACCTCATACAGTTAAATCTCTTTGTTCATTATACCTGTTTCACAAAGGCCGGGAATGCTGCTTGAGAGAACCAAATAAAAATGAGTAAAGAAGAGAGAATAGAAAGTAGTTTCAAGAAGAGAACATCCATTCTCTTAAGATTACTAGCCCTCAACTTTCCATTAAAGACAGAATCATCATGACAGCGCCTATCCCAGGGACTGGTCCAACCCTTTCTTTGGAGCCTTCGTGAGTGTTTCACACCAGAGATGTTGACGGCCTTTTGTGGCAGACAAATCGTCATATGGGGTCTCTCTCATCCTAAAAGCTGTTTAGCAACCCTAGCCCAGCCCATGAAGAGAGAGTAATACTCTACAGCCACATAACCTCTAAAGAATACATTCACACATTTCCAACACCTATGAGAGTTTTATAAGCTCAACTGTGTCCCTCCAATGTTTATATGTTGAAGGCCTAACCACTAGGACCTAAGAATGTGACCGTATTTGAAGATAGGGTCTTTAGGGGGTGATTAAGTTAAAGTGAGGCTGTTAATCCTAATCCAATCTGACAATGGTCTTTATAAAAAGAGGAAATCGGGACACACAAGAAGACAACAGGACACAGCTGTTTAGAAGAAAGACCATGTGAGTGAGGACACAGAGAGAAGGTGGCCATCTACAAGCCAAGGAGAGGCCTCAGGAGAAACCAAATTTCCCGACACTTGATCTTGCACTTCTAGTCTTCCAAACTTTGAGAAGTATATTCCTGTTGTTTGCACCACCAAGTCTGTGGTATTTTGTTACTGGAGCCCTAGAAAACTAAAACAGGGACAATACCTCCTCCAACTGAGAACCAAAACAAGGTTCTATGCATCTTCAAGACTCAGCTACACTCATCTTGTCCAAAAACCCCTACTAATCCCTGAAAGGAAATATATAATAAATCCCCACTTCTTTAAGATCCTAGGAAGAGGATGTGTTTCCTAGTTCAAAAATTTTTCAGATTTTAAAAAGGTAATAGGGTGTATTTACCAAATACTACCTAGCACTATCCTAGGGGTGTCTGGGGCAAGATACTATAATCAAACACATAAATATTTCTCCCACAAAACATAAAAATATGAACACTTTTAAGATTAAGTTAAGACTACAAACAGTTTTACATCACTGTATGTCAGATTTTGCTGTCAAATACATTCACATTTGTTTGTATTTTAATGCTAAATAAACTACAAAAAAAAACCCTTTGCTTTTCAGAACTTGTTGGATTTCAGAGTGGCAATTAAGAGACTGTGGACTTGGTCAACTTCCCTTAACAAAATGAAATCCGGAAGGTCCAGGGTCCATGCATAAATGGAGACTTCCAGTGAACAGGAGCAACCAACAAACAACCTCAACTTCCTACATTGAGGTTTCCTTTTCCTCATAGGACTCTCCCACTTGGTTCCTGACCTGAGGTGAGTCCTACTCTCCTTGAATCTCTGACCCAAGTTTAGACTAAACCTCTCCCTTAGTTTTCCTTATCTCTGATAAACTAAGCTACGATTTTCCAAAAGATTGTACTAAATTCCAAGACACGCCAAAGAGGAAACAAACACAGCCATGCTGACCCTACTCTTGCTAGCTAACTCTCAGAGGCTTATAGTCCCGATGGAGCCCACATGAGCCCCCAAGAGAAGTGAGACAATCAATAGCCAAATAACAATGCCATCCTAATCTCTACCACCTGGGGACACAACCCTATATATTTGATACTACTCTGCTCTACAGTAAAGTGGAGAAGAAGTTGTCATTTCTCTGACCATGTATAGCCACCTACCCAAGCTCATATATTTATTCAATAAATATTTATTAAGCACCTATTAGTTTCCCCAAGTCAACTCTTAGTTGACTAGAGATATAACAGTGAGTAAAACACTGAATTTATCCTCATGGAGCTTCTTAGAAATTGTTTTTCTCTGTATTCTGACAGCACGAATTGTTCACCCCTGTTACAGTACTCAATTCATTTTAATTGTTAAGTGTCAGCTTTCCTTACTAAAGTTCAAGCTTGTTATGGGAAGCAACCATGTTCTATTTATTTTTCAAGCATATAGCACAATGCTTGGCCTACATTAGGGAGCTAGATAAATGTTGATTAAATTAATGAAAAAATGAACTGGGATGAGGGCAAACCTGGTTCCTAAATGCTATCCATTTTCTCTTTTAACTATCTGAAAGGAAATCCTTCCTCCTTTTCCCCACTGCTGAGCCTTTGCTATCTCTTGGCTGAATTGCTTTAACAGCCTGGTAACTAGCCTCCCTGCCCACAAAATCCACCCTCCACACTGCTACCAAGAAGAGCTTTCTATAATAGGAATTTGATTCTTCCCCCTTTTAAATTCTACTGCCCACAGAATGAGGATTAAACTCCTTTGAATAACATACATGGCCCTTTACAGTCTGCCCCAACTTGTTTTTTTCTTATTTTCCAATTTCCTTGTACTTCCTACCACACAAAGTTTGCCCCAGTTACCGAGAACTACTCAATGTGCCTAAAATACCCTCTGCTCTTCCTTCTCTGTACCTCTGTTCATGCTGTTCCATTTTTCTCAAACGCTTTCCTACTATTTCTCTCTTCCCACTCTGTCCCCTACCCTAAACCACCTCCCAACCTGAAAAACTCAAGTATTGTTCAGGGCCCAGCTCAAGTGTCATTTCTTACATAGAGTTTCTCTAACTCCTCAGGCAGTCATCTTCATCCTCTGAAACCAAGCAATGGAGTAAAGGTGGATTCTAGGACAGAGGCCTCTGTTCAGCCATCACATACACACATACCATACGGCTCAGAGGAGGTAATTCTTGGCCCCAAATCTGAACTGTGAAATGCATCCCTTTGCCTTTAAGAGGCAGTGGCTAAAATGCAAATGTCTGAAAGATGCCTCATATGCAAAGGCTAACCTGATGATCCCTTCCATCTTATCAGGGTTTAGTTAATGGCCAGGTGAGCAATAGAATGGGGCTGGTATTAAGAAGAAGGCAGAAGACAGAAAGGAAGAAAAGTGCTACATAAAAAGAGGTAGCATAAAACAAACTTTCCTTATTTCACCATTTGTCTAGGATCAATCCTGGCTCTATGTACTAATCTTGATCATTTTGTCATTTAGAAAAATTGTAGCTCCAGGCGCTGGGCAATGTTCCTTTGGAGCCATATATGATTGACAAAGACATGTCCACTATTCTCAAACAGCTTACAACCTAGTGAACTATTGAATTCACAAGAATTTCAAGTCCATCATTCTAACCAGTGCCAGATGTTCTTTTACCAACCAAACTTAAAGTGAAGAAAATAAATTCCTTGAAGTTTTCCCGACTTCTAAACATTACTTTCTCTATTACACAGAATAAATATGGGAAGCAGCAAGAAGCCTGCCATAAATATTCTCGATCTCAGCCACGAAATATGTCCTAATTCTAATATATATAAAGTATCAAGTCAAATCAAAATCAGGGAATGATGCCGAAGACAATTTAATTTCCTCTGCTTTTCTACTCTGCCTTCTGAACTATAAGTATTTCCTAAAGGGCTGGTCCTAAAGTCTTATGGAATTTTTAGCACAAGAGCTTCAAAGGGAATTTGGATGTGCAAAGAGAGAAGAAGACAATACCTCTACAAAAAAAATGATGGAATCATACTTTTAATATATTTGGTTAAAAATAATGTTACCACTCTTCTAATATATTAGGTCAAGAGAAGCTGAACAATCTAACAGATTCTGAAAGGTATCTGTAAGGTAGGTCCACCCTGTCAGTTAGGCAGTAATAAAAGATCTAAACATAATCAATTGGGCACTGGAATGAAGCTGTGAGAGTTAGAAGTACAAATAACGGTCTATGCACTTACAATCTATTTGGTAAGATGCAGTATGTCAATGAAGAAAGGCAAATATGATAGAATAAGACAAAGGGTAAAGAGATATAAACAGTTAAGAAATGAAGGTATGGGGTAATACTAGAAACTGTTCATTGAGAAGATTCTACATGTCAGGCACTTTACAATACCTCGTTAAGTCTCACAAAACCATACTAAAGCACAGTGATAAAAAGTTATCTTACCTGACAAGATCAGGACAAACAAGAAACTTTGGTTAAGCAAGAAACATTTACTCTTTACACATTTTAAGTCAAAATATATAAATGTGCATACATCCACCAATCTTTTGATATAGGAACAAAGCCTTCTTTTGATCACTGATTTGATGACTGGCGTTCCTATCTTTCTTATATAAATGACACCCAATCCTAGTTGCAATTCCTTAAAGATACTTCTAAGGGTTGAGGATCATTTCTTTATTCCATACGGATAGCCAAATATTTCAATATCATTTATGGAAAAGCCTTCTTTTTCCATTAAATTACCCTGGCATTGTTATTGAAAATCAATTGAACGCATAAGTATAGGTTCATTTCTGAGCCCCATTCTGTTCCATTGATTTGCATATCTGTTCTTATGCCAATGCCACATTGTCCTTTATAGCAAGTTTTAAGGTAATGCAATTCCCCCAACTTTGTTCTTCTTTAAAACTGTATTGACTATTCTAGGTCCTTTGTATTTCCATAAATTTTTTATAATGACATCAATTTCTACCCCTACGTTGAAAAAAACTCCACTGGGCTTTTTATTAGGATGGAGATGAATCTAAAGATGAAGGTAGAGAGTTGAAATCTTAAAATACTGATTCTTTTGATCCATAAGCACAGTATAGTTTTCCATTTATTTAAGTCTTCAATTTTTCTCAGCAAGGCTTTACAGTTTTCAGTGTAGGGGTCTTGAATATGTTGAGATATATATATATATAATTTTTTCCATGGTTTTGATGCTACTGTAAATAGTATTTTATTTAAATTTTTAAAATTGATAATTCTCCACTAGTATATAAAATACAATTGATTTTTATATATTAACTTTGTATCTTATAATCTTCCTAAATTCATCTAAGTTCTAGTGATTTGATGTAAATTACTTATAATTTTCTGCATAGAAGATTATGTCATTTGTGAAGGAAGATGGTTTTACTCTTTCCTTTCTCATCAATATTGTATTTCTTTTTCATACTTTATTCCATATGCTACAACCCTTTGTATAAGGCTGAGTGGAAGCAGTAAAGGCAGACATCCTTGCCTTTTCCCAAGCTTGGGGAAAATATATTCACTTTTTCACTATTAAGTATGATGTTGGCTATAGGTTTTCCATACATATCTTTATCAGGTTGAGGAAGACGTTCTGCATTTAGTTTATGAGAATTCTCACCATGGATGAGTGTTCAACTTTTTCAAACTATTTCCTGCATTATTGAAGTGATCATATATATTTTTTCATATTAATATATTGAATTACATTAATTTTCAAATGTTAAACCAACATACTGGGATAAACACCTCTTAGATATGATGTATTATCCTTTTTATATCTTGCTGGATTTCCATTAACTAATGTTTTTTGAAGACTTTTGCTCCTACGTTCATGAGAAATATTGGTATATAATTTTCTTATAATATCTTGTCACTTATTGGTACCAAAAGAATACTGATAAGAAGTTAGAAAATGTCCCCTTCCCTTCTATTTCCTGGAAGAGTGTGTGTAGAATTAGTATTGTTTTTTCTTTATATGTTTGGTAGAATTCATCAGTGAAGCCATTTGGGCTTGGCATTAACTTTACAAGAAAGATTTTACCCAGGAATTCAGTTTCTTTGATATATAATGACTTACTATTTTTTTCTTCTTGAGTTAACTTTAGTAGTTTTGCATCTTTCAAGGTTACTGTCTATTTACCCAAGTCATCAAATTTATTGACATAAAGATGGTTATAATATTCTTTTATTAGCCTTTTAATTTTGATATGATCTATAATGATATCCCCCTTTCTTGCCTGATGTTGATAATTTACATTTTATCTCTTCAGTTCTGAGCCAGTCTTGCTAGAGATCAATCTTATTGATCTTTCCAAAAATCCAGCTTTAGGCTCTACTGATTTTCTTTAATTTGTCTATACTCTATTTCATTGATTTTCCTTCTTCATTTGTTTTCCTTCTGTTTATTCTATGTTTGTATTACTCTTCTTTTTCTAGATTCCTAAGGTGGAAACTTCAGATCATAGATTGTACATCTTTCTTCTTTTCTAATATAATCATTTAATTTTATAAATGTCCCTTGAAGCTCCGCCTTAGCCATATTGTATAAATTTTACTATGTTGTGCCAGGCGCGGTGGCTCAAGCCTGTAATCCCAGCACTTTGGGAGGCCGAGACGGGCGGATCACGAGGTCAGGAGATCAAGAGCATCCTGGCTAACACAGTGAAACCCCGTCTCTACTAAAAAATACATAAAACTAGCCGGGCGAGGTGGCGGGCGCCTGTAGTCCCAGCTACTCGGGAGGCTAAGGCAGGAGAATGGCGTGAACCCGGGAGGCGGAGCTTGCAGTGAGCTGAGATCTGGCCACTGCACTCCAGCCTGGGCGACAGAGCAAGACTCCATCTCAAAAAAAAAAAAAAAAAAAAAAAAAAAAAATTTTTACTATGGTGTTTTTCATATATTTCATATATTTCAGTCCAAAATATATCCTGAAGTCCTTTGTGATTTCTTTTTTGACTCATGCATTACTTAGAAGTCTAATGTTAAATTTCCTAAATTTAGGTATTTTCTAGCTGTAGTTCTGTTTAATTCTAATGTGGTCACAGAACACATTTTGTATAATTTCAATCAACTTACACTTGATAAGACTCATTTGATAGACTACTATAAGACTTATTTGATAGAATAGTGTCTATCTTGGTAAATATAACATACAAACTAGAAAAGAATATATATTCTCTCTCCTGTTGTTTGATGGAATATTCTAGAAAGGTCAATTTGGTCAAGCTGATATATATATATATATATATATATTTTTTTTTTTTTTTTTTTTTTTTTTTTTTTTTTTTTTTTTTAGATTGAGTTGCTCTTGTAGCCCAGGCTGGAGTGCAATGGTGTGATCTCGACTCACTGCAACCTCCACCTCCCGGGTTCAAGCAATTCTCCTGCCTCAGCCTCCCAAGTAGCTGGGATTACAGGCTTGCGCCACCATGCCCAGCTAATTTTTGTAGTTTTAGTAGAGACGGGGTTTCACCATGTTTGCCAGGCTAGTCTTGAACTCCTGACCTCAGGTGATCCACCTGCCTCAACCTCCCAAAGTGCTGGGATTACAGGCACAAGCCACCATGCCCGATGTGAGATTATATTCTTTAAGTCATTCATATTCTTAATATGTTTGGACATATTTATTCTAAAATTATTGAAAGAGAGTGTTAAAATCTCCAACTTTAAATGTAGTTTTGTTTCTCTTCTCTATCAGTGTTTTATTTGTTCTATCAGTGTTTGCTTAAATCTTTGTATTCAGGTGTACACACATTTAAGATTGTTACACCTTCTTGAAAAAATGGCCCACTTTTCATTATGAAATTTTCCTCCTCATACCTTATAATATTCCTTATCCTGAAGTCTATTTTGTCTGATAGTAACTTTCAGATTTCTTTGGCTTAACACTTTTACAGTATCTTGATCAATCTTTTTTTTTTTTCTTTTTTTTTTTTTTTGAGACATAGTCTTGCTCTGTCGCCAGGCTGGAGTGCAGTGGTGTGATCTCAGCTCACTGCAACCTCCGCCTCCCAGGTTCAAGCGATTCCCGTGCCTCTGCCTCCCAAGTAGCTGGGACTATAGGCGTACACTACCACGCCCAGCTAATTTTCTTATTTTTAGTAGAGAGGGGGTTTCACCACATTGGCCAGGATGATCTTGACCTCTTAACTTCGTGATCTGCCCGCCTCGGCCTCTCAAAGTGCTGGGATTACAGGTGTGAGCCCAGCCAATTAATCTCTTAATCTCTTTTAACCTATCAATGTATTTATATTTAACATGGATTTCTCATAAACAGCATATTTGGGTCTTGCTGTGTATCCAATCTGTCAATATATGTCTGTCAGTGGCATATTTTGGCCATTTACACTTAATATTATTATTAATATGTTCGGCTCTAAATCATTTTGCTATTTGTTTGCTTTTTTATCTAATCTTTGTTTCTTTTTTATTTTTTGCTTTTTCTTGTTTATTTTTAAGGGTTGTGTATTACTTCCACCATTATTAGCTATTCTCCTTGCCATTGTTTTGATGGTTTCTCCAGGACTGATAATGTGCTTCTTGAAACTGTTACACTCCTACTTCAAATAAAATTACACCAGGCCAGGTGCGGTAGCTCACTCCTATAATCCCAGCACTTTGGGAGGCTGAGGTGGGTGGATCACTTGAGGCCAGGAGTTCGAGACCAGTCTGACCAACACGGAGAAATTCCCGTCTCTAATAAAAATACAAAAATTAGCCAGGTGTGGTGGCACATGCCTGTAATCTCAGCTACTCTGAGGCTGAGGCAGTAGAATCGCTTGAACCCAGGAGGCGGAGGTTGCGGTGAGCCAAGATCATGCTATTGCACTCTAGCCTGGGCAATGAGTGAAACTTCATCTCAAAAAATAATAATAAATAATAATATTTGCCACTCCATAGATAGTATAGGACATTTCCAACAGTAAATTTCAACCCCCCCCCCCCCCCCCCAATTCTTAGGGCTACTTATGGCTGTTTTTAATATTTTTCTCTTTATTGTTAATTTTCAGCAATTTTATTTATAATGGTCCTTATTGCTGTTTTCTTCTTTTTTTTTGGTTTGGGATTTACTGAACTTATCATATGTTTTACTTCAATATACATCATAAACCCCACTATACATTGTTTAGGTTTTTGCTTTACATGGCTAGTTATTTTTTCAGGATTTTTAATAATGTTTATAAATTCCCACCAATTTACTATGTCTGATGCTCTTCAGTCCATTTTGTAGATCTAAATTTATATCTGATACCATTTTTCTTTTGCCTGAAAAACTTTAATAATTCTGAAGTACAAATGTACCATTGACTAATTATCTCAGCTTTTTTTCCCTCTGAAAGCCTTTATTTTGCCTTTATATTTAAAAGATATTTTTGCTAGGTGTAGAGTTCTTTGTTGAGAGGTTTTTATTTTTTTAATGTTTTTCAGTATTTTACGGACATCGGTCCATTTCTCCTGACTTGCATCAATCCATTTCACCTGACTTGCATATTTTATGATGAGAAATCTGTTGCCATTTTAACCTTTGCTAGTTTGAATATTGTATGTCTTTTTTTCCCCCTCTGGCTGTTTTAAATATTTTTCTCTTTATTGCTAGTTTTCAGCAATTTTATTTATAATGTGCCTTATTGTTTTCTTTTTTTTTTAGTTTGTGATTTATTGAACTTCTTAAATCTGTTGATTTGTCGTTTTTATAAATTGTTTTCACCAAATAATTTCATACAGTTTTAATCAAATGTGGAATTTTATTTTTATGCATTAACTCTTCCAATATTTTTTCCTTGTTTTTCCCTTCTGGGTCTCCAATTATACACATGTGGACTGATAGATAATTTCCTATGAGTCTCTAAAACAGTTCATGTTGTTTTTTTTTCTCTCTGTGCTTCATTTTCTTTTCCTATATTCTAGATCCTTCAGATTTTATTATAATGCCTAATCTACTTTTAATCTCATCCAGTTCATTTTTAGTTCAAATATTTTTTCCTTTAAGTTCCACTGGGTCATTTAAAAGATGTCTTTCATTTTTCTTCTTCATCATGCTCATGTCTTTCTTTACATCTCTGAACATATTTATAATAGGTTTTTTTTTTTTTTTTTCTGGTTGGGGGCATGGAGTTTCACTCTGTTGCCCAGTGTGGAGTACAGTGGCGTGATCTTGGCTCACTGCAACCTCCACCTCCCAGGTTCAAGTGATTCTCCTGCCTCGGCTTCCTAAGTAGCTAGAACTACAGGCGCAAGCCACCACCCCCGGCTAATTTTTGTATTTTTAGTAGAGACGAGGTTTCACTATATTGGCCAGGCTGGTCTCGAACTCCTGACCTCGTGATGCGCCCGCCTCAGCCTCCCAAAGTGCTGGGATTACAGGCGTGAGCCACTGCACCCAGCCTATAATAGGTCTTTTAATATTCTTTACTAATATTATGCACATCTTTGTTATTTCTGCATCTGTTTCTACAGAGGGGTCATATTTCCTACTGTGTATGTGTGTATGTGCATGTGCACATATTCATGTGTGTAATAATTTTTGAAACTCCTGTTTAAAATGTGAGACCTTTTTGGCAGGGAGTAGCATTCAGGTTAGTTTGTTCCTTTTTATGGCATTATCGAATAACCTTTATTTTAGCACTTATTTATCCCTGCCTGTAAGATATGGCTCTTCTGAGATCTCTATTAACTCTCAATGAGTTTTTTCTACTCTAGCTTAAGAGAACTAGAATGGCCTCTGGCCCAGTGGGAATTCTGGGAATTGTTCTTCTTATGGCTCCTTGGTAATTGTTTTTTCCCCTAGAAAGTAACCTTGTCCAGACATGGAATTTCACCTGTAATATGCACAGATTTGAGCAAAAACTCAAGAGGAACCCAGTGCATATTACCAGAGCTCCTTCTCACCTTAGGAATTCCATCCCACAAAATTCTCATGCCTTATCCTCCCCAAATGCTCATCTCTGTCTCCTCAACTCAGTGAAATTGCTGAAATCTGCTTGGGTTATTCCTCACTGAACCTCAGTCCTGGAATTATCTCCAGGTAAACAGCCTAAAAAAACCTTACTTTTCTTTTCTCAGGAATAACAATCCTGTGCTGCCCATGGTCCAATGTCTAAAAGTAGCCATTTTCTTTCCCCCCTTCCAATTTTCTAGTTATTTACAGTGGGAGGGTAATTTCAGACTGCCACAATCCCTCATGGCTGGAAGTGAAAGTATCATAATTTTTGTTTCTAATGTGCAAATCAGATCATATGGTTCCTGCTTATAAACCTACAATGGCTTCATATTACACATGAAATTAAATCCGAAGTCTTTACCATGGCCTCTAAAGATATACATTATCTGGTGCCTGTCTTTTTTTCTGACCTTGATTTCTACCAGTCTTCCCTTACTCACTATATTCTAGCCACATTTGCCTTCTTTCTGCTCTACACTTCCATCCTGGAGCCCTTCAACTTGCTGTTAACCCTTCCTAGGGTACTTCTACCATAGAAGAGACCATCACATAGGGGGCATCCTCTTATCATTTAACCTCAGTTCAAATTTACTTTACCTTCTTAGTAATGGCTTCACTGAACACACAATACAAACTAGCTACTCATCCAATCACCTTTCACTAAAAGATCACATTTGATTTTCTTAATAGAAATAACTGCTGTCTAAAATAATTGTTTATTGATGTGTGTTTTATCTGACCACTCCCAGAGCAGGAGATGTAAGTTCCATTAGATCTAAGATATGTCTATTTACCCCTGCATATCCACCACCTAGAAGAGGGTCTGCATATACTAGGTACTCAATATTTGTTGAGTTACATATTGTTTATTTTTAATGAAAATTCAGAACATAGAGATAGGCTTGTGACCTAGATTGATAAGAAAAGATGGTGCGGGAATTGAGTCCTTAACATTGCCACTGCCCTGTCTTTCTAATTGTTCTTTCTTTGCTGTCACTCCTGCCTTATCATCTGCAGTCCTGGCCTAACAGCTAATTTGAGAAGACCCAATGATAATGCAGGTTTACTAAGTCTTGGTTGAGTATTTGGGATTTATCTTTATCCAAATTAAAATTAGAATCCTCTTCAATGTCCATTTCCAAGAGGATGATGTGGGAGGGAAGGGAAGTCCACCTGTTTAGGTTCAGAAAACCTTTCTTTTTCTTTCTCAGATGAAGATATTCCTGAGTTCAGAGGGAAGGACAGAAAGATTACTTTTAGCAAGGCAGTTGCTCCATGCTTATACTATGGCGTCCCTACGACAGCTCTCTGACTTAAAGACAGTACCCACCTCAAAGAGTCTTCTCCTTCTTCCCAATATGTTGCGAGAAGGTAAAGGAGTGAAGTGGTCAAGTGAGCTGGTAGGTAAGGCAGTAGGGGTAGGACGGGCTGGAAGGATGGGACAAGAGTCTGTGTGGCAGTTCTAATCCACTCTTTAAAGCACCTGGGACCCACTATCTGGCAGGCAGAGATAGCAAGTCTGTCACTGTGTCATCGAAAATGAGTTCTATTAACAAGCTGAATCATTTTAGACTCCCATATACGAGATATTTGACAAAAGCAGGGGACTTTCAAGAAGGATGTATCTAAGGTCAGGGATTATAGCTTGGGGAGAAACCCAAAATAAAAGCAGGGCACAGTTAGTAAACTCATTCTTACACTTTTTGTTATGATTGAATAATACGGTTTTTGTGAATTGTATTATAACCTGTTAGTACATAGACTCTTTCAGATAAATAAACTATCAGTACTGCAAAAACTGAAATAAATAAAGTTAATGTACTCATGCTTCTACTTTGAGAAATGTCTTTTTCAGCATGTGACTTCTAGATTTATGATCCTGCAGAAATACCCAGATATACCATTTCTTTCATTTCTTAATGAACATGAGAGTCATAGAGAACCTATAGCAAACACAGTAGGAGAAAAAAAAACCAAATATCCTAATATTCTCTGGAACAAACACAAGCATTAGCTTTTCTTTCACACATATTAGCTTATCTTAAAAGACTTATCAGAGGAAGAAGGCCAAATGTATGTGTGCATATATATTCACACACAAAATACATATATGTTCTATATTATATTTTAGATAAATGTTCACCCTCCCCAGCTAAGAAACTAAGCCACAGGATAGCATCAGGCATACAGATCAAAAGCCCTGTTAAAGCAGGCTTAATTCATGGGCAACATTTCTGACTGAATATTCCTTCTTAAATAATCTTTTGTCTGCAAGAGAAGAGGAAATAAGGCCTAGCAGGAAAATCTCAATGCATATAACATCGTGGTCATCTGCCCTGCCTTATCACAGGTATATATGGAAAAACGCAGGAGCTGTAGTTTGACCCTCCAAACCTCATGTTGAAATGTGATCCCCAGTGTTGGAAGTGGGGCCTAATGGGAGGTGTTTGTGTCACGGAGGTGGATCTCTCATGAATGACTTGGTGCTCTCTCCTCAAGGCAATGAGTGTGTTCTCAATCTATTAGCTCTTGTGAAAGTCCCCCTAAGAGCTGGTTGTTGAAAAGAGTCTTGCACTTTCCTGCTTCCGCTCTCCCACCTCGAGGTCTCTGGACACACCAGCCCCCCTTCACCTTCCGCCTTCAGAGGAAGCAACATGAAGCCCTCACTAGAAGAAGATGCTGGCGCCATGCTTCATGCACAGCCTGCAGAAGTGTAAGCCAAATAATCCTCTTTTCTTTACAAGTTACTCAGCCTCAGGTATTCCTTTATAGCAACATAAATGAACTAAGACAGCAGGCAAGTTTATTTTCTCATTCTCCACAGAACCAGTACAAGTAAATTCTAAGTTGCCCCAAATGACAATGACAGAGCTGGGAGAGTTCTCAGTGTTTATTGATGGCTGGTGATCCTCTCTTCTAGATCAGGAGCCACTAGAGATGCCAGCTTAGTCCCAACAGGCATGGAGTCACGGGAGAGGTTACTAAAACTAAGGGCTATGGAGAGTGAGATTAGTATAATGCCAGACCAAGCGACACTCAATAAATGTGATGGATTGAAAGGGACTGAAATTGAGTAGGAGAAAGGGAACATGTTAGGAATAGGCAAGGACAGTAGAGGGAGAAAAAGAGGCTCATATGGGGGAGCCCGGTGACCGCCACCCACAATTCCCTCTAGACCAATGTCATAGGCCCCCTGTCTGCACCAGGTCAGACCTGGCTGCCTCTCTGGTGAAAGGTTTTTCGTCTCTTTTCTTATTCAGCCTTATAAACACTATGTGCTGACATATCCAGAAACAAAAATTAATCTGACTGTTCTTAAGAGAAACAAATCATCAGGCCCCAAATAAATACAATAAGCAGTACTCTGCATTTCGTTAGTGTTCTATCATCTTTTCAGGGAAAAGTGCCTTTGCAACAAACACTTTCATTTATATGTTCCAAAATACAGGCTTCCATAGATAGATGGGCTTTTCTTTCTTCCCCTCGTGGGGAAGGGTAGTGGGGGGCAGTATGTTTTTGTAAGTTTATTTTTATTTATTGGTGCTGGCCAATACAAGTAGAAGGACAAATTTAAAGAAAGGTGGTGTTTACAAATGAAAATAGAGTCCATGAAAGTTTAGCAACGTTCTAAGAACTATGTTTCTTCTTACACGTATTCTTATTATAAGAACATTATAAAGCATGCTCATAAATCAAAGAATTATTAAAAAGATACAAAAGAACATTTACATCATCTGTGCTACTTTTCATTCAGATATAACATTATTTTGGTGTCTATATGTAATCTGCTTTAAATGCTCATATCTTCCTAGCACAAACATGTATTCCTCCTCATCTCACCCTCACCCTCTGAAATATACCACATTAAACAGTATTTGAGAGTACACCCTCCACACCACTACTGGATAAAACCTCCCAGAGTATAGACCCTTCATGCCCACTGGATGGGAATTTGGAGTCTAGAGTCTGTCTGTCTGATTTGCCACTCCGTTCTCAGTGTCTAGTATAGTGTCATGAACACAGCAGGCACCCAATAAATATTTGTTGATTATAATTTTAACCTGCCTTTTTCATGTATTTATAGAAATGACATTTTCCTATTTCATTATTCCTCTTCTAAACATGATTTTTAATGGTTGCTTATCATCCATACCATAATTTAATTTAACCAGCCCTTCACCACTGAACATGAAAAATGCTTCCAATTACTCACTGTGATAACTAATGCTATGATGACCACCTTTCAAGTAAAGATTTTTACATTGTCATAGGATCAGTTTCTATAAGTTGAATAGCAGTAATGGGTATACATATGTTTGAGGCTTTTATTGCCAAACTGTCTTCCACAAAGGTCACTCCAATTTATATGTTTACCACGAAATTATGAAAGTCTCTATTTCCCTGCACTCATACCAACATTATATATTTTAATTTAAAAAATAATTGTCATTCTGATGGATAAAATATATCATGAATAAATAGTATGGAGGAACAAACGAAATCATGTAAAAATGGCTCTGTATACTGGATGATATACAAATGTTCATTGTTAAAGTAGTTATTACTGTGGTTGGAAGCTTCTTGAAAACAGTGTCTAGCACAGTGCATTACATGATATGGTAGTAAAAATTATCATCCCCTGAATTGAAAGTAGACAGAGGATGTAAACCTGTATTAACCCATGGGCATATCATCAACCTGAACTAGAAAGATGCGTGATCACTAAAACATCTCACAATTTCAATCCTTCCATTCAGAGAGCTGTAGGTACTCAAACAGGAGAATTGCTAGGTCCATTGTCCAAGCCTGGTCCTCACGAGGAAATGAACACCCTAGAACTTGGCATAGGACAGTCACGATGGGCCTCAGAACCTTCTTCCTCTCCATCTCCTCAGCATATTGGCCTTTTGCTTATTCCAGTTTTGCTCTCCAGCCCTTCCCTGATTCCCAAGTCTGTTTCTTTAAGTTAACTGAGAATGTGTTCTGTTACAAATTCAGGTGCGTTCTCAATAGTTTTTCTGAACGACCTCTGAGCCCAAGATACTCCACATCTCGAATTCCTATTATCTGACTTATCTCCCACCCTGATCTTAAACGAGGCTGTCATCATGTTGTCACCTGATAGGTAAATTTTAACAAACAGCAGGGGCACACATGGGACTGATGGAAACAAACAACACCCTTGCAACCGAAGGGGGCTCAACAGCCCCCACTCCACTCCCATTCCTGCCCCATTTTACAGATGCAGAAATGAAGTCCCCAGAGCATAAGGGACTTTTCCACAGCACCACAGATTGCTAATGGCACAGCAGGTATCACAGGTCCTTCCTACTACCCCAGGATTCCTCCCTAATGAAGATTACAGACGAAAAAAATGAAGGTCTTTCCAGCGATGCTTTCTGAATGTGGTCAAAAGTGTGTCATTGGAAAGCTTGCTGCCTCTTGCTGTACTCACGCCCGCTGCCTACAGAAAAGGCACATGGTGAAAACACCGTTTTCTTTGCTAACTTCTAGAACTAGAAGAGGCTGTTCACAGGAAGTTCCACCAGCAGCTTTAGGTCAAGCTCCAGCAGCACATCAAAGGGCCACGTCATGCTTCACTTACAATGCAATGTGTCATCTTCGACCTACATGTGACTTATTATTTCCCACTCTGGGCCCGTGCATTATCAGCCCTGACACTGCCTGGGTTCCCGTCTTGTCACAGTCTGGCTGCAGTGGACCTCGCCCCTGGGTCAGCTCTCGTCTTATTTACCTGGCTAATTGTCTTGGTGCTCTCCCTTCGGCCCTTTCACAGGTCAAAGAACAGTCACGTTTCCTGAGGTCCAGGCAGTGACCTTGCACTTCCTAAAAGTGATATGTGGGGAACAGAGGGGAAGGTCTGAATGAACTAAATCTGAGAATTTTGTGCCTTTTGTCCAAGGATTTCAGAGATAGCCACTTTAGAGTCAAACATTTGGAAGCCATGACTTCTGTCTTCTAAAAGCAACCACCATCTAAGCCAATAAATCTCAACTTCTGTTGTATGTTAGAATCAACTGGAGAGCATTTAAAAATAATTCTAATGCCCAAGCCGCACCCTGAGACAATTACATCAGACTCTTTATGGGGGCGACCCAGGCATCTGTATTTTTTTAAACTCCCCAGGCAATTCCAAAGTGCAGCCAAGTTTGCACATCTCTGCTCTAAGTGTGGGCCAAGGAACCTTTTCGAATTGGCCTTCATGTGCCAAGGACAGAGCACCAGCAATTAAAATAAGAAACAGGAGAGTTAAATCGGTCTTGCTTTTCTCATTCTCTTTCTTTCCCCATTTTTATAACAGACTGTAATTCAACTGGCTCACAGAGCTATCTACAAGCTACGGAGCAGAAATAATCCTGAAGGAAAGAAACGCCTCCATCCCACAGCCTTCTCTTTTTCTTTTTTTAAAACGTTGACCAGTTTTTGTCCTTACCCTCAGATTACAGAGCTTTCTTGATTTGAAGTTCATATTTTCCTGGGATCCTAAAATGAGTGGTACAGAAAAAGCCGAGGCGCTCGCACCCTCATTTATCCTGAATCCTGTCTATCTTGTGAGCGTCCCCTAAAGGGAGCACGTGCCTGGGAAGAAGTTTCTGGGAAATAATATTTAAAATCCAAGCCACAGCTGTCTCTTCCTTACCTCTTTCCATTCACAAAAGGGTTTTATGTAAAACAGAAACTCATTTGCTACCAGCCCAGGCCCGGAAAAAAAAAAAAAAAAAACAGGCATCAGGAGCAAACCTCACAGAAAGGACTCTCCTAAAGCCATGAAAAGGGTAGCTCCACAGACATAGACTCACATGCAATGGGGTAAAGGATGAGCTTGGAGAGAACATCAGCAAGGCACTCCCTTTAGCCTTCAGACCTCTCCAGTTTTGGGGACAGGTACTTAAATTAGCATTCTTGGGGAGAAAGGCAGGGAAGGATGTAAAGAGGCAAAGGAGTTGTATGAGAGGGAAAACATAGCACATTAAAAAAAAAAAAAAAAAAAAAGGCAGCAGGAATATGTCCTAATTTGGAGAAACAGGCCACATTGCCATGGCAACTCTGAATCTCCACAAGGCAGCCAGGCATGCCTTTAAACATCATGTTAAATAGTTCAACTATGAAGAAGAAGAGAGAGAAAGAGTGTGAGAGAGGGTTGAGAGAGAAAGAAGAGCCCTGAAGCCTGCCGAGGGCCAGAGGGAGAGGCTGCCCAAAGCCCAGCCATTCTTCAAGAGAAATTTCATACGGCGAAGCTGCAAGTCCTGAACTGGATCTTTTCTCTCTGATCTGGGCAGGCTGGGGTCTACATTTGTATGTAGTTAACCTGTATCTTCAGAAAGATTCTCCCAAAGCCATACAGCTGCCAGCCCAGTACTCCTCAACCTCTTTTCCAGGACTGTCCTCAGGGCTGCCAGCCCCACAGCAAACCTGCCTGCCATGCTCAGGCCTTTCCCAGGAGACTTGACAGGCATGCGATCTCGTGCCATCGGGGAAGTGAACCCAGCAGTCCTGAGGGCTGAGCACAGCAATTATTCGGCCACACCTGTAACCGTTCATGGAACACTAGTTAGGAATTCTGGCCTCTGGGGGAAGAAAAACATTTTATTTATTCAAAAAATGTAAAAGCCACCTGGAAACCATGCCTAAATGAAGTTATGCCATGTGTGGTCCTTTGGGATCAAGCCAGTGATGCCGGCAATTCGGGGAACAGTTTCCTGCGTGGCTCTGAACCTTTGGAAAATAGCAATAAGAATATAAAACTGTTCTCCCATCTGGAACATTAATTACTCAAATTATGCACTCAATGTTCAGCATTCATTCCACCCTGCAACTAGTTCTCAATCACGCTGCCTTCCACATTACTTGGTCTCTTTTCCCTTTCACAAGTCTCTCCCCTTATCCTTCTAGCCTGATTGCCTGCCCTGCCTTTACCTTTTTCTCCTCTGTAAGGACCTGCAGATCTTCTGACAGAGCCCTGTGAGCTGAGCAGCTGCAGCAGGTGAGGGTCAAGCCAGAAGCTGAGAGGGAGAAGCAAATGGTCCCGTGCCTCATGGCACCCTCAGATGCCACTGCGAGGAGTGGTGTGTGTCATAGGTGTCCAGGCAACCTGATGAGCCCCTGTAAGGCATGGGGAATGGAGAATGCATTCTCCTCTTAGCTTAACAACAACAATAATAATAGAAGCAGATGGGTGCACTGCTATCCCCGGGCTCGCTCTCTCTCTTTTTGTTCATAGGCTTACATCAAATCATTTTCTCTATAGATTTATTCTTAGCACACAAAACTGAAATTTCCACTTGCTCTGCTGTGCTCTCTCTGAAACTTTCCATTCCATAAACATCCCACAACCCAGAATGAGTCCATCTTGTCTGTCTCGTATGGCCCTTCCTCAAGGTAGAGGCCTCAAGGCCTTTAGGAGGCTTCACTAAATCCCCAGCTAAAGGAAATCGCACCTCTCCCACAAAAAACACCCTCTCTTGGCCCTATCTCCTCCAATCAAGAGCGGATCTTTCTCTGAGACACATCCTCCTCCACCACTTCACACATGCATGGCCTGGCCCAAACCACGGTCCCCCCGAGTCCTGCGCTTCCGCACTTGTACAACAATTTCTACCTCACAGGATTGTTGGGAGGAGTGCATAAAATATCTGTGGGGGAGGGAGGCATGGTGCCTGGCCCATTTGCAGGCTGGCAATCAGAAGGGTGCCCTTCTCAGCTAAGCGCTGGACAGAGTGTTGAGTGAGGTAAGGCATTTCCTTCTATGTTAACCATACATGGCTGGCATTATTCCTCTGATTTAACAGTGAGGAGCCTGAAGTTCCAAAAGGTTAAGGCATTGCCTAAGTTCAAACAGGTAGGAGACAGCAAAAACAATTTTGAATTTCAAATTCACTGTCCTTAACCATGGCCTTCCTCTTGATGGTGGTATAGGATATCCAAATAGAGGGGCTTGGGGTTGGCAATCTGTTCAGAGGGCAGGGCTCAGCAGCTGTGCTGAGGCTGTACCACATAGCAAACACATCTACATTCAACATGTGTATGTATTTGGGATGGCTGCTATGGTGCAGGGAGAGGAACGGGGTATCGCTGATGGAAATCTGTGAACAGCTAGAAGCTCCTACCCCCCATGCTTCTCTAGGAGCGGCTGTGGGCACACTGCCTTTCTAACAAATGTAAATAAATGTTAAATATTTGTTTAATAGAAAATACCATGCATTCATTGATTGCAATTCTGCTTTTTCTCTAGTTGGAGCTCCGTGAATTGCCAAAGGATGTAAAGACTTAGAAGGGAGTTACAAGAGGAAATGCAAAACCATCCACTTTTACCAAAATTAAATGTGCAAAAGGCTACATATCACAGGGATGCGTACAGGAAAGAATAAGAGGTAAATAGCAAATGGGAAAATAAGAAAGGAAAACAAGAAGTGTTTAACAAACACTACTTAAAATTCTTCTGAAGACAAAGCCTGAAGCAGTCAGCCTCGGCCCAAAGCACCTGCGTCATCCATTTTCCACCCTTAAAGCCCCTGATATTCCCTTGGATGCTTCATTCTCTGAGGGAAAAACCCTAGTCTAAATCCATTTGATCCTGAAAAAACAAACGTCCATATCCAAAGCACCCCAGTCCTACAGTGCAACCTTTCTTACCTTCCTAGTTCTCTCTTCGTTCCTCAGTTGAATAACCTGCATTTTAAAAATAATTGAATTATCCATGCATTGTTTCATCACATTACTTCAATGGCCTCTTCTGATTACAGTGCTAACCTTCTGACCTCCACCTCCTGTAATATCTGTCTCTTCCTGTCTGTCCTTTCTCCCGACCACCCCCCGATCTTATCTATTCCCTCTCCTGTCACCTCTTCAAGGATTAATAGGGTGAAAACACTCACAGTCACTGATGCTCAGGTGTGGCACAGGAGAATTTCTAACATGGTCTGGAAGCAATCTAATAGGAAGGGTGAGGAAGGGGAGTGGATGGAGAAGCCAGATGTCTTGCCCAAGAAATACCTGTATTTCAGGTAGTGTGTAGAGGAAACTACCAGTGTGTTCCCAGTACCCTGCTGATGCAAAGCAGCCCCTCTTACATATTATTCCAGGCACTCCAGCATTCACACACTCATGTTCACTGACAACTGCCCCCTCTTGGAAGCAATCCACTGGGGAGCTCATCAAATCAGCAGTCATTTAGCAAGACCTCCAGTGCCTGAACCACTTTTTTTTTTTGCCAGCATATTCACCCATTCACTCTGCCAACACATGGCAAAAGACGTGCCACCAAGGACTCTTCTGTTGATAACACCTACTGATCACACTCTGAGGTTAAGTCAGCTCTGGCACTGTGAAGCATACATGTGCAGAAAGGTGAATGAAGCTACAGCAAAGAATCCATGACCTCTACAGTAGCCTGGCAGGCTAATTTTCTATCATCTAAAATTAATTATATGGCATAACATGCAGAGACATCCACAGAACAAGGGAGACAGTTTGGATAAGGGCTAAGAAGTAACTGAATGAGAGTGATGGAGCCCAGAAGCGGCTTTACCATGATTACTTACACAGAGGAGATGTTGGGCTAGAATCTTTCCCAGATGGAGAAAACTTGAAAGTGGTTCAATCAGTGAAATGTAACCACACATACAATCGTCATGGTGAAAATCCCTGAGATGTTTTTCAGCTTCATCTAGCCAGAATATGAACAATACCTAATGATTGTGCAGTGCTTATAGCTCAACGAAGCACTCTCATGTATCTCATTTCAGTCATTACATCATCCATTATTTTATGGACAAAGCAGCTTTGGCTCAGAGAGGTTCAGTGCTCTGCCCAAGGTCATGCAGCTGGCAAGAGGCAGAGCCAAACGGAAGCCCCACGTGTCAGACAAAGGTCTTGTGACTGCACGCCTCAGATTGATGCCACCATGGTCCACAGTGCTCAGAGAAACAAGGACAGGAACAAGAAAGGCCCAAAGAACCAAGAAAAATGTGTGTACTAAAGCCATCCAACAGCAGCATCAATTGACTATTAAAAATTCAGCTTCTTTAGTGACGCATAACCAGGTCAAAGCTTTTATTTTATTGAATGGTCCAGTAAGCTCATTCAATGAACATAAAAAAATCTCCATAACAGAAAATATGCATATGCATATGTATTTCTCTTATATAGAAATCATGGGATATTTTCATACTTGAATCTTTTGGAATAAAATGTAACGTTTCTCCCCACCTAGCTAGAAGGAGAACAAGTGAGTTTATCTTAGAGTGAAGGATCAAACCACTTGTAACTCAAAGAGGTGTGTTTTACTCCATCTCTAAGAGGGCATCATGCGTGCCACCACAGTGTGTAACATACTGCTCTGTTTCAGCCTGTGCCTCTCAGTTCTGTCCCACCCAGCCCTCCATATCACTGGGGCCAACTTCATTCCCTCTGAATTTTGTTCATTCGGTAGGGATCCAAGCATTCTAGAAACATGGAGCTGGAAAGGAATTCAAGGTCATTTTGTTGAAAGGAAAAACAGCAGAATAAAATAGGTAAAAATGCCAAGACTGAGAAAAGTGCCTTAGATGTTTATTGTGCATTAGGAGGTGGCAGTAAATCAATGTATCAGTGCAGGGGATCTTGTGATTTGTAGCCCAAGATACCTGATTTAGATCCTGGCTGCCCCTCTTACCTGCTAGACAACTTTGACAACCACTCATTATCTCTGGGCCCCAGCTTTCTTGTATATAAAACGGGAGTAATAGTTCAAACATTGTGGAAAACAGGGTGGCGATTCCTCAAGGATCTCGAACTAGAAATCCCAAAAGATTATAAGTCATGCTGCTATAAAAACACATGCACACGTATGTTTATTGCGGCACTATTCACAATAGCAAAGACGTGGAATCAACTCAAATGTCCATCAGTGACAGACTGGATTAAGAAAATGTGGCACATATACACCATGCAATACGAAGCAGCCATAAAAAAGGTTGAGTTCGTGTCCTTTGTGGGGACATGGATGCAGCTGGAAACCGTCATTCTCCGAAAACTATCGCAAGAACAGAAAACCAAACACTGCATGTTCTCACTCATAGGTGGGAACTGAACAAAGAGATCACTTGGACACAGGAAGGTGAACATCACACACCAGGGCCTATTGCGGGGAGGGGGTAGTGGGGAGGGATAGCATTAGGAGATATACCTAATGTAAATGACGAGTTAATGGGTGCAGCACACCAACATGGCACATGTATACATATGTAACAAACCTGCACGTTGTGCACATGTACCCTAGAACTTAAAGTATAATAATAAAAAAAAATGGGAGTAATAATAATTTTCTCACCGGATTATAGAAAAATAAAAACAAGATCATTAATGTCATATGTTAATATAATGCAATTAAATAATATAGCCAGTGTAACAAAATAAAAAATAAAGCACACAGCAAAGTACCTGATCAGTTCCAGTTAGATTACTTTCTACCTTTTCTATGTCTGAAAATCATTGGATGTTTCTTTATTGGTTGGTTCCAAAACTAATACTACATAGCTGACTTTTATCTTTCGTACGCTACATTCTCTGAGTGTTTTGGTGGTGGTGGTGGTGGTGTTCTCTCTGAGCCTTCAATTGTTTGTCCTGTCATTTTTTACATATTTCTAAGAATATAAGAAGAACTCCTTCAGTTCTTTTCTCCAGAGGGCAAAAACAAGAAGAAAAAATTGTTCCTCACTATGGGTATAAATAATGCCCTATAGCCATGTGTTTATTAAGTCATCATAGTTTTCCTCTTTTTACAAATATATATTGGAGCAGCATGACATTCCTGTACGTCAATGATATGACATAATATTCACTCAAAGCAAAGAAACGTATTTTTCTTAGCCTAAGCAGCCCAGTTGTAGATAAATGTAAAGTTATGTTGGGTTTTGTAACACTAAAGATAACTTGATGAGCGCCCCAGGAGGTGCAGTTCTCATTGTATGGCTGAAGAAGCTGAGACCTAATGAATGATTTGTTCAAGATCGCACAGCTAGCCATGCCGGAGCCTAAACTCTAACCCAGCGTTTCTAACTCTCAGATAAGCCCTCTTACCTCTGTACCACACTTTCGAAATAACCTTCCAACCAGAAAGTTGTGTAGATTCTATTTTCTCAGATTCTTGATGAATATGTCACATGGGACAGAAATAAAAGGCTTGCTAGAGTCAAGACACAGTACATTGATCACTTCCCCCTCAATCCCGGAACCTCATCAGTCTGTCACTGCCGGAGATGATGATATCCCATAGGACCTCAGTGCCACACTCTTCAGTGTTCTGTAATTTCTGTCAGAGAAACAAGATACGAGCAGAGCCCTCACCTGTCAGGCTCTAGCCTAACAGTTCAGGGGACGCATCTGGATCCACAGCTCTTAGAAGTAATTTCCTTGGAAACACTGCCTCTAGCAACAATATCTACACCAGTGCTTCCCAAACACCAGCCCATGGATCAATGACAATCCATGATAAAGTTATCACCGGCCCACAGAAAAATGAGAAAAATAAAAACAATGTAGTGGGTTGTTGACACAGCTAAATGTGTTCAATTGAAAGGACTGTTCTTTATTCTGAGATCATATATTTCTTGGTTTTGTTTGTAGTTTACATATCCTTTGTTTTTTTTAAAAAAAAATGTGGTATAGGACTATTTTTTAAAAGTCAAAATCGGAAAAATAATGATTTCATCATGCTACATCATGCCACCACTGCCACTATCATTATAAAATAATTAGTCTGCAAGTTGAGAAATCAGAAACCTCTCCTCTAAGCAACTGCTAACAGAGGCTGTGCGGCTGGAAGGAGCAAAGTCCCCACCAAGACTGGTTCCCTCTTGGCCAAAAAGGAGGCTTGACGAAGGGACTGTCACTGCCAGTATGGGTCAAGGGACGTCAGGGAGCTTCGTATAACCATATCCCAATATGACACTCTCCACTCAAGTATCTTCTGAATTCAGCCACATAGGGGTTTCATTATGTTATAGTTGAGGCTTCTGTTTTAAATTCTTTGCTTTCATTTTTCACTTCAGTTAACATAGGTGGGTAACTAGGTGTCAGCATCACCAGCAGTTTTGATATGCATTATTTTTCTTAGTCCTATGAGATAAGCCTTTAAAATGTCCAAGGTATACCGTACCTGGCTTTTGTAGCTCACTGCCACAAACTTTTCATGATCGTCCCCCAGATCTTGGTTGCTCAAATTCAATCTTTCTCATCTAATTTCTGTGCCATTTTCTCCTTTAGTGATGCATCCTGCATACCACTATTGATTAAAACACCATGCGTGTTCATCTACCTCTCCAGCTTCACCATACCCTCAGCGATTTGCACCACATCTAACACATAATAGATGTTTTGAATGAGTAAACGAATCCTAGACCACTTTCCAAAAAGCTAATCATTCGATAATTTGATGAAATTATCAAAATGTTGACTTTTTGTATAAAAATAAACCTGAAAAGTAGGCTAACTTCTACAGTTCATTATGGAAATAGGGTGAAAATGGGGTCTAGCGAAGTGATGGCAAAATCAATCAGGAGAATTATAATGAGATAATTCATATAAAGCTCTTACACATAGCAAGGGCTCCATACATAATAGTCTTCCTTTTCCAACTCCTCTTCTGATTAGTTGCTCATTGGAATGTTGGGGAGATTAGTTTTTCTGTTTTTTTTCTTTTTTAGAAAATCTTGTTTTCAAAACACTGCTTTTTACTTTTTTGTAGTTTTTTGCTTTATTTTTTACTTTTTAAAAATTTTTATTATTTATTTATTTATATTTTATTTTAAGTTCCGGGATACATGTGCAGAATGTGTAGGCTTGTTACATTGGAAAAAAAAAAAAAAAAAAACCCCTGCTTTTTAAAAACAATAATATCAACACTGGGCCCAGGAAAATCACCTAAAAAACACCATTTTTGGCTTTTGTTATGTTCTCCTGAATCCCCATACACACCACATACACACACACTCACACAGACGACACATACACACACTCACTTTCCAAATTTGGGTTGACATCTGATTGCTGATTACTATGAGTGTGATCATCCAAACAACTGTGTCTGCATCAAATACCCCTATGGACCATTCACATTTGATTCTGTGTTAATATTTTTATAATTTTTGTATTTTTATATTTCCATAAAATTTCATAATTTTTCCATGAGGCCAAATCAGAAGCTTCTTCAAAGTAAAGATTAAATATACCTTTTTTTCTTAAAATGTCTGCATATTCAGGCTTTCACAGGATATTAAATCAATGTGACAGCACTTTTAGGAGCATAGGTAAGCTACTAGAAGGTGAGCACAATTTAATTCTAAGAACACCTGGTAATTGATAAATACTAAACAGCCAGAAGACTATTTAGGACTAGAAGCATCAACATTCTAAGAGTCAGGTACGATTATTATATCTGTTTTTGAAAGAGGCATTTTTAAAAATATTGGGTACACGTTGCAAATCTATCAAGATCCCATCATTTGTGAAGTCCAACATGACTCAGATTTTAACAATTTGTTTCCAGTCAATCACCAAATCTCTTTGAAATGTGTCATGTTATATTGGCATGCATGTCTCTTTCTGTTTGTGCTTATGTATTCTATTTACACCACCCAGGGTAAAGTGACGCTTAATACTCATTTTAATACCAATGTTATCAAAATATATTTTAGCCTACATTCAACAGCTCTGGAGTAGGCCAAAACCTTTTCTCCTCATTATCACCTCCGTGAGAGTCCGTTGCCAAGATCTGGCTAGGAGGCTTATATCTGACAAAGCTTAATGAAGTGTTAATGAAGGGAAACCATCCCAGCCCATTTAGAGCTTTATTCAGAACAGATTTAAGAGTACCCTGGTAAAAAGCTTTAATAGTGGCTCTTTTTCTTTCCCAGGATGGGACAGATAAGGTGAGAGGCTGTAGACTTAACTTTGTCATGTTTGGCTTGAATGGTTTTGTCTTTTGTTCACTAAACTGAGGTTTAATCCTTGTCCTTATTTAAAAATTCCTCTGTATGGGTGGATTCCTCTGTATGGGCCTATGAATTCCTCATTCTAGATACCTGCCCAATCTTTCCAATCAATGTCTAGGCCCTTAAGCATGCACTCTTAACATGCCGATGGCTTCTTTTTCTTCCCTTTAAGTAACTTCTTCATCCTCTCTAGTCCCATCAAAGCTCTTCATTTAACAGAAAACTATCAGCCAAGGTCTACAAAGAATTCTGTGGCCAAATCCTCTGCATTCCATTTGACTCCCCTGTGCTGACATGGCACCACTCATCGCTCATAGCCATTCAGCACTCTTCAGTGTAGCTTACATGATTCTCTTCTCTTGTAGCCATTAACTCAGGGGCCAGAAGACCCACATTCTAGTCCTAGCCCTGTCACTTAATATTTCTCCATCTTTGACATATCGTTTAACTTTTCAGAGACTTATGGTGATACTAGGAATAGTGACAATAGCTATCTTCACTTTTCAGACAGAAAATTTGAGATGCAGTTTCCCATACTGCACAATTGTTATGAGTATCAAATTAAGATAAAGTATATAAATTTAGTTTGAAAACTGCAAAACATCATGAAATGTAATATTTTGTTATTTTTATCTCCTACCTCCAGCCACATGTACTGTAGTGTTTCTTCCTGTTCTCTCTTCTGATTTGCCTCTCCTTTCTTTCTGGAAGACTCCCTGCTTTTCCAGTATGAATATTCTACTGTACATGAATTTCTCGGCATACTTAAGCCTTTCTTTCCTAAGTAACTAATAAGAAGAATGCTTCAAGATGAGGAGTGAAAGGGCTAACCTCAGGGTGCCACATTTTGGAAGAAATAAAAGAACTATCTATGGCCTGTGAGTAGCTGGGACACACCAGTTTCTGGAGTTTTCTTTCATCATTGAACAGTCTCACCCAAACAGAATTTACTTTATCCAAATTTGCTTTCCATATGTCTGCCTATGATTATCAGAAGTTCGTATAATCTCTAATATATAGGTTTCCTACTATATACAGCCCCAAATGTCATTAAGTAATATTAACTTTTATCAATATCATTTTATTAATATACTTTCAATCATTTATCTCAAACCACATTAAAATGTCATATCCTCCCTCCCTAATTTCAATTTGCCCTTATGCTTACCTCTAATCAGGAAAGAGAAGAGATAGCAATTCATTATATCATATTATCTAAAGACTGTGAACTGTTAGAGAGGGCTGGTATTTTGCTGACGTTAAAGTTCTACTAGAACTGATCTAGTAATCTGGAAAAGTAGGCCAGCTCCAGGAGAGAACTGAGATGTGGCCTCAGGCAAGTCACTTAATCTTTCTTGGCCTCAGTGTCCTCTATTGTAAAATAAGGGCATGAGACTAGTCTCTAAGATCCCTTCCAACCTTGATGGTCTTTGACACCATGTAGTAAGATAACATGTTCATCTGGATTTTTGTGGAGGGGTGAGGAATAGAGTGGAGTGGGGACGAAAACAGAGTGTGCCTTATCAGGAATTCCCTTTCCTTTCCCTACTGCATGTAAAGAGCTTCAACAGTCTCTTTGCAACCTTTTATGTGCCAAATCTTAAAATCTGTCAGCAAGAATGCAGTTTAAAAACTCATAATTTGATCACACATCTTCAGATTTTGCCACCACTGCTCATTTCCTTTGCTTACTTTTAATCTACTCACCCTGAACCCTGTACATTTTTGGTGGCTTTCCCCCTATTTATTCGCTCACCTTTCCTTCATTCAACATTCTCTTCTCATGGATATCGTACCAAAAACTTCTTGAATAGATTGTAAATCCCAACCCCTTTATTTCAGATGAAGAACAAAGAAAGATTAAGGGACTTGCCCAGAGTCAAAGAGCTATATGGATTATAAAGCAAAGATGAGAACCAGACCTCTTGATTTGGTAGTTTAGTTTAGGCTCTTTCCACTTTAATATCTACACCATGAAATGAATATTTCCATTCAACCCTATGGAGTACTCCAAAGAAGAATAAAGTTCTAAAAAGCAAGTAGCAGCATACCATCCACTACATTGCCCATAAGACTTAAATTATTTTTAAAAATAATAATTAGCCCTACTCTCTTTCCCTCTATTTCAAATATTGGTGACATATATCTTCCATTTTATATAATCCTAGCTGTGAATAATTGCCTATTTTTTCCAGTTGCTTTGACAAATGAGGTTGAGACTTCTGTAGACTTTATTGCTGCATCTCTACCTCAAATCCACCCAAACCAATCTTTTTCTTGTATTGAGACTGCCTGCTCATATTTGACTCCACTACCATTTAGCTCAGTCAGTGCTGTAGGATCTATGTGAAAAAGTAATTAAATCATTTCTGTAATTATTCTCCCATGCTTATAAATAATTAAGAATTGCACATTTCCCTGGAAGCCACAAAGAGCCCAGAAACAGTGAATGATGGGGGAATGAATGAGGAAACATATTTGTGAAGGCAGTAAAACTTCAGTGAGGGGGTGATAAATGAGAAAACTGGAGAGTGAAAATAAGGAGATGGTTAAGAGTCAGGAAGGGGAGGATTCCTAGGAACACTGGTAAAAATAAAAAACAATTAAGAAAGAAAACAGTATAACAAAACAGACCCAGGAGCAAGAGAGGAAGAGAAAGGAGTGCAGGCAGAGGAAGGCTAAAAGAGGCCAAACATGTGTTGCAGTTGTTATTAATTTCCTTATTGCAAAGCTAAGGAAACTGAGGCAGAGAAGAGTTAAGTAGGCTAAGAACACAGAACTAATAAGAGAGAGCCAGAATCAGTCCAGGTCTCTCTGGGCCTGAATTCTATCTATTATATTGAGCTCAAACTCCTTTTCAATTTTTAAAATTACAAAATGTGAATCTGTGATGATCTCAAAACAAAATGTTTAATCTAAAAAATGTATATTATTCTTCCTGATATCCCTTATCAATAAATTAGCTACAGCGCCTCACCCAGATCCCCACTATGACCAAGCATATGGATGGAGAAGGTGTCTGCTGGAGGGCATCTCTGCTGTGGGATGGAAGAGCACTTATAAGGTCCCACAGAGGTAGGGCATATGTCCTTGTGTGGCCTCATTACATGCTAAGTTCTAACCAACTGAACCAACTGGCCACAGACAATAAAGCTAATGTTTGATAGCTCCAAAAGTCAAGAGCAGATCACCTGGGAACTTTTAACTATGCCAGGTCCAAAAGTAGGCCACGGAGGGGCCTCGGCACTGACAGGAAGAAGCACGACGATGGCTGCATGGACCACATAAGGTAGAAGCCATGTGGAACAGTGGGTCACAGGAGATGGGGGAGAGGACAAGGTGAGAGAAGGGCATAGAGACACAAACCAGAAATGCAATGATGGGGAGCAGGGAGCAGAGCAAGGAGGGAAAGGAGGACAGAGAGAAGGAGCAATCAGAGAAGCCAAGAGGGGAAGAAACAAAGAAGGGTGCATGCACAGGCAGGCTGAGATGAGTCCAAGAGGGCAGGGAAAGGCAGCTGAGGGTTCTTAGTGCAGGAAGTAGGGTTAAGCCCTCTCTGTAGTGTGGATGGTTAAAACAGTCCAGAAATCGTCAGAGTTCACCAATTTATGTGGACTTCCCTCCTCTGCCTGATTCTCTTCTACTTCCCAGAGCAGGTCCTGAAGTCCCTCTGCCTTAACAGACAAAACGCTCTCCAGGCTTCAGAGCAGGTATGGACTGTATCCTGCTCAGCTGAGGACAACTGACACCCTCCTCAAGCAGCTCCCCTTCAGGGTTTCTGTCCCAGCAGAGCCACCCCTTATGCTAGGATCAGACAGAATCCCCACAAATGGTGGGATCTGTGGCCCTCAGGAAAGTAACTTCAGTTTAAAATACATATTTCCCTTATGGTCCAACGAGATATCTGAAATCCCACTATTACAAACTTTTTCCACTAAGTTAGAATACAAATGCCCCTAGGGAGGGAAACCCATTAGTTGCTCTTGTCTATTTGAACCCTGGCAAGGTCTTAGTGTTATAGATTGTAAGGGGGAAATTCTGGGGCCACATGGAGGACAGACCCAGGACTGAATTGAACAGTACTTCTTGGAGAAATCTCAGCAGTGCTGGGAGCAGAAGGAAGCAGGAAGAGGGTCCTCTGGGCAGAAAAAAGGCCCTGGAGAATTAGAGGTAGGAGCTGTGAAATGAGAGAAAAGAACATGGAAAAGGAAGGAAAAAATGGTAAAAAGTACATTATTTTCCAATTGCGTAACTTTTCCCTGAACTGACCATCAAGATCAAGATGACAAAGTGGCCATTATTGCTACTTAGAAGTTCCAGAAGCACACAAAAAACCCTTTTCAAGCCCTAATGCTTCCTCCCACAGACAAAAAGCCAGCTCCGGATACTTCCAACTCTTAACAGCATCAGAAGCCGCCACTACAATGACTAGTTAGCCTCTTTCTTGAATCCAACAGAGCACAAGAGTGGAATACACCAACGTGAGAGAAAGTACTCTTCTCCCAGAGTATCCAGAAAGCTGAACGGTGTCCTTATCCCCCTCTCTGCTTTGCTGAGTAGTTTTCATAACAACCACTAAACTGGTTTCCCTTCTGGAAGAACTGAAATGACACCAGTAACTACTTACTGGGTTCCCAAGTCTTCCCTGTCATTGACTAATGAGACCTCTCCTTGGGCACAGAGACTGCAGGGCCAAATGGGTGAAGTTCTATGACCCCAAATAATACTTTCCTCTATAAAATCAGTCACCAATTTGTCCTTGGAGAACAACAGTGATGAGAGACCAGGGCATTCACAAGAGGGGTATCCCTATCTTTCAGCCTATTCTGATAAAGATGTGCTGGTTAGATGTCTGGAAAAAATGTCATGGCAGGCAGGCAAGCAGGACAAGAACTGGGACTCTGGCCGCTGCTCTCTTTCTACCCTGCAGAGCAGCCCGGTCCTGAGTCCTGCTACTTAGCCAGTCCCTGCATTTGGCTGGAGCAAAGCTTCCATGGTCTATATGAGTGTAACTGGACCTATAGCTGTCGCAGCCATTGGACAACCTCAGGTAATGTTGGTCTGAGCTACCAGTTCTCCTACTTCTCTTCTGCTTGGTTCTGGAAATTGTTGCACTCACACTTCCTGCCCCAATTCCTCTCTTCCTGAGCTCTGACTCCAGGCTTCAGACCTTATTTCCTGCTTTCAGTATCAACTCTGGCTTCTAGAGCCATCCATCCAGAATAGAAGACTCTCTATGATCTCCATTCAGAGGGGTGGTGGGGGAAAGGTTCTGGCAGAGACTCCAGGCAAGCAGCCAGCTGGGGCCTAGGGGAAGAGAATTATTCACAGGATCACAGATGTTAGAGATGAAAAGAACTTGCAAAAACACATCTCACTCATCCATCCCACCTTGTAATGTAGGCCCTTTTCCAAGAGCATATGGCCTGTTCCCATCTGATTTCAAAGAATCTATCATTAGCGACAAATACATACTGAGTGCAACTCATGTGCTCTGTGTTGTCCCGATCATGAGGGGTAGAAACCAAGGGGCTCTCTTCCTCTAGAAAGGGCTCACACACTGTGTGATAAATTTACTTCTCTCATGCATTGCCTGAGCCCACCTAGATATCTGTCCCATCATGCTCACACAGATATCTTCCAAACACCTGAATACCCCCTCTTGCAGATAAGCAAGCCTCTGATTATCCTGGGAAAATAATAGGGACAGTAGATGCTGAAGGCCCAGCAATGGGAGGCACTGTAGGAGGGTGCTGAGGGGGACAATGGAAGCAGCCTTTGACTGCAACCACCGCCACCGACTGGTAAGGATTTTGGTCTGAAGTAACAGCAAATACAGCTGATTCTCTAAGACTATTCAAGAAGTAAGAAGGAAAAGATTGCTCCAAGACCTGTCGCCATCCAGGATAGTGAGGCAAGGACACTCTCTTCCTTGTTAACTTCTCATCTACTGAGATGGAATCCTAGACCTTAGACTGATGTACATTCGATTTTATTTTCTCCTCACACACATCACGGTACAGAAAAAAATTTCCCCAATCCCAGGGTTATTGAAGAGTTCAGCTGATCCAGGATCAAATCCTGGGGCATCCAGTTGAAAGTGTTCTGGGCTTGAAGGTCTCAGGTTCACTCTTGACCAGAGTCTAGAGTTTGGAGAGAATTGGTGTTCCCATGCAACTGCAGCTCCCAGGCCCCATCAGACTGGGGGTGGACCTGACAGTTTTGCCCACCCCTATACCCCTTCTTCTCTAATTCTCTTTCCCTTTCTGCTTCTTATCTTTCATCTCACTCTTGTCTCTCCCTTGGCTATTCCCTTATTCTGAATGTTTAGGTCTTAATCAAGGTCAACTAGGAAAGGGAGGAAATCAACTTTGCCAGGCTCCGGTTAGCCCCTGTTGCAATAGCTGGGATAGCCTATTACTCCAAGGCTAAATGCTTGATATGCCAGGAGGGCTGAATAAATAAAAGTGTTCAAAATAAAGTGAAGCATACTAGTGAAATCCATGGGCTTCACTGTCATTTAGATAAGTGTTCTAGTTTCCACACTGTCATTAATAGTGCAGGCCAGTTGCTTTCCTTTCTGATTCTCTTTCTTCATCTGTAAAAGAAGGACAATAATACTACTGCCTAAATCCTAGTTCTCCTTTGAAGGTTAAATTGGCTCAGTGCAGGCAAAGCACCATTTCATATAAAGAGTGGCACCAGAAATGCAGTAGGCATTTGATTTTTCTAAAGGCGGAATAAAACGAAGCTGACCTCTTCTGAAACTCCAAATTTGGCCCACCCCACTCTCCTCCCAACCAGGGCAAATCCAGGATTCAAAACATACCCAAAAGAGAATGTTAATCAATTCTAGGTTAAGACCCTTAACAGCCTGCACTCCAACTGAATATCAGAGATGAGAGAGTTGTTGAACTGACATCTGATGGTGGATTTCATCGTCTCTAATTCCACTGACTTTCTTTGTCATTTTCATGGTGTGTCCTCCCTTCTGTTTTCCTCTCCCTTGCTCATCTCCTTTAGCTTCTTTTCATTTTTCTCCAACTCTTCTTTCTCTTTCTTAATCTTTATTAAGCATTCACTCAATGACACTGCACTGGAAATCATGATGAGAAAGCTCAACAAATAGAGCCTGACCTGTCACAGACTTTATAACCTAAACAACATGACATGTTCTACTCACCAGTGGTTCTCAAACTGGGAAGTTTATAAAAACAGTAATTAGTAGGGCTCTGCTCCAAACCTATTAAATCAGAAACCTTGGGTATGAGGCCAGAGAATCTATATTAAAATAACAATAATAAAATAAAATCTCCCCTGTTGCTTTCAAAGTCAACCACTACCATACACTAAAATAAATTATAAATTCTACCAAGCCCCTTTCTCTCTTTCTTGCTATTTTTTAACCCTTCATTCTCATAATCCTCTCAGCTGATTATGTCAAACTATTTTATTTTTGAGAATTTACAATATTTGCTTTGATATAAGCAATGAGAACACAGGAATGGTAAGAATAAAAGGCAGAGAGGTTGGAAGGAGGTGGAAGGAGTATGCAGACAGTAGATCTATGAAGGCAAAAGAAGTGGAGCGATGCAGATGGAAGACAGCAAAAATAAGAGTAGGCAGAGGAGGAGGAGGGTGGTGTGGTGGGCGGAAGCAGCATGCAGAAACCACAGTGCAGCCTGGCTTCCTGGGAAGCCTGTTGCCCTAGCAACGTGACGCTGAAAGGTTAAAGGCTGCTGCTCCCTACTACTCTGGATTACATGTTGCCAAGGCAACAGAAGGCATCCAAGACACGTGGTGGCAGGCCATGAGGACTTCGGGGCATGCCAGGAATCCTCAGTTCAAGACAGGCTATCCTGGCTCGCTGCACCATTGTGCTACCTTCCACTCTCAACCCATACCTCAAAAGCTCACCCCGGACACGGCATTCCCTGTGATACTCTTCTCAGTGCCATCACCTCACTTTGGGAAGAGAGGAAATGATATTCAGCTGCAGCTAGGTAGACAAATCCAGGAGTAGGCAAGGGATACTAGTGCATGGAAACTCCAAGAACTCAAAAGGAGAAGCAGCCATTTAGTTAGAGGAAAGCCAATTATAATGTATCTAATTTCCTCCATTGCTTTGCTCATCTGTTTGCAAGCCTGTAAACAAATTTTGTGAAATAACAAAACAAAACCTGCATAATGCATCTATCAAAGGAAAAGGATGTCTTGTCTTCTAAGAGGAATTTATCTTTCAATACTAGTAGATAACAGAAGCCATTTATTCAAAACCAGGTGTGTACTTGGCAGAGTAATGAATAGCTTAAAAGGTTATTTCATTTAATCTTCATAATAGTTCTTTGAGGTGGAAGAGTATTAACCACATCAGAGAGATGAGAAAAAAAAAAAAAAAAAAAAAAAACATCACAGAAATCACACATGGCAAGAGGTCACCGGGCTCTGAAAGGTGGAACCAGAACTCAAAATGACTCCATGGCATATGCTCCATCCATGATACTATACTGCCGCCATCTGAAAAGACACTGTATCAGGTAACATGGCCCCATTCTCACACCCAGAATGAATAAAATAACTCCCTGCCAAGACCTCAGGCCCTATATCAGCCAACTCCAGAGCACCTCTTCAGACTCAGCTATACTGACCCTCCTATTACTCATCAAAAAACAGCAACAAAAACACTTTCCCACTTGAAGGCCTTCACACCTGCTGTTCTCTCTGCCAAAATGCTGCCCCTCAGATCTTCACGCGTCTTGATCCTTCTCATCATGCAAATCTCAAGGGCTACCTCCTCTGCAGCCTTCCCTGACAACCCTAACTCAAATAGCTCACAATACCTCTTTCTGCTATTTTCATTAAAGCATTCACCACTATCCAAAATAATATTGTTTAATTGATGTGTCTGTTTACTGTCAGTCAATGCTCCGTGAGGACATTGTCTCTCTTATTGATCACATCTCTGCGACCTCAAATAGTTCCTGATACCCAGTAGATAAAAGATATTTTGTGAATAAATACCTGAGAAGATATGTTGTTTGGAGAGGAAGTTACTACCTTTGGAAAGTTAATTGCATTGATTAAATATAGTTGGGTGATACCTTGACAATTAGCATATAATATGAATTGCATATGTTTATTTTCCAAAACTTTTAAAACTGTTTATTTCTTTCTGCTCCCTCTTTTGAAAGAGCGCGAATAAAGTCAGGACTATCACTGGTACCTAAATATTTTGCATGATAAAAATCTTGCTCTGCTACCTCAGATGGCACCCCTAACCAGAAGCAGGCCTTTTGCCATGTCTGTCTGCTAAAAATAAAGTGGACACGAACGTGATAACTCCAGCTGGAAGTGCCAGGTTGCTGATTGCTGGTATCTGGCCCTCATATCTGTGAGGAAGGAAAAGGTGATGGAGCTAGCAGCCCAGAGAGACGTAGGAAAGTATCTGCCAGTAACCACAGAGATTAACCTATCAGCCATTTTTATTTGGGTTTAAAATGCTTTTCTCTTAATTGCAACTGACATTTGCGGCCCCAAAATAATTAATTCATTCATACATTTAATAAATATGTATTAAGGGCTTACTCTGTGCCAAGCTATATGTTAGGTTCTGGTGAGACAAAAATGATAAAGACCTAGTCCTTGCCCTTGCAAAGTCTGTAGTCTAGCAGGATAGAGAACTAAAAAAACTACTACCATTACCTACAGTTGTGATATGGACTATAAAATGTATGAAATTAAAAGAAATAAAGGGAAAAGAAACAGGAGTTTTGAACTGATGGCAGAGAAGAAAAAGTATCTGAGGGCATGAGGACCTTGGGTGAGGAGTACAGACCTAGATGAGATGTACCACTTGGGCCCTGGAAAGTAGAAGGTAGAAAAATATCAGTACCACACTTAAACACACACATGCACGCACATGCACATGAAACAAGAAGCAGGCTGGAAGCGGTGGCTCACACCTGTAATCCCAGCACTTTGGGAGGCCAAGGCGGGCAGATCACGAGGTCAGAAATTCAAGACCAGCCTGGCCAACATGGTGAAACCCCGTCTCTACTAAAAATACAAAAAAGTAGCTCTGTGTGGTGGCAGGCACCCGTAATCCCAGCTACGCGGGAGGCTGAGGCAGGAGAATCATTTAAACCCAGGAGGCAGAGGTTGCAGTGAGCCAAGATCGCTCCATTGCACTCCAGCCTGGGTGACAGGATGAGACTCCGTCTCAAAAGAGAACAAAACAAGAAGTAAAAAGCAAAAACAAAACAAGGAGAGAGGCGTGGAGAAAGGGAAATACTAGTGCTAAAAGACAAACTTCACCTTGCCAGTCCCACTAAGGGCCTCAGTAGTGGCACAGCTAAAGGGAGCACTGACACTTCACCCTTTCAGCATTGTCCCAGGCCTGGAGTGACCCAGAAAGAGCGTCACCTTTGGAGAACACCCAAACTGCATGTCCAATGACCGCAGAGCTAGGTGAGTTCAAGATCATACTGTTGATGGTTTGTGTTTCTGTTTATTTCATTCATTTATTCAATGGAGACTTACCAAATAACTCTCATAGACCCATACTTGCTGATTCCTACCACTTTCAAGGCCTTTTCTAGGTACTTTGAACAACCTTACTTAATAACCTTAAGAAATAGGGTCTAGGCCAGGCACAGTGGCTCACACCTATAATCCCAGCACTTTGGAAGGCCAAGGTGGGTGGAGCACTTGAGGTCAAGAGTTTGAGACCTGCCTGGCCAACATGGTGAAACCCCGTCTCTACTTAAAAAAAAAGAAAAAAAAAAGCCTGCCGTGGTGGTGCACGCTGGTAATCCCAGCTACTCAGGAGGCTGAGGCAGAAGAATCACTTGAACCTGGGAGGCAAAGGCTTCAGTGAGCCGAGATCATACCACTGCACTCCAGGCTGGGTGACAGAATGAGACCCTGTTGAAAGAAAGAAAAGAGAAAACAGAGCGAGAGAGCGAAAGTTCTATTTGTATCACTATTTCATAGATGAGGAAACTAAGGCTCAGAGAAGTTAAGGAATTTTCCAAAGGTCACAGAGTAAGTGGTGATAGAACCAGGAAACAGCCGACGTAGTGAGATTCCAGAACTCCCTCACTGAACTGCGGTGTGTGTATTCACTTCCTAAGGCTGCAGAAGACTCGGGGGCTTAAAACAACAGAAATGTATTCTCTCACGGTTCTGAAGGCCAGAAACCTAAAATCAAGGTGTCAGGAGTCTCACACTCTTAAGGCTCTAGGGGAGATTCTTTCCTTGCCTCTTCCAGCTTCTGGTGGCTTTCCTAGCTTGTAGCTCAACAACTACCACCTCTGTCTCTCTTCATGTGGGCTTCTCCTCTGTGTCATCTCCTCTTCTGTCTCTTATAAAGACGTTCGTCATTGAATTTAGGGCCCACCCAAATAATTCAACATGATCTCATCATGACATCCTTAAGTTAATTACATCTGCAAAGAGCCTTTATCCAAATAAGGTCACATTTATGGTTCCAGGGGTTAAGACATGGACCTATCTTTTGGAGGGTCACCATGCCACCCAATGCAGTGTGTATAGAGTGCACAGTTTAATGAGTGTTAATTGTTTAATAAAAGGTAGCTGTTACTATGCATCTGATACTATGTGCTGGGAAGACAAAATTAGTAAAGCATAGCCCTGGCCCACAATGAGCCCACTCTACAGTAAGAAAGACAGATGTGTTAACAAGACAGGTTATAATAAAAGCATGAAGAGGGCACAGGTGAAGCGTAATAAAAATAAATGGCAAATTACGTGAAGGTGGGAGTTAGGAAAGGGTGCACAAAAGAAATGCCATGAATTCTCCTTTAAAGTGAATAGGTGTTTTGGGGTGGGCAAGGAAGAGGAGAGTGGCAAAGACAAAAGCACAGAGATGTAAAAGAGTCAGAACCATTCGGGGAGCTGTAAATAATTTAGTGTGGCTTGACACTGCTGCTCAAGGGCAGGGAGGTTAAGAGAAATCCTGGAGAGGTGGCCTGGGACCAGATTAAAGAATATGCTTCATTCTAAGCTGAAGGAAGCCAGGGCACTTTTAAGCAAAAAAGTAATAATCAGATCTGAGTTTCTAAAGAATCACAGGTAAGCTTCCATGTGGCAGCACAGACAAGAGAAAATGAGTGCCAGTCCTTGGGTCACTGCAGCGTGTATGGAGTTGAGGGGACAAATTGGAGCTACCTAAGAAGGTGGAACTATCAAGGTCCCATTACTGTCGGAGGGGAAGGGAGGGCTCTAAGTTGATTTCCAGACTGAGAAATAAATCCCTTTTTAGAACTCTTGATTTCTACAATGCTTCTCCTTCTTTGCTCTTCTTGTTCTCTTCTTACCTCTCTGATAATTTTGTCTTAGATCCTTTATCATCTGTACCTTGCACCTCCCCTGGCCATCCCTCAAATGGTGGTGCACCCAGGGTTCTGCCCTTGACCCACTTCTCTCCTCATTCCACTGTTCACTCTGAGCCATTTCATCCACTCTCATGGTTTCAGCTATCCTGTCCCTACAAATGAGGCTCTTAGCTGCACATCCAGCCTAAACCACTCTCTCTACCTCCAGGCCCAAATCCAAGTGCTTACTAGACATTTCCACCTATATGACCCACCCATGTTCTAAATTCTATGCATTCTCATTGCCGTTGTCACCAAATCTGTGACAAATCTAATTACTCTTGTCATCATAATTTTTGTGACTAGCACTAAAAGGGTCAACAGTGTTCAGTGCTGCAGAAGGTCAAGAACAACTTGAAAAGTCCATTGAATTTGGTACTTTGGAGAAGTGAGAGATGAGGAAGTGCAAAAGGCAGTTTCAGACTCTACCCTTTAAGGAGCTGAACTGTGAAAAGAAGGAGACAGGGAGGGAGAATGAGCATCAAGGAAAGCTTTCATGTTTGTTTAATAAGATGAGAGTGATTGAGCACATTTATGGGCCACAGTGATAATTGATATTTTGGGTAAGACTATTCTTGACAGTGGGACACTAACACATATATTACAGGCCACTTAACATGCCGGTTCTCTAAGTTTTTAGTGCCTGTGGCGCATGCACACATACACACACACACACACACACACACACACACACACACACACACACACACACACCAGTTACTATGACATCTAAAAATCACCCCCATACATTTCCAAACATCTTCTAAGAATCCCTAAAAGGGAAGATACCAGTAGAGAGGAATAAGTCGACAGTTAAGAAAAAAAGAAAATGATAGATGAACCAAGAGCCTAGTTCTGGAGGACTCGTTGAGAAGACTAGACTAAGGACACAAAAGAGGGTTTGGCATGAGACAAGGGAAACGCATGATGTTTGAGCTTTCATTCATACAGGCATTGGTTGAATTCCCAGGATGTCACTTCCTTTGAGACACATTGTCTGTTGACTACACTGTCTGTTGACTAGCCCCAAAGCCAGAGAGACTTGCAACATCCACAGGGTTGCCCATGTGACATTGTTTGGGCTCATGAAATCAAGGATGTGGGGAAGACTTTTTCTAATCCAATATCAACCCATTTCTTTTTCCTTCATTAAGTATGAGCATGATGGATGACTAATGCTGGGGCAGCCACCTTCCAACCATGACAAAATGCCAGGCGAACCCCAGATGTCAGCACTGACATCACTGAGCCACTGAACCACCCCCAGCAGCCTCTGCTCTAGACTCTTTGTTCTGAGACACCCACAGACTCATTTGTTTAAGCTACGGTGAGCAAATCACTATCTAAAGGTACTGGGCAACATAGTTAACCTCTCTGATCTATAGTTTCCTTGTCTCTGAAAGATAAAATACGTGCTTCCTAAATTCAATGAAAACATTAAATGAGATAAAATATATAAGATGACTAGCTCATATAAGGTGACTAGTTCAGAGTTTGACAAAAATAAGTGATCATTCAGTGTCAGTCTTTCTCATCATAACCTCAAAATAACTTACAATAATTAGATCTTCTTTGTCCGTGTAAAACAGAATTATAGCAATAAATCTTTGTTGTACTCAGAAAGGTAGAATAAAAATAACCACCTTTAATGTTACTCTCCTGCATACAAGACCTTTAAACTACAGAATCAAAATAGAATTTTGAATAAAATGTAGATCTAACAATAAGACAAAAAGAATCACAGAAGTCTCAGAAAGGGGAATAAAAATATACTCTTGGTATAGAAATCATAACTCAGGGAGTTTTTTCAGCAGTATCAATGTGATGTAAAAATTAGCTGGCAACATTTAGTAAATTTATGTTTTCTTGTATCTATAACATTTTACTTCTTACCTAGTATCATTAATATTTCCTTCATGTAATAATTCACTTTTATTTTTAACATATCAACACTTCCAAATCTATGAGTGACTCTGATTCAAACACTATTTTACTCTACTATGCTTTTAGAAAATGATCTTGACTGGTCTTTAATGCTTATATCCTATGTGTATCAGTTTGTTGAAATCACTTCATGTCTCTCCTTTGAAAATCCTGATAAGTTCTGATCAAATCAATATCAGTAATTGCATCACCAAAGAGGTGGAACCTACTGAGTTGTTGTTTATCCACCATGTCTAAATGGAAGCAGGTTAACACCCCAAAATCTTCTATTTCTGTTAATAGGAAAAATTAGAATCCATTCTCCTCGAATGATTTAGGACAAGTCTGGTTTTTGAAAATGCAAGATGGCATATACTGAGCGCCAACTGTCTACCATACACTATGTACATGGCGTCATAAGGCTTGGTACCCTCTATGAGCTGGGTGCTATTTTTGTTTCCACTTTACAGAAGGAAATTTTGAGGCTGAGAGACTCTGAAGAGTCCAACTAAGGTCACATGGGTGAGAATGAGTAGAGCTCAAGCCCATGATCCCCAAAGTCTACATTCTCTCCTTGTGCTGCTACCTTCTTTTAGACACCATCACATCCCTGAAAAAATGTTTGACTAGTGATGGCTGGTGTGTTACTTTCCAGCACCAAGTGCCTGTATTTCTATGAATGTCGAAGCAATTTCTGGGCTTCAACTGTTACAAGCATTAACACTGCACCTAAAGAAAATCCCAGCTCCAATTTTTAAAGACAGGATGTGCTGACCAAAAAGAAACACATTTCACAGAAGCAGGTGGAAAGAGCCAGACAGACAGAGCTACATCACTGCAAAGTTTCCAGTGACTTAGAGAGCACTGCCTACCCATCTTTCCCCAAAGTCTAGTTCAAGTAGGGAAAATTGGAGAGAAGAAACTGAACTCCAGTTAATTTTATCCTGGCTTTTTTTTTTTCTTACTCCCTCATTGTGTGCACTGGGAAAAAGTCTTAAAGTCAAGCACATCTGAATTCAGATTTTAATCCCACTATTGTTCTAGATGTGTGACTTTGACCAACATACATAAACGCTCTCTGATTTAGTTTCCCCATTAAGAAAGAAGAAATACTACTACTTCCCTCATGGGACTGCATAAGAATTAAAATGCTCATTAACATCATGCCTGGTTCAAAGTTGACATAATATGTTAGTTTTTTCCCTCTCACTTTTCCTACCTCTATGTCTTAATACCCTTTATCCAAGAAATGCCATAACACTACAGTTTGCTCCCAAAGTATTCTGTTCCAAGGAATGTCATGTCACAGACAACTAAAAGCAAGGTAACAATCTAGCAGACACCAGAAATTCATGAAGAAGTATAGGGTAAGGCATGAGTAACATGTAGCCATCTTGGTTTCAAGATTATGTTGGATATGCAAATCCATATAAGCCAAGGGAAGGCAATAGTTTGTTTCCAGTGTCACACACCACTGCCAGCCCATCTACTCTCTCCAAACCCACTGCCATTAAGGAAGTGGGGGTAGAGGATAGGGGAAGAGGGGGAGAGGATGAAGCCAAAGAAGAGTAGGGCCATCTTACTGTCCCCAGTTAGATTCTAAAATGTGGCTTTCAGTACAGAAAATGAAAAATGCTATTGAAAGCATCCATTCCCAAAGAAGTAATTTATTGTTTATTTTATTTTATTGTATTTTATTTTGTTTCTGAGACAGAGTCTCACTCTGTCACTCAGGCTGGAGTGCAGTGGCGCAATCTCAGCTCACTGCAACCTCCATCTCCTGGGTTCAAGCAATTCTCCTACGTCAACCTCCCAAGTAGCTGTGATTACAAGTGTGTGCCACCACGCCCAATTTTTGTATTTTTAGTAGACACAGGGTTTCACCACGTTGGCCAGGTTGGTCTCGAACTCCTCAGGGTGATCTGCCTGCCTCAGCCTCCAATATGCTGGGATTACGGGTGTGAGTCACCGTGCCGGGCCCCCAAAGAAGCAATTTAGAAAGGAAAGAGTCATAGCAATAGACTCCACAGTAAGAATATATTTTGTGTCTCCTCTAAGGAGGAATAAGATCCAGAATGTGATGCACGTTTTAGCTACCATGCTACACCCTGATCAACCCGTCTATTTCCAGACCGTGACCCTTTACTCAGCATACCCTTTTCTTCCTCATTCTTGGAGAGTTAGAAGTTGGATCTTGCATCCTTTTGCCTGCTCCTACTGTAACTTCTACTTTCTATTTTTCTTCCTACCTTCTGCCCAAGCCATTTTCATTAGTCCTAATGCCAAGGACAAAACAGTTGTCATTGACTCTGTCATTCCCTATCCCTAACAGATAGGGAATGTTTGCCACAGTATTGCTCTAAAATCTTCCACAAATTTTGTTTCATTTTATCTTCAAAATGTAAGGTGTGTAGGGCAGAACACAAAATTTATATCTCATAAACTATAAACTGAGTATCATGTAGTATAAGTAATGTGTTTGCCCACATTTTCAAAGCTCATCAGAATGGAGACTAAAACTCAGGGATGTATAATTCTTAGTTCAGTGTTTTATGCTGCAGAATTGTACAACAGAAAGCATAGGTTTCAAAATAGGTATTCCTGAGATTTGAATTCTAGTCCCATTGCTCATAGTGCGCTGTGATATCCTGGATTAGTTACTTAACCTTTCTAAGCTAAAATCTGAAAACCCAGGGAAAATTTCAGACAATCAGTACAAAAACCTCCTAGAAATAAATGGAAGTACATCTAGCTTCAGTTCATTATTTGGATTCAGATGGGCATCTTAAATCCAGGATCTCAGGGAGAACAAAAGCAATTATAACAAGGCAAAATAAAATAGGCTCTTTATACTCAGGTGAGGAACTGCCAAAAAGCACCTCATACATTTTTAAACATTCTCCATCACTATTCTAAACAGTCTTCTGTTACAAGCACCTAGCAGTTCTTTCCAGGTTAGAGATTTTCTTTAAGGGACCATGCCCTGTGTGGCTGCAGCAGGCTTCCATACTACTTGTGAGCCTCAGCTTCCCTGGTGGGGTGAGACCAAGACTCCCACCTCACACATCAGAGTCTTTCCCCAGATTTTCACCTTTCAATCATATGCCCTTTTTGGGTGGTCTCCAATTTAGAGTTTTTCTACAGTTGTCCATGCTGCTTTTTGATTCTCATTCTTTTCCTGCATCATGATATACTCTCACTCCCTTCAAACTATTCCACATAGCCTTCAGCTTCACCTGCTGAATGTGAGGCTGGACACTTCAGTGAAGTACTTGCCAAGTATCACCTCATTTAATCCTCAACAACCCTGTAATCAACCCTGTGATCAACAACAACCAACTGACAATATAATTATTAGTTCCATTACACAGGCAAGGAAACCAACATTGAGAGTCAGAGATTGGTGACTTATCCTGATTCCCACATTTAGAAAGCGATGCCTGAATCCAGCTTGGACTCTAAATTCTGATTTTTTAATAGTCCTACTCAGCTAGCCCCCATGCTTCTTTCCACCATAGTATAAAGCTCATTTCCTCTTTGGGAAAGTCGAGTGCTAATTAATGTTCTTACTGATTAATTAGCGTATGCAAAAAAGTGAGCCCATGCTATTTGACCAGGTGCTGAACTGCTGAACTGTGTCTGTGCTGTTGTCAAAAGTCTTCAGAACAATGCTGTCCTTCCAGCATCGAAAACTTCTTGAATACAAACTTTATCCCTGTAATGCAATCTTCCACATGAGCACTTACTAAGTAGGTTTTATTGGAAATAAACTAACAACAAAAACTTAAGTTAAAACAGACTGACAATTACCTGTCTCCGAGAAGGGGAGACAAAAATAGAAGGCTTATTGATCATCCTTCAGACGATTACTATGAGCCTTCAATGTGGCCAAGCTACATGGTCTTCGATTTTCTGCATCAGTTCCACTTTCAAATGTTTTGTCCTATTCCCCTGTTGTTGATTAATAGTTGTCCAACTGTGTGTCCCCATTCTATGTTTGTAAAATATGGTCATGGTACTTAAAAATAAACTATTAAAAAAAAAAAAAAAAAAAAAAAAACCACCTGGCCTTAGTTTTGAGGTGTTTTATTTTTGAAACTTGTCCCAAAGGCTTTTTTCTCTGAGATATGAGGACTCTTTTTATTTGCCTTTATTCCAATCCGTTAAGCCCCCAAACATTTCTCTGCATGGCTGCTGGAAGCTTGCTGCTGACACTCTCTCTCCAGGTAGCTCCGGCCACCACCCATTCAGCATCCAACCCCTGGGGCTGAGCCTCCAACTTTCCAGGATCTCCATTATTGGATCTTTTTCTTTCTTCTTTTCCCTCTTGCTGCTTACCTTTTAGAAACTATTCTTTTCAGGTCAAAAGTCAGATATTTACGCTATTTTAGAAAAGCATCTAAAAGTCATTGCCCGCCTCCTTATTTGGCGGAGAGAAAGACATGATGGAATATTTGGGTGTGGTAGCAATGAAGGCAGGAGCAAGGGGAAGGTGACCAGAGGAGGTCTCATTACAGTGACCTAGAAGAATTCACTTCACTGGCATCAGTTCTCCTATTTACTCCTAGAAGGCAGTAGGCAGTGGGTCCTCTATGGAATTGTCCTACACTTAAGCACTCCACCATTTCATACCCTTGTTATGATCTCTTGTAGTTAGATTCCAGTATTTCCTGATTATGAATCACGTAACAGATCACTTTCAGTCAGATGACAGCCCCCACAATGCCATCTAACAAGGGAGAAAGTGAAGGGTAGTAAGATATATGTGACCTTAACCAGCCATTTCTTGAGAGGCAAGAGAGTACATAGCCTTTGAAGCCAGCAACCAATGTTAAAATCCTGGCTTCCACTTAAGAGCTATAGCATTTTGGATATGTTATTTAACCTCTCTGAGCCTCAGTTTCCCCAACTGTAAGATAAAGATTAAATACCACCACTTAGGTCGCTAAGTAGTTAAGACTATTAAATAAGATAGTGCATACAAAGCACTAAGTGCCTAGCATATGGGGAACACTTGCAAAGCCCCTAAGATACATCAGTGAACAAAAAGAGTTCAGTCTCTCTACATGCTCTGTATCTTACCTCATATTTGTATAATGATGTTGTGGAATTTTAAAAGGTACCAGAGAGAAGCAATCAGCTAGTTTAGGCATAACGTTTTCTACCAGGGAGAAATAATATAGGTTGCACAATAGCCCACATGAGAAAAAAAAAATCATTTTTACCTGTTGTGCTCTCAAAGTAAGTATGCACTTATTCATGGTAATTTTAAAATTCGCTCTTAACCATCTCAGAGTTCTTTCAATGCAAAATTGTGCCCTCAAATTACCACTGCTAAAATAAAATGTAATTTGCTAAGGACAATCATGTTTGAAAAAAAAAAAAAAATCTACCTGAAGCACAACTCAAGGGGTTCTGCCACAGTCAGTCAACATTTTCCATTTTGCTTATTTTTCCCACTTCCCTTAGCATGGGTTATTTGTGTTAGTGCCTGTTTTCTAACATCTGTACCTGCACCCACGTAAATAGAAGCATATATTTCTCATATGATAATGGAAAGTCTTCACTTAACACTTTCAACTTGACCTTTCCTAGACTGAAGGGAAGCTCTGAAGCGGAAGCTAGTCATCTCTGCCTGCTGCCGACAGGTGGCAGTAGCAGTCATGCAAGGTTCTTTGAGTCTCGGCTCAGCAGCTCCACTGCGGTGATTCTCAACTACCCAGGCAGCATCCTTTTGGTGTCTGTGCTAGGTTTTAAGATGTGTACAAACATTAACCCGAAAGCCTGTCTTTTAAGTACAAAACTAAAGGCAGGTTTGAATGTGGTGATAAAAAGTATAAGATGACAATGACAATAGTAGAAACCGAAAAATGATAAACATAGCACTTGTGGTGGAACAAACTATTCTAAGACCTGAATGGCTGGCTGCAAAGGACAGTGCATATGTACTAAGTGCTGTATCTAAGCAGTGAACAATAGTAAGGCAAGGAAAATAACTGAATAACTGATAGTATGTAGAAACAAAACAACCCAAAGCAAAATAAAACGCTTTTTTCTGCCGTTAGGGAATAAGCCCCAGTGTCAAGTGGCAACTAGTCATATGACAATTAACTTAACATTAAGGGAGGAGTGGCTAGGATTTGTTGGAGATTTAAAGCAGTGGTTGTCAATCTTAACTGCACACTAGAATCACCTGGGAAGCTTTTAAGACTCCCAAAGCCCAGGCCAATAATCAGAATCCCGAGCGGTGGGACTCAGGCATCAGCAGTGTCGAAAGCTCTTCAGGTGATTTTAATGTGCACCCAAGGTTAAGAACCACTGCCTTCAAATCTAAGCATGGGGAAAATGGGTTGCTACAGGTTCCATGGATTAAAATATATTTGGAGGTACAGATCGATGTGTGTGATGAGTGTTAATACCTTGGCAAGAATTATTTCCCTATGACATTTGTATCTTCAAGGAGAGAAATCACCTGCCTTGAGGGATTTTTCTTTTTATAGTCTTGAAAACAGTATGGGTGAGAACATGTATTGCCAAGGAATAACAAGAGTATGCCTTTCATATACCTATTTGAAGAAAACGTATCCCAGAGCTACAAGCGTCAACATCCCTTAGTCATTTCAGTGAGTCCATTTATAAAAAAGTGGACCCAAAAACCTTTTCAAAACTATAGGAGTTTCTAGATACCAGCACCTTTCCCTCACTTTCATCTTTAAAAGATTGCTGGGCACAGTGGCTCATGCCTCCCAGCGCTTTGGGAGGCTGAGGCAGGTGGATCACACGCTGAAACCCCGTCTCTACTAAAAATACAAAAATTAGTTGGGCATGGTGGCAGGTGCCTGTAATCCCAGCTACTAGGGAGGCTGAGGCAGGAGAATCACTTGAACCTGGGAGGTGGAGGTCGCAGTGAGCCAAGATCGCATCATTGCACTCCAGCCTGGGCGACAAGAGCAAAACTTTGTCTCAAAAAAAAAAAAAAAAAGGATTAATCGCTGGTCTACCCACACTCTCAATGCAATCTGGTTACCTTCCATCATTAACAACCAAGTTTTACAGGAAAACAAATGCATGCTGTAGTGCTCAGTACAAACCCCTAGGCCCTTCTTGCTGCAGCCCTTTTTTACCTTATCTGCCATTATCATCGAGGAGCCCCCGTGGATGCCCAGGATAGGGGTGAGAGTCTGTGCAGAAATGAAATCGAGGATCTGGGCGATGGCTTCCTGGTCTGTGTCATCAGCAAACACCACCCCCTGGATCTTCCGGTCAGACATGAGATCACAGATGCGGGTGATGATGCTCTTTGGGTCGGTCTCATTCATGGCTACCAGTTCCACCCGAGGCACCACGGAGAGATGGTGGAAATCATCTTTCTCGTGGGCATCCTTGATGGCCACCTCGTCGGAAGTGCCCACGAGGATGACAGCAATGCCAATGCTGGGGGGGCTCTTCTGAGAACGAGCTCTGCTGCCTGACACGGCCAGGACAGCCAACACCAACCAGAACTTGGGAGAACAGCACTCCGCTCTGGGCTTCATCTTCAACTCGTCGACTCCCTGCAAACACAAAGAGAGAGGGAGTTAAAATAGGACCCACACCACGTAACCTGTCTTAGAAGAGGTTAGCTACTGCAATTCAAGGACCTTATCTCCTTTCAGTGAGCACCAAACCCAACTCCATCTACCAGCCTACTCTCTTATCTCTGGTATTTCCTCTGCAGAATGAGAGAAAATGAAACTTTCAAAAACCTCAGAAATCCTTGAGCAAGGCAATAAAAGGTGCTATTGCTATAGTCATTGGCGGCTACAGACAGAGACAAAAGAGGAAAAGAGGTTGTGAGTGGTCCAGGTAGCCATGCGAGTATGCATACATGAGTCTCCTGGCCCTCCTGTTACAGCCCACCCTAGTACTGTTCTTGGGCTGAGGGACAGCAAGGCCAGGCAAAGTGAGCATAAAAACGTACTCAGCAGAGGTGAACAACAGAACATGGGCTGGATAAAGCGGATGTGGGGGGCTATAGGTACACAAGCCCTGCATTCTTGCTGCCTTCACCTTATGTTTGCCTCAATGAGGACAACAGCCAGAAAATTCTTTAGTAACCTTGTTAGTATCTGGCTCTTAATATTAAATTACAAAAACAACTGATACACGACTAGTATCTTTAAAACATTGCCTCAATTGATCCTTACAATGACCCAGTAGGGAATAAAATAAGAAAAACATTATCATCCCCATTTTACAAATGTTGATGCCAAGGCTCAAAGAAGATAAGTGTTCTAAGACCGTGTACCAACCAATTAAGTGAAACAAACCTGAACTCACATCTTCTGACTTTTGTATTCCCATATGTGTTCCATTACACTACATGGAACTGCCTCTCATGTAACCAATAAGGAACACATATTACTCCGATTTATGCACCAAAATACAGAAACTTAAATACCATTAGCAGCCACATTTGAAAAATGTTCCTTTTTTTTTTTCTGATGCCATCCTATAGCCATGACTTCTCTAAAATGACTGATGCCACATTTTCATATAATTCATATAATTTCATATAATTTACCACCTTTTACCTACAAAGAACTCCTTCTTTTTTACTTCCACATATGACCCTAAATCTTACTCTATGCAGCAGACTAAGGACATAACACTCTATAGAATATAAGCCTTGGTCATCTCTCTCTAAGCTTCTTCTCATCATTCTCCAAGAGCTCCTCTTAATATAACTAGTTCTGCTTATGTTGCTTTATTTTAAATAATCAATGTTCACTATTCGGGTGACAGCTACACTAAAAAGCCCAGATTTCACCACTATACGATATATCCATATAACAAAAGCACACATGTACTGCCCGAATCCATACCAAAATAAAAATTTTAAAAAATCATTTGTTGTACATCTTTTTATGCTGCACACTGTGTTAGGCATTTTGTCACATATAATCTCTCTGATCTTCATGGACACCCCATAAATTAGACATTTTATTCCCATTTATCAAGAAGAAAAACAGAAGCTCAACACAGTTATGTAATCATCCAAGGTCAACAGCATTATAACACCAGCATGCCAATACATAAACACAGCATTTTAATACCCCAAGGCAATATTCTACAAACTGCACCCAGAACCAAAACCAGATTCTCATTCTTCTACAAAGAGAGAGACAGCATGCAATCAAGGATAAAAATGCTGCTTCAGATCTCATTTGTTTCAAAAAAACAAAAACAAAACAAAATGGTAAGATTAAAAATTTAAAAATGTTGAGAGATTAGCTAATTTTAAAAATCATGAAGGTATTCAGTAAAGAAAGATAAAGAAGTGTTCGGGCTGAGCAGTCAGTCTTGACTGCAAAGGGCGTTAATGATTCGGGAGCAAGATGCTGGGGACATTTTGTGGCTGAAGAAGCACAAAATCCAATCCAGTTCTTGGCAGAAAACATTTTGGAACTTTTACTGGTGTAGTCATCCTTCAACACTGCCAAGAAGGAGGCCTGCATTGATTGCCTTGTCTTTCTCTCGCAAATAAGATGAGTAGCTCGGTGGTTCATGCCTAACCAAAGTTTACTCCTGAAAGTTTTCTGATCTCAGTGTCTGTGAAAACAGGGAATGACTCCACAAGCCCTGGAAACCTTTGCTGATGGACTGTATCCAGTTTAGCAGGGGAACCAGGGCCTGAATTCCTCCTCCCAGAACTTAAAGGAAAGCAACACTAGATAGACAATTGAGTAGGACTGATATTCAGAGGAAGACAGAAGGGGTTTAGCACTACAAAGAGCTGTGCACAAACTATACACACACACACACAGTTCAATTCCAATGACTGGTTCTCAAGGAAAGCCAAAAGATTTACCATTTGGCAAAACTATAGGCTAACTTCATTCCAATGGTATTCTAATCCTACAGTTACAAGTCACTAAATTAGTTTTCTTCACATTTAAAAGTGGCCCACTCTGCCATGACAGTTTATTAACTTTAATGCACTCCACTCTTCCGCGTTGATGTTTTATTTGCTCTCTCTAAAATATCTCTTGTGTTCTTCTATTTTGTCTCACACAATATATCATATTTGGCTATGCAATGGCTAGTTGTGACACCTAAAGAATAGCATCTGGTTTTACAGAGCATCTCATTTATACTCAGGATACAGCCAAGCACTTTACAAAGCAATACATTATGGGAGATAACAGTAACAGAGGGGCTGCGAGACAAACAAAGAGGCTACTTTGAATACAAACTCAATTTCAAACACTAAAAGGGGATTCGTTGAGAGAAAGCGTGCAGTTCAAGGTAAGCAGAGCGGCTTTGCTCCCTTCCTCACAGAGACCATGACAAGTCTTGACGCACCTGCTCTAGGAAGTCTTGCTCCCCCTGTAGAATTCAGCATTGCTTCCTTTGGGCTCTCACCATAGCCTGCATGTATTTATCTAAATATGCATAAACTTTTATTATCAATATATGATGATGTGTCCACCTACTTTAACTAGTTGATAACCTTCTTGTGAGGAGCGACTTTTTCAGTTCAGTAAGCATTTATTGAGCACTTATAACCTAGTGAACATTTTTTTCTTTTTCTTTTTCTTTTTTTTTAGTGGTGAGGATGCAACAGATACAGATTCTATCCTTCAGGACCATGGTCTAACACAAGACACAGACATAAACCCATAACGAAAATGTTGCCTTACTTTATTCATATTCTTGAACTCTAACAGTGTCTATATGCAATAAGGAAGGACTCAATAAATGGTGGCCAATATTGAGTTTCTACCATTAGGTGGAACCATATAAAATTGTTAATATTTGACCATTTTTGACCTATAATAGTTCAATCTGCTGTGTGCCAGATATTACTATTGCCAGGTAATTTTCATGCATTATTAGATACTCACAAAAACATTGGAAGTCATACTTTTCCTTTATCACAAATGAGAAAACTGAGAGTTAAGTACATGACCAAGATTACACAGCTAACAAGGGATGGCATCAATTTTCAAACCCAAGTTTGTCTGGATCCAAAGCCCTTCCTCTTTCCCTTCCAGGGCCTCTCAGTATAATATGAGTGTTGAGTGAGTGACTGAATGAATGAATGAATGAAATCACCAACCAAAACCAACTGGTGTTTTAATACCAGTTCTGCGTTAACACAGTGCCTGAGGATAGGCGAGTCACCTAATTACCATCTCTATGCTATCATCGGTGAAACCAGGATAATATACCTAACCTACATACCTGAAAGATTTTTGTGAAGATCAAATGAAAATATGTATATGGAAGTGCTTTGAAGAATCTAAAATACTCTACAGATGCAAAGGATATTACGTTTAAGCTTCTATAGAAGCTGTTCAAGGAGCCTAGCTATTTATGATAGCACAAAGTGAGCGTGTGGGAGGTGAGGGTGAAAGAATGGCAGACAGAGGCTGAAAGGAATGTTAAGAGGAAACTCACATGGGGCAAAAGATATTAGTTCCCTGAGCGATATAACTCCCTGAAGAAATGTCACATAATGCCTTCGGGGTAGCAGCGACCTCCACTGACAGCTTACTAGTCATGTAGATTAATTCAAGAGTCACTCAGGCCAGGGCCAGTATTGGGAATCAGTGGAGCTCAGTATATCCAAATCATGCCATGAATTCAGAAACCAGGGTGCACCAGCAGGACTAGCAACAAAGCAGCAGGATTAGAGAGTTGACTGTTCACTCATTTGGCTCTTTGCATCCTTGAAGCTTAGGCTAAGTGATCCCGAGATCCACAGTAAACAAAAGGCCACAGGAGCTTATCTTCATGCCAGTAACTGGTACAGGGTAACTATAGCAGGAAACAGTCTACACTTTGCTCAGAACAGGCTCTAAGGGAAGACACATCTGGGTGGGAAGCCAGGCCAACCCTGTCCTTAGAAAACTGAGTCCTGTGGCAATCCCAACTGGAAGGATATAAAATGTGACTTAATCAATAATTAAGTCAAAAATATTCCAAGCACCATCCTTTAATGCAGTCAGGACATTATTTAGAGTGATTCAATTAAGGAGATTATGACTGGAATATGACAGGCAGTGAGTGAAGTTAATATTAAAATGCCAGAACTATGTATCAGGTCCAGTTTCCCAAGCTACCAATAAAGACAGAAAGTTAGGAGACATAGGCTTAAAATGTGTCACATTAGAGAGTGGGGAAACAAGAATTCTCATACAATGGAACAGAAGCATAAATGAGTATAACTTTTTTGGAGGTCAAAGTGGTAGTATCTATTGAAATTTTAATATCAAGACAAAATAAAATTCAAAGGCAAAAACATCAAAAGGGACATTAAGTGATATCACATATAGGTACCAGGAAAATGCAATCATTATGTATAAGGCAACAACTAAAATTTATATGAGGAGAAACAGACAAATCCAACTGACAAAAGATCTTATTAACTAAGACATAAAAGATGGATGAGTTATAAGTTTGAACTAGTTCGGATACCTAGAAATGCATATAGAACAGAGAATAGATGTTCTTTTTAAGTACATACATGAAAAATATTAAATCTACAAAAATACATGAATACATTTTAAAAAATCAATATGAAATCAATTGTCATTTTCCCCATAGTGTGATTACATTAAAAGTACTTTTTTTTTTTTTGAGTCAGAGTCTCACTCTGTCACCCAGGCTGGAGCACAGTGGCGCTATCTTGGCTCACTGCAAGCTCTGCCTCCTGGGTTCACGCCATTCTCCTGCCTCAGCCTCCCGAGTGCTGGGATTACAGGCGTGAGCCACTGTGCCCAGCCTAAAAGCACGTTTTCAAAGGCACTAAAAATACTACATATCCAAAATCTTAAAAACAAAAACTTGTGATTAAAAAACTATAAGGTGAAATAGGAAATTGTAAGGGAAACTAAAATTCCTTTGAACAGAATAACAATGAAAACACTAAATGTCAGAATTTCTAGAGGACAATTAAATCATTTAGAGAGAAAAGTACACCTTTAAGTACATTTATAAGAAACCAAGAAAATAAAATATGATTAATTATAATTAAGTTTTCACTTATTGCTTTAAAAACTTAACAGTCAACCTTAGTAAACAAGAAAACAACAAATGAATGAAACACAAGACAAAGAAAAGCAAAAAAAAAAACCTGATCTTTTAAAAGACATAAAGTCCTGACAAGATGAATCAAGAAAAAAGTAGATGGCAAAGTGGTGTCTGAGACCAACGACACCAAAGTTCTGAGGCATTAAGCCAGCAGAAGCAGGGTACCCTTTGGGGAGCAGGAGGCCAATAAAAAGTTCAGAGTTCATTGGATGTCAAAAAAAAATAAAAATAAAAATAAAAAGAAAAAAGTAGAGAAAATGCAAATGAAAGAGAAAATAACATATATAATAGAAATTTTGAAATAATGAATATTATGAAAACTAGTTACTTTTCCACTTAATGTGTAATATGTAATAAAAATGGCAAAATAGGGAAAAGGGCTTAAAAGAATGTAGAACATTTGAAAAGTTTTGTAGAACATTTGAAAAGTTTTCGGAATTTTAAAAATTGTTATTAAAGCCCACACCCCTAATTCGCCAAAACTACTCCCTACCCTAGTCCTCCACTCCTCACCCAATTATCCCATCATCCTACCCCACCTCTGCCAAAATAAAAAGAAGCAAACGTGGTACAGATGGTTTTACAGATTAAGTATATCAAACTTTTAAGGAAGAAACAAGTCTTTCTCATAAAAGTGGAACGAAAAGAAAAAGAAAGAAAGCTTGATTCTAGATTCAGATAATTACAAGAAAAGATTATTGTAAATCCCTTCCACTTATGGACATAAAAGGGGGAAAAAAACAAACCTTAAAAATCAGTGGTCAGGCGCGGTGGCTCACGCCTGTAATCCCAGCACTTTGGGAGGCCGAAGTGGGCAGATCACTGAAAACACTAAAAATACAAAAAATTAGCTGGCCGTGGTGGCATGTGCCTCTAATCCCAGCTACTCAGGAGGCTGAGGCAGGAGAATCCCTTGAACAACAGAGTTGGAGCTTGCAGTTAGCCGAGATCACGCCACTGCACTCCAAACTGGCAACAGAGCAAGGCTCCGACTGAGGAGGGGGAAAAAAAAAGTTAACTAAAACACAGTATATTTTTAAAATAGTAATAATCATCACCATGATCAATTGTGGTTTATACCTGAAATGCAAGAATGACTTAACTTTAGAATATATATCAAAATAATTCACATTAGAGAACTAAATGAGATATTTACATGAATATCTCAAAAAATGCAGATAACATACTTGACTAAGGGAAACACTTATATGTGATAGAAATGTTAAATTGTGTTTAAAACAAACAAATAAAAAAATAACTCTTTGATAATAGGAAATCAAGAGATCATCAGCCTTTACCTGGTGGGTACATCCAAAAACTGCAATCTATTTAGGAATTAGCAAAAGTCTTAACAAGACCTCTACAGCAAAAATTTGAAAACTTTATTAAAAGATTTCAAAGAAGACCCAAACAACCCTAACACATTCATGAATGTGATATCATAGTATTTTAAGTTCTATTTTCTACAATTTCAAGCCAATTCTTATCAAAATAATAGTAAGATTTTAAAAGAAATGTTATAAATTTATTCTAAAATACGTAAGAAAGGATAAAGGTACACAAAGAACTATTGAACAGGGTGTCCTTATCTGAACCTATAATGAAAGTGTGCTATGAACTGAGAAGTATGGTTGACTCAATTCTGCAGAACAGATCCAAAATAATTTTTAATTAATATATTTTTAAGAATTGTAAGTTCCAAGTCAATTAAAGTTTTAAGTTACACCTTCTAAATTTAAATCTAGAGAAGCAGGGCAAATGTTGAACCAAAGAAGTGATCTTGAGTCAGAATGCTTAGCTTAGGCAATACATGCATTCGTCAACCATCTGAGGTAGGAAATGTGAGTATCACAGATGACAAACATCCACTTTTCAATATCACTAATAAGTACAAGACCAATATCTATTTTTGTCAAATGGCATCTATATATTCAGGGCATTTGAAAATCCAATGTCAATCCTCTAAATGCACTTAGTGTCTGCTAAACTACTAAATATCATCCAAGTCTGTAGAAATAACACATAAAAGTCACCAATCTTTGATTTCAATTGACTTGGAACCTACACTTCTGTGTTCTGTTATTTTCGTCCCTCTCACACTCTTCCCATCATCCATTACTCTTTTCAAGGTTTTGAGCTCCCTTGCCCTGTTCTTTCTTCAGAAAGGAGTAAGGTAAGAAATCCTGAGAGTCTGGGGCAGGGAGGCAAGGGGCTGAGACTGCCCCTATGGAACCAGTGGAGAAAGAAATATCTCCCTGGACATGCTAGATACATGCCCAATTCATTTGTCACTGAGTGACCCACATGACAATAAACAGGCCTCCTTGGTCCTGGAGTTGGGGTATTTACTCACCAAAATATAGTCCTCCAGGGAATTAACCCCAAATCGATATCAACATATCACAGCCACAAAAATAATGGAAACAGAAAATCAAAGCCCTCATTAGAGCTGTTTCTGGGAAAATATTTGATCAGAGAAGAGCTGGACAGATGGGAGAGGGGGAAAAGGTACAGGCTCTGATTATCCAAATCTTTGAGCCTGCAGATGAACCATCAAGTCCTCTTACATAATGCATGTAAGGACGCCCATCCTAAGACCCCCAGCTCCTGTAGACCCCTAGGAGAAGATGGCCCCCAACACTGCCAAAAGCAAAGGTGATACTGGATCTCATGGCAGCAGTATTTCTGCCAAATCTTTCCTAGAACCTCTCCTGAATAAGAGCCTTCTCATTCTTAGTTCAACCAGACCTGTCACCTGGGCTCCTTCTTGTCCTTACAACACTTCCAGTGGCTCAAGCCAGGTTTTTCTATCTGAGCTGTTCTTTCCTGCTGTAGGCACAAAGCAGAAGTATCACATCTACTGTCACCCAGATTCGTGATACAAGGTTTGTACAGATAACTAATAAAGGATTATAAATCACTTTACATGTGTGCATTTTAATAGAAATTTGTAATACAAACGTAGATGATTATCAGTACTCTCACCAGCAGCAAACACTCATGGGTTTTTCTCTTTTCCTTAATATTCTGCAAGAGCAGACATCAAAATTGCTCAAAGTTCCTCTCCTAATATCTGCACACAGTTCTTAATTATAATTAATTTATAGGCCTCCAAGGACAGTGTGGGCAGCCCTGCTGAAATCCAAACCTTTTGAAACCTGATTCCGATTATTACCATTTGGCAGCAGATTAGGGCAATTGTGTGTATTGGTTTAACAGCAAAATAGCATTTTCAAGTGTTAATAAAAATTATTGGCTTGTCACTGTCTATTAAGAGGGGGACGGGCAGTGAAAATAAGCAGATGATAAAAGGAGAAGCACAGGAGCAGGGCGGCAGGAAAATCTCAGCTGGGAAGGAGTCAAAGGAAGATACCGGAAGGACTACAGAGAGCAGGGAATAGGGGACAGACCACCAAACCTATATGCATCTACCCAGAAAACAGTGTTGTTCTGAGCTGCAGATAAACAGCCTGCACTAGAGGAGATTTAAAATGTAGGAGTTACATAGGTAAACATCTGCCATAGGGGTTTGCTGCACACATCAACCCATCACCTTGGTATTAAGCCCAGCATCCATTAGCGATTCTTCCTGATGCTCTCCCTCCCCCACCCCCTCCCCACCCACAGGCCCCAGTGTGTATTCCTCCCCCCATGTATCCATGTGTTCTCATCGTTCAGCTCCCATTTATAAGTTTACCTATGTAACAAACCTGCACATCCTGCACATATACCCCAGAACTTAAAATAAAAGTTGAATAAAATAAAATAAAATGGACGGGCACTGTGGTTCACGATACTTTAGTAATCCCAGCACTTTGGGAGGCTGAGGTGGGTGGATCGCGAGGTAAAGAGATCGAGACCATCCTGGCCAACATGGTGAAACCCCATCTCTACTAAAAATACAAAAATTAGCCGGGCGCAGTGGTGAGAACCTGTAGTCCCAGCTAGTTGGGAGGCTGAGGCAGGAGAATCACTTGAACCCAGGAGGCGGAGGTTGCAGTGAGCCAAGATAGCACCACTGCACTCCAGTCTGGTGACAGAGCGAGACTCTGTCTCAAAAAAAATAAGAATAAAAAGTAAAAAATAAAATAAAATATAGGTGTTGAAGAAGGCTACTTCCAAGCCCCAACCCCCAAAACAATCTGCTCTGTAGCCTAGACATATTCCAAGCCACTGCATCCCTCAACAAAGCCTCTTCTGCAACAATAATCATGTTGTTTTGTAATGGAGAGAGCAAAGCTTTAGAGTTAATGGACTCACTTTTAACATTTATTCTTAATTTGCTGTGTGATCTTTACCTCTCTAACTCTGCAAAGTGTGAGATAACTACTGCCTTCACAGAATCACTGTGAAGACCGATTCATTTGACAAATGTTCGTTGAACATTTTCCATGTGCCAGGGCACGTGCTAGGAGACAGGATCCAACACAGAATGGGAATGGGATCCTATCTCCAAGCAGCCATTAGGCTAGTGGTCAAGACAAACAAATAAACAGGAAATTACGGTATCAAGTGAGAGGGCTGTGACAGAGCATGCCCAGTGCTACCTGAGAGATCAGGAGAGTAACGAGCTAAGGACGAACAGATGAGTAGGAAATAGTAGTGAAAACGGCAGATTGAAATTACAAAAGTAATAAAATATCATTTAGAAGATCCTTGTGAAGAAAGCAAGGACCTGAAGTCCAAAGAGCTAGAATTGAAACCTGGCTTTCACACTTATCTTGGGGGGAAGGAAGAGAGTAACTTAAATTACCTAGACCTCATTTTCTTCTTTATAAAATAGGAATTATCCTCACCTTACAGAGTTGTTGTGAATCTTAAACAATTTACTTGAAAGCATCTAGCACAATGCAGTTACCTGATATTTATTCATTGAATGTGAATATATTCTGTTCAGAGGCAGATAAGGAGCTTCTGTTGACTCCAATTACTTAGAAAGGAGTCAAAGAGCTCCTTCTCTCCCACCTCCTTCCCTGGCTTTAGCACAATTTCTACTGACCTTAGAAATAGGTTGTTTTAAAAAGTCTTTAAGTGACAATCTCATGGCTAATGTAAACAATACTTAAATTCTAATCCCAGGGAGAGCCAGCACCTACTTCTTCGTTCCCTCCCTCCTACCAGCCACCAAATAGTCACCAAATTTTATACCAAGTAATATGACAGTTGAAGCTGTCATATTACTGACATCAGAATAATCACATTTCAGATTTGGAATCAATATCTTCAATCACAAGAGTACTGGAAAGGAGTATGGAAGTACAGGAAAGGCAGAACCCACTCACTGCTTTTGCTAGTAACAAGGCTTTTCTTGTAAACCCTAATGAAATGAGGCAGGGACTGTGTCTTATTTATCTATCTCCAGCATTGGCAAAGCATGTGGCATATGGTAGGTGCACAGTGAACATTTATTAATGACATTAATGAATGAACCAGACCAATAATGAGCTGCAACTCTCCAACTCCACTGATTCTCTAACTCCACTGATCATAAACAAAGGCACTGTTCTAAGTCTTCCATTTCCCAAGGGTTATTATAATAAAAAGGCAATACAATAAACACCAATACCATTTCCAACTTCTTGATATATAGGGATCATTTCTAGGTCAACATTGTTAGTTGGTAATTGCCTATGTATCTGGATGTATATTTGTATGTGTAAATCAATGTTTATACGAGAGTTGCATGTGTGTGAGCTCAAATTAGCCCTGTTTCCCTTGGTCTCTGAGCTATAGGATGGTTCTGCTGATGGAACATGGCACCCAGGTATGACTCAGACTTCACCTCAGAGCCAAGGTTTAAAACAAGCTTTTGAAACCACACCTCAAAGAGAGCCCTGTAGCTAGGCCAGTGTCAACAGGGAACAAAAGCTGCATTATTTCAGCTGGCTGTTTATCCGGCCAACTATAGGTGCAATCACACATTTCCTAATACAAATTTCCACCATTATTCCCACCAATATACATAGTTGTTAGCCACACAACTAAGCATAACCGAATTGTGAACTCGTTAAAATCCCTCTGATGTTACCTGTGTAACTGAGCACCTATTCGAAGCATTTATTATAAGTTGAAGCTTTACTCTTTGTTCTTGCCCTTCCTCCTCTCTCTCCTTTCTCCCAAATTACAGGATGAGTAGAATAGTAGGGTAGGAGGCACACAGACTGAGGAAATTGTTAGGCCCTGTTACAATCCTGCCACTAACAAGCCTGTGGCTCTATTTTCTGATCTGTGAAATAAGAGAAATGGACTGGTTCTTGAAGTCTCTTCCAGCTTTAAAATTCTGTGAATTCTGGTCTTCCACTCACCACTTAAGATCTACTCTCAGGCCAGGCACGGTGGCTCACACCCATAATCCCAGCACTTTGGAGGCGGAGGTAGGTGGATCACTTGAGGTCAGGAGATTGAGACCATCCTGGCTAACATGGTGAAACCGTGTCTCTACTGAAAATACAAAAAATTAGCCGGGCATGGTGGCACGCACCTGTAGTCCCACCTACTCGGGAGGCTGAGGCAGGAGAATTGCTTGAACCGGGGAGGCAGAGGTTCCAATGAGCTGAGATCGCACCATTGTACTCCAGCCTAGGTGACAGAGCAAGACACTATCTCAAAAAAAAAAAAAAAAAAAAAAAAATCGACTCTCTGCTATGAGCTAAGACCCTGGGAAGCAGACCTGTTTGGACTACATGGTAAACTTCCCGGTCGTCTGGTTTCCAGGTGGGTTTCGCCAATAGACCACACAAGCAGGAGATGAGTGGGAACAAGACTAAGACAGGGCTATCGACTCCCCGGACCCACTTCCCTTTCTGCCACTCACTGTGGGCTGGTTGTATCACCTGACTGAAGGTCACAGCTTCCGCTAAGCAACCCTCTCCCCATGGCTCGCTCTGTACAGCCTACTTCCAGGCTCCAGAAGTTACTCCTACCTTCCTCCTTCAGGGCCACAGGTGGTGGTAGCTACACCCAGCTGCTACTAGCTCCAGGATGTCAGACCATTTCTTGTGGTTTCTGTCCACGCCTTGGTAAACAGCCCTTTTACCGAACTGTCTTCAAATTAAACAAATTGAGTGTGGCTTCTGTGTTCTGCTCTGATTATAAAGGATGCAGATTCCTCCTGAGTGCCACAATAATACCTATGAGGCTTTCTTTGATTCAAAGTGGCGAAAGCAAGACCTGAATTCTACCACCACCACCTCCACCACCAAGTCGAGTACGGCCTCTTCTGATGCTGCTCCCTTCTTATCCTCAGGCCCTGATGAGCAGCATCATAAGCAGTAATGGTCTCCAGGTGCCTGGTTCTCAGCAACGAACAGATAAACACCTGAAGACAATTTCAACAGCACAACTGTCACGAGTCAGCATTTTGAGAATGAGAAACGTAAAAGCACTGGGAGTCAGAAAAATACAGCAAGCAATTATTAGAACGACTACAAAATAAAATTCAGAGAAAGGCAGCGCATTTTCACTCAGGGAAAATGAGGTCATTAAATGGGACTTTGCTGAAGTAACAACTGGTTAATGAAGCCCTAAGTTTTTATTCTTCTCTTTGATTTGGTTGGAATCTGATTCACGAAAAAATTTGAGTTTTAGAATCAATTTTTACTGACTATACAAATTAGAAACCAAAGTATGAGGAAATACAATCACGTGTGGCTTAATGACAGAGCTGTGTCCTAAGAAATGCATCATTGGGCGACTTCATCACGGGGCAAACACTGTGGAGTGTATTTACACAAACCTCGATGGTACAGCTATTGCACACATAGGCCATATGGGAGAGCCTGTTACTTCTGGGCTACAAATCTGTACAGCATGTTACTGTACTGCATACTGTAGGCAATTGTAACACAGTGGTAAGGATTTTTGCATCTAAATACATCTAACATAGAAGATGTGCAGTAACAATACAGTATTATAATCTTACACAACCGCTGTCATTATAGGGCACATGACTGTATAACAACACAAGAAAATAAAAAGGTGATATTTCAAAGAAATATATGACAGTTAACTTTGTGGTTTTTCTTAATATGCAGAAAAGAAATTAGAAATAGTAAAAAAAAAAAATGAGAACTGTTTGTGAATCTTTTCCTGTAATAGTAATAATATAGTTGCAATTTGGTCACCCTTCACATTTTATACCGTTTCTAAAAGCAAGTAGCTGCTCTCTCTGAATCCAGCCTCTTGATTCCCTGCTAGAACAGCACATATATCAGGCCTGAATGACCATGTCCACCATCGCCATAGGAATGGCAAGGGGACAAGTCTGGTACAGTCAGTGCCTCCTTGTCCATGTCCCACTGAGACCAAATGGAGCTCCTTCCTGACTTGCTAGACACAGCTGCAGGCCAGGCCAGAATCCATGGGCAGAATTCTCCAAAATCAGATAAAGGGAGCACAATCAGGATGCCTGCAACTCTCCCACCCTAAATTAAACATAGAAGGCTGAAAACTTGACTTACAAATTAATATACCAGCTTCTATCCCTCTGTCCTCAAAAGTCCAATGAACCAACATGTCCTTATTGTGTGCCCATCTGTGAGTCACTGTAAAGTGTGTTAAGGAGTCAGAATTCAGCCACAAGGACCTGACACCCCTGCACAGAAAAGCACACACACTCCCCAACACAGGACTGTCGGGACCGTAGAGAGGGCTAAGGCAGTATAAAGACAAAGGCAGAGGGTCTGCCCTGGCCTTGGGTCCTGGAGACGCCTTTATTAGGAAGCAGCTTTTGAGCTGGACTAAAGAGCACTGAGGGTATCTGAGGAAAGGAGCCAAAGTACAAAAATGAGGCTGCCTTAAGTCAGAAAACAAGTGAGGCACAAAACATATTGGGGAATAAGAACAGCACGGCCTGGCCAGGAGCAAGAGCCCATGGAAGGAGAGTTTGGAGAAAAGCTGAAAAGGCAAGTCAAGGAATTGGGGGATGCTCAGCTGGCACTTGGACTCAATGCTAGGGATGCAACCAAAAACAGTGGAAGATCGGGAGGAAGAGAAACAGATCTCCCATCGCTAAATCCAGTTTATCCTTGATTTCCAAGGTGACTGAAACCGCAGCTGCCTCCAAGAGCTGTTTGGGAAATCAACTAGGCTGGCTTATTACAGCATGGAAATTCCTTCCCTGCCTCCCAATAATGGCAAATAAGCTGCCACTGTTGAGAAGTGAAGACCCCAGCTTTATCATGATTAAGAAACTAAAGCGTGTACAAAATAACATTCACTGAAGTGTTTTCAATTGAAATAATATTCTTGGAAACAGTTTTCTTCTCTACACGACAACTTCCCTCTGCTCACATGAACCTAAGTACAATGACCCTGGGCTACTGCCTGCAACTGCCCTGTGTACAGAGGCCTCTCTTCCCTCATCTCTAGCCCAAGTCTTCTCCTTCAGCTCTTGCCTTCCTGTTTACTGTGTTCACTCTCATGCCATGCAAAGGTTGTTCCACAGTCTCTTTGAGACCTCTCATCTGGAAGCAGCTTTGTTTCAGTTTTCAAATTCTCTCTTGCCTTGCTTTGGCTGACGAAGGAGTATAAGGTTGTGTGTGTGTGTGTGTGTGTGTATGTGTGTGTGTGTGCATGCACATGTGCGCACATGAGAATATGTATAAAAAAGAAAGAACTTTAGTTCTATTCATTTTGCCTCTCCTACTCCATCCTCTTTGTTCTATTCCTCACCTTGTGTCTTAAATCTGTCTTCTCTATTCTTAAAATATGTTCATGAACAACTCCACTTGCCTCTTTTTTTCTGCTCTTCTAATTTTCCCTGGCTGTCCTTTACAAGATTTGTCATCTGTTTCTTCCCCCACTGCACCATCCACCTCAACACTTAATCTCTCCACATTTCCTTGGTCCACTTGCAGTCTCCTTCGGCACCTCTTCCTCTACTCTCTTACCTTGCCTGGGCCATTCTCTCTTGTTCTTCATCCTGTCTCTTCAGTGGGTTTCATTCCTAGACCAGGATATAACCATGACCCCCCAGTCCCTTCTCTCCACCTGAGTCAATGACTCAAAAGTTCCTCTTCCTTAACTAGAAGAAAGGCCTGGTTTCACACTTTTATCCATCTGCCTAGTTGCCTGGCCTCACTGCAAGGTTAACACATCTGAAACATTTTCACAAACTCTTCACATGCCCTTGTCGTTTTCCTTTGTTTAATATATATTCAGGCTTGAGTCAAACTCTGCTACTTTCTCTACTTTAGCACCAAATTCTTTCTTCATCACCTAATGCAATATCCTAATGTTTTCCAACAACTATCTTTTCTCTGGCTTAGCCTCTCATTCTACATCAAAATATCTCCATCAGAATCATTTTCTCCTGCTTGCCATACTACACCTTCCTTCCTCTAAAACCTGACATCTTTTCTCCTATTCTCCTCTTCCCTTAAGAATCTACATAGAGAGATAGTGATGTGGCTTGACAGGAACATACCTGATTCAGTCTGAGTTCTGCAGAGTTTAATGAGGGAGTCACTAAGCCTTACCTCTGCATCTCATTAATCATCCACACCTTAAAATTCACTCATTCTTCTATCATCCTGTGCACATATTCATTCCTACACCAACTCTCGAAACTGCCATCTGTCTCCTCACCCCAGAGTCAATGTGAATCTTTCTTACACAAATCTCCCGGAGATAGATGAAGAAATAATGCAGAGATAAACTAGTGACATAAGATACAAACATAGTATGTGTCTCATTTGCCAAGAGGAAGGGACACAGTTCCTGGCCTAGCATGCTCTTGAGGGGTAAGAGATTCTGGGTTTATCAAGACAGCTTTCCTGAGAGATCTGTCCTTTGGGCAAAATGGAACTCTGACAGAGGACTAGTGAAGTGCTAGGAAGCTCTCTGGAATTTGGACCAGAGGATAAATGGAAAGCACCAAAGCAGGAATTCCCAGCCAATCAAGAGGAGGAAAGAGAAGTCAAGGAAGCCATAACAAACAAATAAAAAACTTTTTTTTTTCCAAATTGGCAAATATGATCTATTTTTTAAAGAGACACTGAGAAATAGTGGAAAATCCCTGGATTTGAGTAAGATTTACTATGTGACCTTAAGCACATCACTTAGCCTCTGTGAACCTCAGGGAAGTGGCTCATCTCTAAAATATAAGCAACAATGCCTGTTTCACAGTTTTGTGAGACTTACATGAGAAAATGGGTATGAAAGCAGTTTAAAAGTTGAAAGATACTATGCAAATGTGGAAGCCTGTTATTACTAGATGAGCCTAACAAAGACATTATTCATTTATGTATACATCAGTATACATAAGTGTAAATTTTAATTTATGAAAATCTTTTAAGATCCAGTTTACTGAGGTACAATTTGCATACATTAAAATTCATACTTTCAGGTTTATAGTTCTATAGGTTTTTGACAACCATATACAGTATATAACCACCACCATAACCAAGATACAAAATATTTCCATCACCCCAAAATTTCCATGTTCCTTTATAATCAATCCCTTAGCCCTCTCCTGTGTGTGACAATCACTGATCTGATTTCTATAATTTTGCTTCTCCCAGACATCCTATAAATGGCATAATATTGTATGCAACCTTTTGTGTCTGACTTCCTTCACCTGACATAACAACTTTTAAAATTCCTCAATATTGTTGTGTGTATCAGAACTTCATCCTTTTCATTGCTGAGTAATATTCCTTTGTATAGATATATCAAAATATGTTTATTGATTCACTGTTGATGGACATTAAGGGTGTTTCCACTTTTGGTGATCATGAATAAAGCTCCTATAATGTCCACGTATGGTCTGTAGTGTGGATATATGTTTTCACTTTTCTTAAGTAGGTACCTAACACTGGGACTGCCGAGTCCTTGGTTAGGGTATTTTAACTTTTATATTTAATTGCCAAACTTTTCCAAAGTGACTATCCCATTTTGCATTCCCACCAGAAGTTTCTCCACATTCTTACCATTCCTACCAACCTATTCTTTCCAAAGTCTTGTGAATGTTCTTTTCTTCCTTCCTTCTTACCTGCTTTTGGTCCTTCTTTCTTTTTGTTAGATTTCATTCATTTTACTTGGTGTTCAGTGGTAGCTCATTGTAGTTCTGAGTTGAATTTCCTGCCAACTAATGATGTGAAAATTTTTTTCAATGTTTATTTACCATCTTATCTCTTCTTTAGTAGTGCTTGTTCACATCTTCTGTTCACTTTTTGAGTTTTCTTGCTATTGAGTTATGCGAGTTCTTCACATATTCTAGATATGTTCTTTATATAAAATATGTATTTTATAAATATTTTCTCCCATTTTGTGGCTTATCATTTTCTTAACAGTGCCTTTCAAAAATAGAAGTTTTGGTTTTTTATGAAGTCCAGCGTATTAAATTTTTCTTTTATGGCTCATGCATTTTGTATATCTAGGAAGTCTTTGCCTAAACAAAGGATATAAAGATTTTCTCCTGTTTTCCTCTAAAAGTTTTTTAATGTCAGAGTTGTATAATTATAGTTCCATGATACATTTTCAGTTTATTAATCACTTTACATGGTACAAGGTATAAGTCGAGGTTCATTTATGGGTGTATGTATGTTTTGCATATGGATGTACAATTGTTCCAGCATCATTTTCTGAAAAGACTGCCCTTCCTCCACCACCTTGACACGTTTGTCAGAAATCTACTTGTGGATTCTTTTATGCCATTACCACACTATCTTGATTACTGTGCTTTTTAGTCTTATAGACAGGCAGTGTATGTCCTGCAACTTTTTAATTCCAAAATTGTTTTGGCTTTTTTGTTTTGCCATGTAAATTTTAGAATCAGCTGTTAATTTCTACAAAAAAAAAATCCTACTGGGAGTTTGACTGTGTTTTTATTGAATCTATAAATTTTTTTTTTTTTTTTTTTGAGACGGAGTCTCGCTCTGTCGCCCTGGCTGGAGTGCAGTGGCCGGATCTCAGCTCACTGCAAGCTCTGCCTCCCAGGTTTACGCCATTCTCCTGCCTCAGCCTCCCTGAATCTATAAAAATTTAAGAAAAATAAGATACCTTAACAATATTGAGTCAGATATTTTATAAGATTTATCCTGAGAATATCATGTTTCTGATGTTACTATAAATTTATTTCTTAAATTTCAATTTCTAATTGTTCATTGATAATATACATACACAATTAATTTTTGTATGACCTTGTATCCTGTGACCTTAAGAAACTAACATTTATTTTAGTAGGGTTTTTTTTTTTTTTTTTTTTGTATATTTTTTTGTTGCTCTCTACATAGACAGTCATGTTGCCTGGGAGTAATGATAGTTTTTTTTACCTTCGTCTTCTTTTTCTAGTCCAATAACACTGGCTAGGACTTCCAATAAAAATATTTTTAGAACTAGTAACAGAAAACATCCTTATCTTCTTACTTATCTTAGGGGTAGCATACTCAGTTTTTCAGCATTAAATAGGATATTACCTGTAGGGTTTTCATACCTTTGTCAAGTTGAGGAAGTTCCTTTCCATTTCTAGTTTGATGAAATTTTTAAAATCATGAATGTATGTGTATGTATACATATTTTTGTCTTTTTCCTTTACAAGAAATATTTCTTTCCACTCATGCTTCAAGATTCCTTCTACGAACCTGGCTGCTTATAAAGTAAAGACTTAAGAAGGGAGTGGTGCATTTAAATTAGCACATGTACTGGTTATTTTGGTTAGAGTTTGAGAGATTGATTGAAGGATCACAGAAAGTAAGAAACTTCCCCCAAGAGGTTATAGCTACTCATGTAGAAGATAATCAGGCCATTAAAAAAAAAATGCTGCAGAGAAGATAATAGATTTGAAATTGATTAGGGGTAAAACACAGTAAGATGTGAAAAAGGTGGGAGAGGAAAACTGTGCAAAATTGTTCCCTACACCAAAATTTGGGAGAAGATAGTGGTGGGAGACAATTTAGAAAATAAGTTCTGTGTATTTTATGTCAATTTCCAGATTTTAGCAGTACATAAAATTGCAGAAGGTCCTATAGACAATGAAAGACAAATACTAAACTACAAAAAAAGAGCAGTTGGGGTGAAAAATCTGACTTAAGTGTCAACCAAATGAAGACAGTACAAGAATGAAATCTCTCTCTAACTTGAGAGTGCAAGAATACATTCCTAAGAGATCTTCCTCTCTATCTGGGTGTGGTTAGAAACCCTCCAAGAGGAACCTTTTCTCCCTGTTAATGTGAAAGATTTCATTCTTTTATCTTTCATGTCCACTTCATCCTCCATATAAATGTTCTTCCCCTGTGTTTTTCCCTCACTGCCCCTGCCTATAATCCAAATCCTGGTCCCCATGTCACTCAACCCAGGGCTACCAGCAATCAGATCTGAGAAGCACTGTAAGATCTATAGGAGAGCTTACCAAGGCTTTTATGTATTGGTTTAGGAATCTGCCAAGCTTCCTAAAAGAAGTAGTATTCTGAAGTGTTAACTAGGAGTCTCAGAAACTGACTTTCAGAATACAACTTGTTCATTAGACAAAGCATTCACGCACAGAAGGAAATAAAGATGGTAACGGTATATAGCTTAGTTGAGAACACATGTCTAATGCAGTGTTTCTCAAAATAAGATCTGCAAGCAACCTGCATCAGAAACACCTGAGCACTTGGCAAAACTGGCCAATATTTAGGCCTGACCCCAGGCCAGGTGACAAGGAATACCTGGAGATAAATATGGAAATCTGCATTTTTCACAAGTGCCCCAGATGATACTGTTGTGCATCAAAAAGAGAGAAGCCCTGATTAGAAAAGTGCAAAAAAGCCAATTGTTCCCCCACCCAATGCACCAAGTACACACAAGTCTCAGGGCAGTGCTTTTCCAAATATGGTCATGACTAGCTTTCTTTAAGGGAATAAAATAGACCAGATCAGTTCACATCATGTTGTAAAGGCAAAGATTATTTTCAGTTTAATATTTACAGGTGTATGTACTGGTTTGATGTTAAATGTATTTCTTAATTGGAAATTTTTTAAAAGCCATGGTTCATATAGTTCATACAGAAACTGCCTCCAAAGAAGCATCCTATACATCATCTGCTCCCACAGTTTCATGTCACCCCAGTTGCTCTGGCTTTGAACTAGGACTGGGTGCTTGACCAAGCTCAACCAATTAGGAGAACTGGAACATGAATGCCTAGAAGCTAAATAAGTTAGCTATGGGCAATGGACTTTTGAGGCTGAATAAACTGCCAGGTTGAGACTCTCATTTGGGGTGATGGATTTTGAACAGAGGAGTATTGATGAGCAAGCAGGAAGGGCCAGGTGGCAAAGAGAAACAGAAATGGCACCGTCTGAGAAGCAAAGAATGAGAAGCAGAATCAAGAGTTCCCGCAGTGAGGAGGGAAAGGAGACGAGGAAAGCAGCTACCTGGTTCCTGCAGCCTGCCCAATACTCACCCACCACTCTGCCCAGTTCCTCTTGAGGTCCATACTCCTCCCTCTATAATAAACCTCCTAATGCAAGCCAGCTCTAGGGGTATCAGTGTTTCTTAACCACATGTTTAGAGTACGAGGCTTCCACAATAGAGGTTCACAGAATAAACTGTCACCCATAAACACTTATGTAGTACTCATATCACATGCACACTCCAAGTGCTTTATACATAGTAATTCACTTAACCTTCCACACAACCCTATGGGGTAGACACTATTATTAGCCCTATTAGCCTCATTTAACAGACGAATAAGCTGAGGTACAGAAAACTTAAGTAACCCAAGGTTACATGGCTACTAAATGGAGGAGCTAGGATACAAACAGAGGCAGTTATCTCTAATGTGCATGCTCTTAATCACTACCCTATGTATCCTCTCAATGTCAACACAGGAAAACAAATTAGATTTCAAGCCAAAAGTAATTACAAAAATAAGCTGCAATGCTTTGGAAAAACCGTTCAATGATACAGGAGAAACAAAGACACAAATTTAAAAAAAAATAAAATAAAAATTTGAATAAGGGACTTTTTAAAACGTTTTAATAATTTGTAGTATTTATGCAGGCAAGTACAACCACATAAATACACACATTATAAAGGTACATGCAGCTCAGTGAATTTCTATTTTAAAACCCACCACTCATGTTTTTCAATACTTTCATAATTATGAAGTGTAGTAAAGTCTTCATAAGGGAAAAAAAAGTTTTCTCTATCCTCATAACTGAAAAAATAAACAAAAAACGAATATGTAGGCATGGGATTACAAGACACAGAATTCAACAGATCTCATACAAAAGGATCAGCAAAAGATAGCATGAACGGAAGTAGAAAAATAAATAAATAAAAAGAAATCTAAACTTCTAACAGAATGAATCAATTCTTAGTCAAAGTGACCTGCTTTTAGAATGCTTTGGGGATTTATTTCAGTCTTACTTACACTTACCCACTCATCCAGGACAAGTAATAATTATGGAAAATGAGTAATGAAGACTGGTGGTTTGTGGATCTCATGTATTTTATTTCTTTGGAGCAATCTCGAAAAGAAGAGAGGGCCAATTGATGCCTCTGCGGGTGAGTAGCTCTTAGTCATTTACTTCTGAAGCTTGCTTTGCGGCCAGGTATTACATTTACATGGTGCTTGCCCTCTGAAATGGGAAGAAAACTGTGTCATGTCCTCAAATATATGGTGACAATGGCCCTATCTTAGTGGCTGTGGACTTAGCCCCAGGACTGACGCAGTGCACAGTCCACCTTCACCCACTTCTACAAGCCTGTTGGCTTCTCTGTCCTAATTCCAAGTCAGTTGAGCAAACAATAAAACAGCTGAATTGTTATCAGAAAGAGAAGGCAGAGAAATGAGAGAGGGAAAGAGAATGAGTGAAATGGATAGAATGTAAGAAGAAACAATTTTGTTTAACCCCCAAAAAAATCAATATATGGCCATATATTGCTTAACAACAGGGACACATCCTGAGAAATGTGTTGTTAGGCAATTTCATCATTGTGTGAACATCACAGAGTATACTTCCACAAGCCTAGTTGGTAAGCGTACTACACACCTGGGCTCTGTGGTATAGCCTATTGCTCCTTGGCTACAAACCCGTACAGGCTGCTACTGTGCTGAATGCTGTAGGCACTTGTAACACAATGGTAAGTATTTGTATATCTAAACATGTCTAAACATTTAAAAGGTGCAGTATAAATACAGCGTAAAAGATAAAAAAAAAAAAAAAAAAAAAAGGGCCAGGAGCGGTGGCTCACACGCACCTGTAATCCCAGCACTTTGGGAGGTTGAGGTGGGTGGATCACTGGAGGTCAGGAGTTTGAGACCAGCCTGGCCTTGTCTCATGGTGAAACCCCATGTCTACTAAAAATACAAAAATTAGCCAGGTGTGATGGTGCACGCCTGTAATCCCAGCTACTCGGGAGGCTGAGGCAAGAGAATCACTTGAACTTGGGAGGGAGAGGGTGTAGAGAGCCGAGATCACACCACTGCGTTCCAGCCTGGGAGAGAGAGCAAGACTCTCACCTCAAAAAAAAAAAAAAAATCATACACAGTATAAAAGATTTTGTAAAATGGTATAAAAGATAAAAAATGGTATAGGACACTTACCATGAATGGAGCCTGCAGGACTGAAAGTTGCTCTGAGTGAGTGAGTGAGTGAGTGAGTGAATGTGAAGGCCTGGGACATTACTGTACACTACTGTAGACTTCATAAACATTGAATACTTAGGATACAGTAAATTTAGTTTTAAGAGTTTCTTTCTTCAGTAATAAATTAGCTTACTATAACTTTTTCACTTTATACACTTCTAAAATTGCTTAACTTTTGCCCCTTTCATACAACAGCTGTAGAAAATACTTTCTTTCGCTATATTCTCATTCTATAAGCTTTTTTTCTATTTTAAAAATTACTTGTTTTGGCTTTTAGATTTGTTGTCAATAACTAAGATACAAACATATACATTAAGCTCGTTCTACACAGAATCAAAATCATTAAGACATCACTAGGCAATAGGAATTTCTTAGTTCCATTATCATCTTATGGGACCACCATGATATATGTGGTCCATTGTACACGTGGTCCATCATTGACCAAAACATCATTATGCAGCAGCACACGATTGTACATTACATATCTAGGCACATAAAACAATTTTGCTATCTACTGATTAAGCTTGAGATAGGGCATACAAAATGCTTTTATATCTGAGTCTACTGAAGACATTTTAAGTAAGCACAATATAATTACCCAGCTTAATAACAGTTAGTGCTTCATCTGCCAACCATTTTATAACCTTTACCTAATTAATTTTCACAAAACCTCTGCAAGGTATGTGCGTATTAAATACCCATTTTGTAAATGGACAAATAACGAGCAAGAGGTTAAGTGACTTACCTTAAAATGAAGAAAAAGGCTAGCATGTGGAATCAGAATGTGAACTGCGGTAAAATATTTCTGTTCCCCAAGACCATGCCAAACTCATTTTCCCCTGAAACCATCATGCTCTCAACCTCCTGGCCTTACAGAATGGCAGCAAGGATGGATTTTTGCACTGGCTAAATTGGCATACACCCGTCTTTCATTCAAATGACAAAAAGCAGTACAATTTTCACAAGTAGATCTGAGCCCAGGAAGCTAACATGCACAACGATAACAAGGTACAGAGATGTACAATCAGGGAAACGGTGCTTCCCATCAGTGACCGTCATTCTCCAGCCTTGCTGCTCAGAGGACTTCACTTCTAAGAAAAGCCTGGTCAAAACAATAGGCTGACACCCTCCAGTTAGTGAGGATCGAAACTGTCTTCCTACTCTAATTTTGTCCTCCCTGTACTGAGAGGATGTGAGGCCCTGCTGTCCACAAGACGGCAGCCTTCATTTCAGCCCCTGCTAGGCTGACCCTGACTATATGGCTAGCCTATCTCATTTCATGGACAATAAACATTCAGGACGTTGTTTCAACACAGATGAAGAATGGATGTCCTTTCCTGGATGTTTTGCCACTCCTTACAAAATCACTGCCCCCTCCAGTAATTTTCTCTTGCTCTATCTGTCTGTTCCTTTTGGTTTTAACATCCTATGAAGTCTGCCCACCAACCTACCACCTCTAGAAAGCAAACTACATCAGGAATTCCGCAAATCTAAATCTCTTGCTGATTGCTCTATAGCTTCTGAAAGCCATATTGGGGATTTGTAAGCTGCAGAGCCTAAATGGCATCTCAAAATCTGATCATTTGCAGAGGACTGGAGGACGGGTACCGCCACTACCCCACGTGTCCAGTGGCAGCACTAGAATTTCTATTCAGGAGAGGGTCAGTGGCAGCAATCTGGTTGGAGAAGAAAACCAGGGCACTTGGTATAGAGTAGCATTTCCATAGCATACACTATTTTTACTTAGTGTACATGTTTTTTGAGAAGAAGGGGTGCTTTACGAAGGTTTGTTGACAGTATGGGATTATATGTTTCTCCCGCAACACCCCTTGTCTTATTGCTGTCCCCTGAACCAGCTGAGGCACTTAGGTCTCTAGGATTGAACATGGAAGGGCCCATGAAGTGAAATTCCTGGTCTGCAGGCTGGAAACAGTGTGACTCCTGCTCAGCTTCAGAGAAGGCAGAGTCCTTTGAGCACCATGCAGACTTTCCACCCTGGAAGACAGGTAGTGCCCTGGGTATCACGACTTTGAGGCTACAAACTCCAGTGGGCCCCGAACCCATCTGAGCAGGTTTCCTCTGCAGATGAGGCCTCTTAAGGCAATGGCTTTTCTGATCTTACACATTAGCCAAGCCAGACAATCTCCTCTCCCTATCAGTATTACTGATGCACAGCCACCTTCAGCTGATTGCCATCTTTCATCTTCTGAAACGTGATTTTTAAATATATTATGTATTTCATTTGTGTAATGCCCTGGATACTGGATTGGAACACAATTGCAGCAGATTACGCTATTTATTTTACATACTTGAAGATAGAGCCTCTTGAACTCAATATGCAAATGCATGTGAATAATATGCAAATCTGTGTTTTCTGCCAAGACTCTGGCATTTTTCTTTTAATGGGCCTGTGATTCCTATTCAAGAAGGAAGAACATCTTCCTTGCATCACCCTGCATCAATGTTCTCTCCCTCCTCCCTTCAAGGTCCTGACCAGCTTGTAACTTCACTAAAGCTTCGAAGTCCTGAAAAAATTACAGTCTCCACTAAATTCCATTTAAACCTATAATGGTCATTCTAAGGCATTGTTTAGTGCATATCTATAGATGTGTCACCAATGCAATGAGGTTCGTACCATCTAACTGCCAATTTGGGATTTTATTCTTAACTTCATGGAATCTGACAGTCTGCTTAGTAATTCTAAATTTAAATGTTCTCACCTACTATACAGATGTGGTCACAAACCTTTCTAATGAAAAAAAATGCAGTTTACAAAGCTTTTTAAAGTGAAATTTACAATGGTGCTGGCAAAAGGTGTCAGACTGGCAACTGCAAAATTGAATCCTCTATTTAGCCTTAGAATGGTGAATTATATGTATCTTACGAATGCTGCCTGCACCATCACCATTATGATCACCACCATCATCAACACTAAAGCTACAAAAAGCCCAAGAGGTGCTCAGACCCAGAAGCAGCTACTGAAGAAGCTAATCAAATTCAAAAATTACTTACCTACTGTGTACAAGGCACTCTTCTAAGTTGTCCTAAATATAAACATAAGACAAGCCTTGCCCTTTACAAGCATACATCTAATAAAAATAATGGCAATAACTAATATTGCCTTAGCACTTCTTTTACACCAGGTACCATGCTCAGCACTCAGCCTGGGACATGTCATTTGATCCTCATGACAATCATACTTGCCCAGGATTCTACAGTTAATAAATAATAGAGGCTAAATTCTAAGAAACCACCCTAGTGACTCATGAATACATAACTGTTGAAGTGAAATGAATTGAAATTTCATAGATGAAACACAACTGTCCCAAAGAACCCAGGTGAGATCCTTAAATTAAAAACTTCTCATAATAGGTTTTCATTCAGGGCTATAATGACAGAGGGGAAGAACAAAACCAGAAGTCCCATCTCCCAATGGCCGAGTTCCAATTTGTATTTTATGCTTATATGTCAAATCCAATATAATGTCCTTACAGTTTTCCAGTCTTGGTCCTTGTATAAAGAAAATTATTTTTAAAAAACTATTTCAAATTCTCATAATGAAATATCCCACAGACTAGATTTATACTCCCTATGCTGGGAGTGGAATAAATGAGATTCCCTAAGTGAACCGGGGGCCAGTGAGCACCCAAGATTCCTGGACACCATAAGCTGAAACAGGGCGCAGGCTAGAATGAAACTAAACTGCCGTTGTCTCTAATCTCCAACAGCTTGCTTATCCCACTTAGCTTTGCAGAAGTGGTGGAGGTGAGACAGACACTGCCACCTTGGAGAAAGACACCTCACCTTGTAAACACAAAACACTCTCCTAAGCTTTGTGGCATATGAGAATAACATGGGGGCCTAAACTTCCAGCAAGAGTCCCAAGAGCTAACTGCAACCCACATAAATCATATCGTTCTCTTGAGGACTTGGAGAGAGTGAAGGTTATCTACTTAGTCTCCTAGGAAGATATAAGATTGATGAAACTGTAGAGAATGAATCCTGTAAGCTTGTTCTAAACGTGGATTCACGTGACTCCCCGAAAGAACGTTCTTTCACGGAACCAGTGGGTTCAAAGCACAGAGCAAGCAGTCATCAGGGATGAGAACCTGAAGTCAGAACTGAATGATGACCTGACCAAAACCATCCCCCTGATCCCTTGAGAATCATTTAGTTAGCTCTAGATTTTGTTCAGTATTCAAATTGACTTGTTCAGCATTGATCAATGACTAGCACTTGGCCCACATCTAAGTAAATTTGATTAAATTGTTTTGAACAGCCTTTGAATTACATCTAAACAGCCATATTTTAAATAGTAAACACACTCTATTTCACCACTATTATCAATAAAATATTCGTAGGGCTTGCACACACATTGATTTCTAATCATATGGCCAACTACTGAAGAAACATGTGTTTCTATTTTTCCTGTGCTGGTGAAAAATGATGCAGAAGACAGATGGTGGAGGGGAACGGGTAGCAGAAAACATTAAAAAATAATATTTCCAAAAAAGGTTTTAATAAAGTAGAAAAATCCTTAAATTGTGATGTCAAAGGAAAAGAACATGAAAAATTATGATTCCAAATAATACCAAAATATTGGATGATAAACATTCATAAATTATTTGTTTAATCATTATTAACTGATGCCAAATCAGAAAAACTTAAGATTTCAGACCCCACAGCGACATGGAAGTCTGTGAAAAGACAGACAAATGCAAATCTCACTTTTATTTAATAGGTATCTACCTCAAAAGCTAAACATAAAACTCAAATCTATAAATGTATTCCACAGATATTTGAAAGCCATCTACTCAAAAGCACATAACTTACTATCTTAAATGATGATTTTGAAGAATTGATATAGGAAAATAAAATCAGCCAAGAATGACCAGAAAAGGCAACTTAAAGTGACTTTTTTTAAAAGAAGGGGGCTTGCATTTATCTGATTTATAAACGGATGATACAGAATTATGTTCACAACTATAACAAAGAATTTAAAATATATTGTAGATATGAGCAGAAAATTCATAAAAGAGAAACCATGATGAAGAAACCTGGAACATTGTCCAATATTACTCATAATTACAGAAATAAAAAACACAGCAGTAGAGTATAATTTTTACTTACCAAATCATAAAGATTTTCTATTTAGATTTTAGAGGGGGGTGACCAAGGACATGGTGAAACACAGCACTCTCACATATTACTACAGTGAATGTAAATTGATACAAACCATTTTAGAAAAGCCATTTGGCATTACAGATCAAGAGCCTTAAAAATGTGCATACCTTTGACCCCGTAATTCAATTTCTGGGAATCTTTCCTAAAGAAATAATGTAAAATACAGACCGAAAAAGCTTTATACACTGAAATGTTCACTGCAACATCATTTATAATAGTGAAAAATGGAAAGTAATTAAATGGCTGACAGTAAGAAGGTGGTTAAGTAAATTATGCTATAGCTTTATGACAGAATGCTAAATAGCCTAAAAAAATTATGTTTACCAAGAGTTTTCAATAACATAGAAAAATCTGTATGCTGTGATGTTAAATTTTAAAAAGAGCACCAAAAAAACTGGTGTGATTTCATCTATTTAAAAATGCATAGAAAAATGCTGGAAGGAAATAACAAAACATTAGCAGCAATTGTCTGCTAGAATTTGAGTGACTTTTTTTGTGACTTTTCCTTTTTTTTTCCAAATATCCCACAATGAACTTATGTTATTTTTATAATCAGAAAAAAATATTAAAGTTACATGTTAAGCATTGCTTAAGTATTTATACCAGTCTACAGATAAAGGAAGAATAATACAACCGAAACGAGACACAGAAGCAGATTAATGGAGAATCAACCACTTCCTGTCTCCTTTTAGTTAATGCCACTAAATTTTTAAGGCTGTGTTGTAATTTAGCAATTACTAGCATATGAAATATTTACCCCATTAGTTGGATAAAATTAAATGCCTAGATCTGTCTAGGGTCACATATTTCCCAGTCTTGACTGAAAGGAACCATACAATGAATCATTTTGGAAAGAATAATTTCTGTCAAGTAAGAACATGATCTAATTTTGAATTACCGCATTTATTTAAAGTGCTATACCCTCTTTTGTGTGTATATAAAGGCACATGTACTTTGTGTAATTTTTGTGAATGTATGCACATTGTGTAAATATATATGCATGAATATTACAGCAACTAAGACTTGAATGGTTTGATTCAGTTTGACCTCCTCCCTCAACAGATGAAGAAACTGAGGCCCAAAGAAATTATGAGGTCAAAGAACTCGCTCAGAATCACTTGACTGGCCAGTGGCAAAGCCAATCTGGAGGTTTTCCACTAATTTATATTGCCACATTTACACCCAGAATTATGACTGTAAGAAGCTGGAAAATTGAGATAAAGTTGCAGTAACATCCAACTCTTACCCTACCCAGGAAATGATCACTTTCACTTTAACTATTTTGTATGTTCCTTCGTCAAAGGGACTTGAAAGAGCCATTGGAAGTGTGTGGCTGAGCCCTTAGATATGTATGCAACTGTCCTGGGTGGTCACTAATATCTCAATTAGTAGAATAACCTGAAAGTAGAGGCTAAAGCACTTCTGTTTTGTTAGTGTTTTAAGATCAAAACAACTCTTTCCAAAGTTTGAAAGGCTAAGAATTTCAGAAGTTCTTGAGAAATGACAGAAAAGTGGGTTAATAATGTAAACGGAACTCTCCAGATAATAAATATTTTACTCTTCTTGTACAACATTAGGTTAGCTATCCCTGCTTTGCAATTCTTGCTTGCTGTGATTAGCCTATGTAAAGTTTTTCAAGGTGACTTATTAAGCTTATTATCTGGGGCTTTAGAAAAAGTTTTGGAATGTAGATCTTTAGATCTTTTCATGCTATGTGAGTTCCTCTAACTTCAAGGTCTAATGAGGTGTGTGTTGGCGTAAGAGTCCTGTGCCTACTAATCATGGTACTATGGTATGTGGCCGAGGTTAAGTCATGACTTAAAACACTTTGCAGAACAACTAAACTCCCTTTGTATCCGATGGGCTTTTACCAAATATATGTGTGCATACAATAGTGTATCATATATATTCTATATTAATCTACACTATTTCAACAAATTCACTATGCAAATATTTTCTACATATAGTAACTCAATGTTGACAACAAAAGAGAAAATAAAGTACACAAGCAGAGGATCACAGTGTGATTTCAGAGGAGAGATTAGGTTTAACAGAAGGCTCTACCAATGAGGAAGCTTCTTTAACTGGCAATAAACTCAAAGCTGAGAACAGCAGGATCACGCCAGGGGAAATGAGTAATAGTGAGGAAGATGGGGACAGGAGTGCAGAGCTGACAAAGCGAAGGTGCAGGATGAGCTTGGCTATGACAAGTCCACGGAGGATTGTAATTAAAGATCAAGACAGCCATTTGGAATAGACTCAAGAAGAGGATCGTGTGTCCACTGAAAAGAGCAAAGCGATGGGTTAGTCCTTCAGAAGGTCTGCAGTATTACCACTGGCCAGTGAGGGCAAGCAAAGCAACCAAAGGAAGCAAAAAACAGACGATTAAAGGGAGTGATCATTAAGGCCATAATGGTGCCTGTAACATTTGAAACATGCCTCCAAGATGAACATAATGTACAACTACATGGCAATGATCTCCTTAAGTCACTACAAAACTCCATTCCATTTTTTAAAATAATACTCATATGATGATCTCACAGCTCTGTGGACAGCAAAGTCCTTGAAAAAGAAAAGCTCAGAATACAAAATGTGTTGGGAGATTGGGGAGGGCCTTTGGGTATTTAAACATGAAGAATATTACTGTTTTATGAGCAAGTTAATCATATACGAAACAGTTCACTATCTAGCAAGCACTACAGACAGAGCTAGTGTGACTTTCACATGCACTAGCTGGGTGACCTTGAGTAAGCCATTTAAACTTTCTAAGCCACAGTATTCTCATCTGTAAAATGGTAATAATAATACCTACCTTGCAGAACTCTTGTGAGAATTAAATGAGATAATGTATGTAAAGCACTCAGAAAGATGCCTGGAACATCTGCCCCATAATAGATACTAGTTATGATAATGATTATGATGATGAGGATGTTACTTAAAATATTGCAAACATTCAAAATCCTCCTTCTCTCACCCTTTTCAATTACCCTAAAAGGAAGCATCATTCTGCCACTCCCCCTCCTACTCGCAACACATCGATACATGGACAAGAACTAGGAAAAGCCTGATGTGTTAGAAAAGTTTCTCACCAACTCAGCATATTTCCTCAGAACTTCTAAGTTCAGTCAGCCTCACTCACGCAGGGAGACTAGGGCCCAGCCTAGCTAGAGCCCCACTGCAGGACCTGTCCAAATCACCCCATCACTTACTCCATTAGCACACTCTAAATAAAAGACTCCCCAGTCCTGTCCCTGCTGCACCAGTAAAGCCAGAAGCCACCAATGAGCAGGCTCTGGGAAGAGAAATCCCATTGTGTGATAAAGAGCACCAGAAGAGCATCAGCTTAGAGAGACTCCCAAATCCTCCATATTTGACAGAGTAGAGATTTACCCCTTTACCTGTCAGTTCCCAAGGAAGGTCTCCCGACGCCTTCCACATTCTATTTTCAATCTATAGAAAATGTAGGTTCTCCCAATGAGTCCAGAGCCCTTAGACTCTTAGAAGTAACTAGCTATGAGATCTCAGGCAGGACACTTATCCCTCTGGGCCCTGGGATTCCCTGCTAGAAAATAAGAATGTTGTATTAGGTAATCTTAAAGGTCTTTTCTGAAAATAACAGCCTACGAATCTTTAAATATCATTTTAAAAATTACATCAATAAAGCAGAAAGAGATGGATGAATAGATATTTAGATAACGATAAATAGATGACAGATATATAATGAAAGCATGCTTTTATTGGGAAAGTCATAATAATTGAATGACTCAATGATATGCTTCTACTAGAAAATTTTATATCCTGGGCCCAGATTATCTTGAGAACTTGGTCCTTAGTGTCTACCCTCCAACCTCCCACTTCCCACTGCCATTTTTACAATAAAGAAAGGGCTACCTTTAACCAGCACTAGCTCCATCAACGAGGCTTATTCTTAATGAGAAAAAGAGAGGTGGAAAAGAAACAATGACAGTGAATACACAAGGGGTTAAGTGTATTACTCTTTTCTCCTTTCTAAGCAAAGCAAATCCACAGGCTGCAAATGGGAACCATTAGGGTCTGACACTGATTTGGAGGGATTTTCCAAGTCATTATTTCTATCTAGCTTCTTTTTTTTTTTTTTTTTTTTTGAGACAGAGTCTCGCTCTGTTTCCCAGGCTGGAGTGCAGTGGCCTGATCTCAGCTCACTGCAAGCTCCACCTCCTGGGTTTAGGCCATTCTCCTGCCTCAGCCTCTCGAGTAGCTGGGACTACAGGCGCCCGCCACCTCGCCCAGCTAGTTTTTTGTATTTTTTAGTAGAGACAGGGTTTCACCAGGTTAGCCAGGATGGTCTGGATCTCCTGACCTTGTGATCCGCCCGTCTCGGCCTCCCAAAGTGCTGGGATTACAGGCTATCTAGCTTCTTATATTCTCGATTAATAGAACTAGGGAAATAATAATGTCATTTATTGAGTATTTAAGTATGTGCCAGCCACTACGCTGTGTGATTTACACATATAATTGCATTTAATAATCAAAGCAGAGATAAGTTGCTAGCCAAAGACCACACAACTAATACATGGCAGAGTAAGGATCTGAACCCAGGCTTGCCTGATTCTCAGGCTGGTGCTTTTAACCACAGGCACTTCTCTTGGTTGACACTGTATGACCACTATGTGGCCAGATCATCCCACTTGCTGGATGTGGGAGAATGCAAGAGGAAGAACATAAATGTGGTTCTTCCTTGTCCACCTGTTACGTTTCCTGGCACATTCTCTAGTGCAAAAAATAACAACAACTGGGCTGGGCATGGTGGCTCACGTCTGTAATCCCAGCATTTTGGGAGGCCAAGGTGGACGGATCACCTGAGGTCAGGAGTTCGAGACCAGCCTGACCAACATGGAGAAACCCTATCTCCACTAAAAATACAAAATTAGTTGGGCATGGTGGCACATGCCTGTAATCCCAGCTACTCAGGAGGCTGAGGCAGGAGAATTGCTTGAACCCAGGAGGTGGAGGGTGCAGTGAGCTGAGATTGCACCATTGCACTCCAGCATGGGCAACAAGAGTGAAACTATGTCTCGAAAATAATAATTAATAATAACAACAACTATTACTACTACCACTATTACAACTACTACCACTACCAATTACTGAGAATTATGTTTTGTCAGATACTGTACTTGGTTTATATAAGAATTATTTTCCCCATTTTACAGATGAGAATACTTGAAATTCTAAGAGGCCAATAAGTCAGGTCAATCCAGCTTATAAACTGAAGGTAAATTTAGAACCCAATACTATCTTACACAACTCAAAATATGAAAGATTTGAATTCTGGAATCAGGACCACATTGATTAAATTAACATAGGAGACTAACTTGTGCAAAGCCCCCTATTCTGTTGAAGCCAAAAAAACACAAAAACAAAAACAAACAAACAAAAGAAAACAAAAAACACAGCTTCTTTAAATTGGAAAAACGCCCTTAAAGAAAAAAAAAAAGACTGGGTAATGTTCAATAAAAATAAGACAAGACAGTATGATCTGGCAAAAGGAAGTGGGTCAGTACCAAGTTGAAGAGTGTTTAGTCGTAGGGCAATCGGGGAGATACCTTACATAAGCCATGTTCAACCCAAACGAAAATGAAAAAGGCAGGAATGTCCAGAGGGGTGTTCACTCCTCTTGCCCCATGCATTTTTGCTAGGCACACAGCATGGTAGTAAAAAGTAACTGACACACATTAAGGAACCTATTAACTTTAAATTTGATTATTTTCTATGTCAAAATAATAATTTAAACCAAATAATTCATTGTAATTAAATAAGCCAAAGGGGAAAATTGCCAACTATCTACTTCCTGTTAGGTAGTATTACACAAAGAAGAGCACATTAAGATGTTGGAAACTTTTATTTTGTCTGATACTAAAACCTATGAAGACGTAGCTATGGCCATGCTTTTTTTCGAGAAATCCACAGATGTGCTTTATAGAAGACAATATATGTACAATTTTTTAAACTGAGGAATAATTTCACTATAGTCTTTGAGTCTATGGTGATCTCATATGCTATATCTCTAAGCTGTATAACAGCCTTATATCCTACCAACTCCCCTAAAGGACACCCATATGTTATTCATAGGATCCAAACAGGCATATTTTACTACACCCATGTGGTTTTCATGATGTTCCCATCCTAGGATGATCTTTCTCTTTCTCTATTTGTTAAATCTATTCATATTTCAAGAACACTCTCAAATTTCCTTCCTGTACAACTTATTTTCAAATAAACTCAAGAAAATATAAGCAGTTTAGAGCTTCCCTTCTTCATTATTGTAGAATACACATATAAAAAGTTAATAAGGCCGGGTATTGTGGCTCATGCCTGTAATTCCAGCACTTTAGGAGGCCAAGGAAAGTGGATCACCTGAGGTTAGGAGTTCAAGACCAGCCTGACCAACGTGGAGAAACCCCGTCTCAACTAAAAATACAAAAAATTAGCTGGGCATGGTGGTGGATGCCTGTAATCCCAGCTACTCAGGACGCTGAGGCAGGAGAATCGCTTGAACTCATGAGGTAGAGGTTAATGTGAGCAGAGATCATGCCATTGCACTCCAGCCTGGGCAACAAGAGTGAAACTCCATCTCAAAAAAAAAAAAAAGTTAATGAAACATTTATGCACATTGTTCCAAATTCTGAAGCAAATACTTCTGTAACTATCACCCAGATTAAAGAATCCATAAGAGTCCCAAAATGTCCCTGTGTGCCCTTCCCATGTTATAACCTTCTCCCTCACCAATGCAGGAAACCCCCACTGAGTACTATAATCATATTCTGAGTATTATTATTGTATTCTTCCTTTTCTTTGTAATTTTCACATAATGACACATCCCTAAACAGTACGTTCAGTTGTTTGTTTTAGAACATTACGTGGATAGAATCATTTAGAATCATACTATATGTATTATTTCCCCTCTTGCTTCTTTTACTCCATAGCATACTTCTGAGATTTGGCCACGTTGCTGGAAGCAGCTGTGGTTCATTTACCTTAATTGCTATGTACTGTTCCATTTATGATTACACTTCAACTTCTTTAGCTACATTAGAATGTAGATAAGACCTTTGGGTTGATTCCAATTTGGGGCAATTCTGACATGTCTATTCTTGTCCAAGAATCCTAGTACAATAATAACTGAACTTCTCTAAGATTCAAATGTAATAGATAATGCCAAACGATTTTTTCAAATTGGGCCAATTAAATTTCCACAAGCAGTGCAGAAGTATTTCTCTTCTACATTCTCACCAACATTTAGTATTGCCAAGTTTAAACAATGTTTTAACCAATCAGTTGGGTATATATTGGCAATTTATAGTGGTTTTCATTTGCATTCCTTTGCTTCCTAATGAGGTTGAACATATTTTCATATTTTTATTGACCACTTAGATATCTTCTTCTGGGAAGGGCCTATTTACCCACTTTACCACTGACTTATCTTTTTTATTATGACTCATGTATATAAGAATATTCATTTTGTTATACATTATGGATACTTTAAACATATATAAATGAATATAAGTTAAAGATACTACCCTGTATATATTTTGGATATATATTTCTTCATAAAATCTAAATCAGTGTTGTCTAATATGGTATCCAGTAGACACATGTGGCTATCGAGCATTTGAAATGTGGCTAGTGAGAATAAAGAAGCATTTTTTAAAATTAAATTAATTTAATTACATAGGCATATGTAACTACTGGCTACCATATGGGACAGTATAATAGTAAATATGAGTCTTTTGTCAGCTACATATCTTATAAATATATTTTCCCACTCTGTGATCTGTCTTTTCATTATCTTTTTGTCATAATTTGATAAATAAAAGACTTTAAATTTAATATAGTTGAATTTATCAAACTCATCTTTTATTTTTAGAAGTATTTTGCTTTACACACACAAAAAAATTTCCCTACTCCAAGTTCAAGTTCATGAGATATTCCTATAGTGTCTCCATTTTACCTCTCACATTTATATCTCAAATTGATTTTTGTATATGCTATGAAGTGAGAAATGTATTTCTTTTTTATACAGATATCAAATTTTTTCAGCACTAGTTATTAAAAAGTCTATCTTTTTTCTACCGATCTGCCATGCCCTTCTGTTATTTATCAAGTGACTATTATAGTGGGGCTCTGTTTTGGAAATTTTCTATTCCATTTCATTGATATATTTGTATACCCTTGCAAAAATGTTACACCATTCAGCTTTAAAATAATCCAATCTGGGCCGGGCGCGGTGGCTCAAGCCTGTAATCCCAGCACTTTGGGAGGCCGAGACGGGCGGATCACGAGGTCAGGAGATCGAGACCATCCTGGCTAACACGGTGAAACCCCGTCTCTACTAAAAATACAAAAAAACTAGCCGGGCGAGGTGGCGGGCGCCTATAGTCCCAGCTACTGGGGAGGCTGAGGCAGGAGAATGGCGTGGACCCGGGAGGCGGAGCTTGCAGTGAGCTGAGATCCGGCCACTGCACTCCAGCCCGGGC